>NC_041049.1:30696705-31296705 GCF_900634775.1 Gouania willdenowi | reverse complement strand
TGCAGAACAAATTACGAGTACAGAGTTTTTTTTCTCTCTTTGCTTTCGCTGATATCCTCTTACTAATAAGATTCACACACACACAGAAGGAAATAAGCATCACATTTGTTCTGAATAAAGCAGTGGCATCATTATAGAGCATACATTCATCTTTTCCGTGCTACAATAACATCTATGTTATTAAAACTGTGAGTGTGCTGGAGCAGATGACACAGGACCTCAGTGCAGGTGCTGTAATTGTTGCAATATTTCATTATCACAGCATAGCTTTAAATGACTTTAAAAATGAAAAACAATCCTGTTCCATCTCCCTCCTTTTGTTGTTTAAATCATATATTAATGTTATCCTTTTTGGGGGTTGGGCGGGCTTAGGGGTCACCACATTAATAACCATGTTTTAATTTTTTGAAATAACTGCAAATTAAATGTGCTCTGTTCAACATTCAATTATGTCTGATCTACCTTTTTAAGGGCCAGGTTATTGTGATCTAACATAACAGATGAGTGTCAGTAAAAATGAAGAATACAGTTTGTACTGCAGCTTGGCATTTTGGGATAACATTGTGTCTCATTATGAATGGGACATTCCATCACACTGTCATTACTGGCCCTATTTTCTCAGGGCCGTACCAACAGTCTATTTTCCCTGTTCTGGGCAGCAGCTGCAGGTTGAAGTCCTGGAAGCTTAGATCAATTCTCAGCAGCTACTACTTCCTTCTCTAAACAAAAGCTGAAAGATACGTAATTCCAATGTTATAAAGGAGTTGTGAGCTTTTTATAGGACAGTGGAGAGAGCAGTTGTAAAGATCTAATGCATGCTAATGCATGCCAACGTTGTCTCAGTGGTAGAGTAGGGCGTCCAGTAACCAAAGGGTTGGGGGTTCAAATTTCGCTCTATCCAAGTTATTGCCATTGTGTTCTTGGGCAAGGCACTTTACCCACATTGCCTCGCATGATTGTGCATAAATGTTGCTGGTGGTCATAGGGGCCGTAGGGCAGCTGTGGCTACATTATAGGTATGACTGATGTGAGTGACTGGTTTTAATGAATAATAATTAGCTTCTATACGCGCTTTGAGTCTCCTTGAAAAAAGTGCTATATACTGTAAATCTAAGCCATTATTCTTAATAACTAGAACTAGTAAATATTTTATGATTAAAGTTTATATATATATATATATATATATATATATATATATATATATATATATATATATATATATATATATATATATGGAAATATTTGGTCAAAGGAAAGAATAAAAAATGTACAAAAAAGGTTGTGTTGCATAATTTTGCATGTAGTCAAAAGTAATATCACAACTCACCCCAGGGGACACTGGCGTGTGTGGCGTGGGACATCTAAGCTTCAACATAACAGACTTTTGTGGCTAAGATTCAGTTGAGTTTTTAAAGTTTGCCAATGCTGTCACTGGTGCTGAACAGAAGGATTTCAACCTGGCTAGTTTGATGCCTTGTTGTATTGTAGTTATATTGCTATACAGTAATGCCTTGATGGCTTTCACATGGTTTTATGTACAAGATACAAAAAGGTCCATTTTCAGTTTAACATAAATGGCTTCTGCAAATGTTTCCAGATATCTAAAACAATGTATTGAAATGATCAATACATTGCACATCTGTACATTTTGATGTACAGATGTGCAAATGCTCATAGAAATACAAATGCACCACTATATCCGCTTGTCAAAGCCCCTTATTCACATATGATGCGATTAAAATAAAACATCAAAATCAATATAATCTGGCAAAACATAAACATCTGGAAACCTGTCAATTTTTCTCAAACTTTCTCCCAAACTTTTTGTGCCCAAGGTACACCAAAGGACAAGTAAAAATCTGAGGGCATATCTATTGTGCAAAATATCCTTTATAACACGTGTTATCACTCATATCATATGTACATTAAATGTAAATGTGCATAATTATTTATGAAAGCCAAATAAAATGTTATGAAGACTATATTACTCATGAAATATATATTTACAAAATATATTAAACAATATTAAATATATTTTGTATTATGAAATGAGTGCATATAGAGTAGTACATTAAAAAAATAATTATTTTTGTGTAGTTGTATAGTGCAATAATTAGAGGCCTATAAATTCTGTTTTCCACATAATTTTTTTTTTATTTCGTTTTTTGTTGTTAAATCCTTTTGTGTCAAAAATAAAGTAAGATACAACTTAAAGGTAGATATACAGTAAGTTGTAGTGACATGGATTATACTGACTGCTCCTTTTTAATTATTTATATGTCATATAAAGATGTATGAGAACAGCATTAGTGTCAATTACCCAATTGCAAATTCCACTCAGGGATCAGTGGTTTATTGAATCTGATCAGGTTTATTGATTGATTATTGAAGTTTTGATGAACTTAATTTAAATTCTACTAATTTAAATGATCCTGATGACATCATTCCAGGCCGTAATAATTAAACAACAACAAATGAATGGTCTTGTTCACAGCAACAAACAACTTTATCCACAGATGTTGTGTAGCACAGATGAGATGTTAACACAAGTGAAACTGCTCATGTTCTCATGGAGCAGCGCTGCAAGAAAAACGGACAAAACTTCACAGACAGAGTAAAGTGGTGGCTCTGTGTTTAGGAAACAGTGATGATTTGCATAGTTTTTTGGAAGTGTAGATACGGGGTTTTGGGTGGTTTAGGAACTGTTTGAAGCAGTCAGGACGGGAGGGGAGCGGGTGGTGCACCTAATAAACGGTCCTCGGAAACATTTCCCCTTACGGTGATGGTGTTTCTGCATCTGCCTGTGGCTGTGAGCTGAGACCCTCTCCTCATTGGTCCATATACGGGCTGACCAATGAGAGGCGGCCAGGCGGGTCAAAGCCAGGTGACGCAAATCAACCTCTACGCCAGTGGCTCCAAAATCGTGTGCCGTGAGGCCAGTCATCAACCCGGAAGTGGCCATTTTGGAGATAAGCAGCCGGTTTACCAGCACACAAACGAGCAAATCCCGAATTTTGAGAGGAAATGGTGAACTATTGCTGTGTTTTTGGCTGTACTAATTGGTCAGAACATGAAAAACGTGGAGTTTTATAGACTGCCAAAAGTTATAGCAGATCAGGGAAGAACAATGTCTGCATTTTATAGTCAGTAGTTCTACATTAGGAGAGCGGTGACATGAGACTAGCTCACCATTGATGCACCTGTTGCTATTTATGTATATGCAAACACCACCATCTCTTGCTTGTATTTAAATCCAGCTTCAGGTAGTCCAGTTTGTTCTTCAGGGAGCGGACATTAGAAAGCAGCGGTCTCTTAGGATTAGCTTTTAGCTTGGTCGCTAGCCCTGCTCCTGCTGCTGATCACACCGCTTATGTCCCCTCCGCTGGTGGACACAGCTGGTACGAGGCTCCGCTGCTTTGTAGACTTCATGCAGCAGCCTTGGCAGCAGTGGAGTGTCATACCAGCGCTGTTCGCCAACATTGGAGACGTAAAATTTAAAACTCCACGTTTTTCACAGTCTGACTGATCAGTACAGCCAAAAACACGGCAATAGTTCACCATTTCCTCTCAAAATTTGGGATTTGCTTGTTTGTGAACCAGCTGCTTATCTCCAAAATGGCAACTTCTGGGTTGCGCCGTGAAAACCATCTATATGTCCATCGAGATTTATTGTGATTCTTCACTAGACAAGGACAGTGATTTTCTTGACACCATTTTAGTTCTAGTTTGCAATATTAACCGTGATGTAACTTAACTCCGTGAGATGTTCAACTTCGGAATTTCGGCTGGATTTTAATCTTTCTGCGTCATCGCAAAAAAAACATCAGCAATTGTTTTGCCACAACTGTCAGTCCATGAAATCATTATAAATGTATTGGGAAGTTACGTTGGCAGTGTTATTTGGAGGAAACAAGTAATCACGATAAGAATGAAGTAAAACCACTTTTATCCATCCGCCTATGGGACTTCACAACCCGCAATGCAATGCATGAACTTTTCTGATAATGTCAATAAGTGGAGTGTTTACAGTGGAGATCAAAACAAATTTTTGAGTGGCAATTTTTAACAAATTATCTTCAATTTATGAGGGCTCCACTATGTCTATATCTGAAAATTGTCTCCAGCTGTAAATGTTTTCCAGGCAATTTAATATATTAGCCACAATAAACACCCATTTTCACCCAATCAAAAAATTTCACAGCATCTTCCCCATTAAAGCTTTCATCATTTCAGTAATAAAAATGGCTATTTTTAAAACAGACATTAGCACTTGAACATTGAAGTGAAGTTTGTGGAAAATAGTTCATACATTTTTTGTAATTAAATCAGGCTTTAAAGAAAATGAGGAACTCCGTCGAAGCATCACTGACATTCAGTACCTCTGTATACTGCCATGTGTGCACAGCGAACCTCTTTCTTTTATCATTGTGTGCGTGTTATATTTACTGTTTGGAAGTAAGATCACAGTGGAAATGTTTTCTCCAATGGCTCGGCATTGTTTCAAAAATGCAGTCACAAGTCAATCCTAGTTGAATTTATAGACAACAAAGTGCTTTTGTGCTGCTGAATGTGATGGGCTTTATCCAGGGAGTTTTTTCTCGCCATAAAATGCTTTAAAACAGTAAATGTTTTTGTTAATCCTAATACTAAATTATACTTGTAAAAGCCTTTTCTAAGAAATGTCAGATGCCTTTGATCCATCCTGTCACAACAGATCTTAGCCATATACTGACATTTTGTCTCTTTTCCTAGTACAGACCTTTAACAGATTTTACATGAGTACTTAATCTGTGGTTGTTTATCTTTTTAAAGGCATTCCTTCTGTATGTCACAGTGGTTTTTAATACATGGACAGATTATTGTGTAGTGGATAGATGATATGAACCCATTTATGAAGTTATTCCTAAATAAAGACGGCAAATTTATACTGTGCTGAATTTGGTCCAAGACTTGGATAAAAAATAGAGATTTACAGACCAGATAATAATCCTTCTGACTTGCCAGCAAATGGCTCTGGAAAGAAAACACCTGGATTGATAGAATGCTTTTGGTGCTTCTTTACTTAATCCTCAGGAAATGTCAGATTTATGTGACAAGGTAGCCAGCGATTTTTAACAGCAAAAAATTAGCTCTGAGTGCACTTTTATTGCTTTTATAAAGAATTGCAACATATTTACAAGTAAAACACCTTCAGAACATATATTAGAAGTACGGATGGATCTCTTTGTGGTAGAGAAAGTCACACAATGAAAATAAATCTTAAATTGATCAAAAAAGGTCAAATAATAGTTATTTGCAAATGATTTTCTTTAAAACTATTAAACAGGTGATCATCAACATCTGTATCAATAGTTGATTGCTAACTTTAGTTCTGAGAATTGGTGGACCAAAAAGACTAATGATGGTTTTATTGTAAAAGGCAGCAACACAAAATTATAAAATATACAGTATAAGGTGTACTGTACTCTCGTCAATGTCCAGGGGAACTTGTTTATGTTTAGAATATGTCAGCACATCGATACAATACTGTATATGGAACTAGGTATTGACATACTGCACTTTTACACATGCATAGTCCCAGATTAAATGTACAGTTCTTATTAATCACTGCAACACATTATGCACAACACCAGTGGTATAGTATAGTGTATAGTATACTTTGTTCAGAACTCACCCAAAGAAGTACCAATACAAGTACCTATTAACACAAATACAGCTGCTATAATACTCTTTAAAACTATTTTGGTTACATTGTTTTTGTCCTATTGAGGAACATTGAAAAGTGTATTTTCAAAGCTACTAGCATTGCTTTTTCTCCACCAAACTGCCTCATTAAAAGATAAAACCCAGTTGGTTGAGGCTAAAATTACATCTCTGATATCAGACAGTAGTATTGTAGTAGTACAGCAGTCTCTCTCTCTCTCTCTCTCGCATTGCATGCTGGTTGTGTGTGCGTGAGCAGGTGTGGAGTGTCCTGAGAAGTTAGAATTACATTTGGAAGTGTTTTTTAAACGTTTTCTCACTTTCTGGTGCTTCACATGACAAAGGTAAGGGAAGTTTAATTTATCAGAAGAGCAAAAAGAAAGCTTCTTTATCAGTTTGGTTGGCGGACTCAGCTTGCCGCTTTTATCCATCAAACACGGGGTTTGGGTCGTTGCTGACCCCAAGTACGCTGTTGAGTGGGTCCTCCTTGCTGTAGATGAGAGAGTGGACCATGCTAACATTCTGTTTGGCTCCCAAATAAACAAGGTCATGGTGGATTTTCTCAGGGGAGAACAGATGGTCCACTCACTTGTAGGAAGACAAGGGTTATTAATAGTGGGTTATATGAATAAGAATATAAATTATGATTATTAATATTACTTCAACTTTTGCCGGGGTGCCACCTCTTAAAAAGAGGAAATATGTCGAAGTTTTTCTTTTGACTAAACCCAATATTGAACCAGGGAAGTAGATTGGTACAGCACATTTACACCTTAATACACAGCTTTAATGAATCACAAGAATCAAAGATTATATTTACCTTTTATTCAAAATTCAACAATTAACAGTCAAAATACCAATTAGAATGGGATGATAAATCATGATAAAATGCATTTCTTGGCTAATAAAAGTGAGGATTATATGTTATAAAGTGAAATCAATATTCTAGGAGAATGCTAGTCTACTAAATATTGAATAAAAATGCAGGATACATATTCGAAAAAGATAAAATCATAAAGAGAGCTCATACAACAAAGAGGGGAAGACAGATGGGAGAACGAACAAACATGAATGAGATGAACTGTGTGGAACATGTTGTGAGTGTATGTAAGTGTGTAGTTATCGAAGTATGTATGTGATCTATAGTGGATCAAGCTTGCTGATCAGAGCCCCTTCAGCCGATCCAGGCGGTTCTGGCCTTCCCAGCTGGGTTAGAGAATGTCTCCTGGCTTCCCACAGTGGGTTGCGAGCAGGGCTTTTTTTGGCTGTTATGCACATCACTATGCTGGATTAGTCAGAACCAAGCAAGCTGTCGTTTCCAAAAATCTAACTGTTTCAACTAAAACTAAAATAAATGATTAGATGGGAAGGGAACCGCGTTGAGCATGAAACGGCCAGCGTCCAAAAACTAAAGGGCGGCTTTCTTCCTTTTAAAAGATAACCTTTGAGGCTCACCTCCCAAGAATGGGCTTCATTGATTGGTTTAAAGTTGCCAGCATCTCAGCTGGCTGCCTATATGTATATGTAATGACCTGGACAAACATGAAGGATGATTCCTAGATTTACACATAAACCATAATAATGAGTTCAGCATATTCAAATAATCTTTTCAACATTGTATCTTGAAACGTCATGTATTATGAGACAGTTTGATACCAAACACAACTGGAAAATAGCCTAGTATTACTTCAGAAACCAGTTAATGAATTTTCTTGTAATTACATGTAAACATAAATGTCAAAAATATTTTTATGCCTTTTCTTTACTATATGGTTGCAGTAAATACCTTAAACTAACTTTCATGATGTCTGTTATTTTAAGCACTTTTTAAATGATGAAACATTTAAAATAGCATTCTATTGGTGAATAATTACCTGAAAAGAGTAGCATAGGACAGACAATATTTGCATTTTTTTATTTCTGCAGGAACCATTCCAATAATGTTTTCTGTTGTGACTTTTCAAACATAGTACAGTTTTTTTAAATTACTAGTATTTCTCCACCCAGTCTCTGAGAGGAGGTCTGGGATGTATCTTTGTGTGACAATTCACCACAGGTGGTCAGGGATCAATGGGACAAGTTCTGTGATCTGACAGCATCCCAAAGGTATCTGTTTGTGAAAGGGGAGAAGACGGTGGTTTTTCCCCCTGTGTGGAGTCTGTACTGAAAATTTCAAAGTGCTAGAGCTAGTCTCCTTGGCTTCGTTATTGGGTTCAAAGGAAGCAAAGTGGGGTTAGCTATGCACCTCAAAGTTGCTGGAGCAGTATTCTGTAAACAGTTGGTGATAAAGAAACAGGCTCCTTGGTTAATCCTGTTACAAAGAGGGTCTTTAGGCTAAAGTTCAGCTTGGAGTGGTTTGGTTCCCTATGCACTGGTAGAGCAGGGTGTGGTTTTGGATGAAAAAAGTAATAAAAGAAAGCATGAAAATGAGGTTGAAATAGACACTGACAAGAATAAAAAACATATGTATTAAAGAAGAGAATAGTCAGACATGCAGCAATGACAGAAAGAACCCACATACAGACTAACACGCAACCAACAGTTGTGACGTCACTGACAGACACTCAGACAATGAAAGCGTGGAGGATAATGACACCCTCTCCCAGTTTTCAGATTCTCCTTCACAGGATGAATCAAACTTATACACTGTAGAAGAAATAAGTGCGTTTTTAGATGAAACTTATGGAAGACGATCAGTGGACATAATGGAATTCTTTCCAGACATGGATAAATTCATCAACTCTGTCTTCAAACATAAAAAATGTGCTAGCGTTGAGGAACTCAGCATGCAGAAAAGGTTTAGACAAAAGAAAATACTGGCTAAGTTGAGAAAAGAAAAGAGAGGAATAACTCTACCTTAAAAGTGATATTGTTAAAAAAAACAAAAAATGAAATAATTAACGTTGCTTTAAAGGTGATCTGTTCTTCTTGGAGGTGGTTTATTGTCCTGTTTTTTCTCCCTTCTCTTTTTATGGAATCTCTTAGAATAGCCATCTTAAATGTGAATGGAGGGAGAGACAAAGAAAAGTGAGCACTAATTTTTCAGCTCAGTAAATAAAAGAAAACTGATGTTTTCCTCCTCCAGGAGACATACAGCTCAGCAGATATTGAGACAGACTGGCTCGTGGGCTGGAGAGGGACAAACTTCTTCAGTCATGGAACTAATTGTAGTGCAGGATTAGCAGTGCTGTTTTCACCTGACCTTTGTTTCACAGGCGGATCATCGTGTGAGGGTCCAGGTAGTGCAGGATACAATATATGAAAATAATTTAATCTTCCTTAACATGTACGCCCCTAACACTGGCTCCAATCGCATCCAGCTTTTTCATAAACTTAACACCAAATTAAAAAAAGCTGAACAGTAGCTCAGTTATAGTTTTGGAAGGAGACTCAAGCTGCACCACACATCCAACTATCGACAGAAACTCTCATGAGCCACACCCACCATCAGCATCTGTACTTCTCACCCATCTAGCTGAAAATGACCTCATAGATACCTGGAGGATACTTCATCCCACAGACAGACAATACACATGAATAAAGGCCACTGATGGCAGGGTCAGTGCAGCCGGACTGGATAGAATTTACATTAATAACATATACAATAACCAACTCATCAGGTCCATCATCACACCAGTTGGTTTTTCTGATCATTATTTATTTTATTTATTTATTATTATCATAGTTTCTTTACCAACACGAATACAGCCACGCCCATATTGGACGTTCAATACTCAGCTCATACAGGACATTTTTTTTTTTTTCCCGTCAGGCTTTTGCTGTGTTTTGGTTTTACTGGAGGGAGAGGAGATCAGACTTTGTGAGCTTAGCCAAATGGTGGGTTATGGGAAAACCCAAATCAAACTTTTCTGTATACAATACATTTCACAAAAAACAGAAACACAGAAAGCACATCTCTCCCATTTTGAAAAAGAATTTAACACACTTGAAGAGTAAATTATCGGTGGCACAGGCAACAGTAAAGTTAGACAGGAAAAGAAAAGTGCATACGGGAACTTTCTCCACTTAAAGGCTAAAGACGCTTTAGTAAAAAGCCAGATAACCTCCATTAAAGAAAATGATGCACCAACCCATTACTTTTTCAAACTAGAGTAAAAGCCAGAAAAAATAACATAATGACCCACCTCAAATATCAAGATGGAAAAATAACAACAGACCCTGCTTAGAGGTTTACTCAAACCTATTCAGTGCTGAGGCCTATAACACTGGAAGCATGGCAGTCTCAGCCTCATTCGTCCAGTTTCTCCTTGGAGGAATACCACGCAACAGCTCAGCTGTGGCTGGTCTCCTGGGATTGATGGACTACCTACAGAGTTCTACAAAGGGTTTCTGGACGCTGCTGGGGAAGGACCTGTTTGAGGTTTTTAATTCCTGCCTAGACTCTGAAAATCTGGCCCTGAGCTGTACGAGGGCTGTCCTGACTCTGCTACCGAAGAAGGGAGACCTGGGTCTACTAAAAAACTGGAGGCCCGTCTCACTCCTCTGCACAGACTATAAAATAATTGCCAGATGCATTTTTAACAGACTCAGGGACTGCATGGATGACGTCATCCTGGAGGAACAAACTTACTGTGTCCCCAAACGGTCTATCATGGAAAATCGGTTTTTATTAAGAGTCATCATTGCCATTTGAAAAACGCAAGAATTAAATATTGGACTGTTTTCCATTGACCCACAGAGTTGATCGCCGTTATTTACTTGAAGCACTCAGTTCTTTTGGTTTTGGAAAAAAAAACGTTTGTCTTGTGGATCAAATTGTTTTATTCTAGTGCAATTGTACTAATGAAGGTTGATGGGGGGCTGAGTCGGGTATCAGGCAGGGCTGTCCATTATCAGGGATGTTGTATACTTTTGCTATAGAGCCTCTTTTAAACCAACTTCGGAGCAGTCTGCCAGGCCTGTCGCCTTCAGGAAAGGGGAGAACCATTGTGTTGTCAGCCTATGCTGATGACATAACGGTTTTCATACTTACTTCAGCAGACAATAGAACACTACAAGATAAGCTCACTTTATATGAACAGGCCTCCTCAGCGAAGGTTACCTGGGCTAAGTGTAAAGGGCTATCAAGATTCAAGATGTATCGAGTTTTCTATTTTGGCGATAAAAAAAAACTATAATATTTCATATATCAATATATATATATATATATATATAATAGTTTATTATGTATCAAAATACTAGTTTTAAGAGTCGCTGCTTTTACTTCTCAGAACAGAATGTAAAGCTCAGTTAGATGAATTTCTGAGTGCACATATTGTGCAGCTGTTTATTAATAAATGTCCCTGCGTAGCATTTTGCATCAGCAAATTTAACCCAGGATTGTCTTTCTGGTCAGACTTTATTTGATAAAATTATCTAGATTTATATCGTATATCACCATTTTGAGAAAAAATATTGAGATATGAGTTTTGGTCCATATCGCCCAGCCCTAGTAGGAATGTTCATATGTTCAATGTTAATCAAGGTCGACCTACCAGATTATAATCACATAATTGTATTTAGTAAGTGGTTGACAAGTGGGTATTTTAGATTTCTTGTACATCTATCTTAAAGTATAAGGGATACTGGAGCCTGGTTGGGCGGGTGGGACGGCTCGTAGTGGGCACTAGAAAATTTCCCTTATTTTCTAATCCAAAACTTGACAGGTATGGTGGAGGGTGGTACATGGGGATGTGGCCACGAACAGACATGTGGCACGACTCAATCCTCGAACTGATAAATATTGGGTTTTTGTCAGAGGAAACACTGGAGCATCTCTGGCTAAGCTGTAGGAGAGTAACCTCCCTCTATGCTCTGCTGCAGCTGTGGTTGGTCGGGCTGGGTCACAACTTCTATTATACGCTCTTTATTTTTGGACCAAAATACTCGATAGCTCAGCGTAGAAGTGTTTGTCTTGTTATTTTCTGTGAGGTCAAGCAAAGATGAACATCTGGCTTTCTTGGCAAAACAGAAGCCAAACACTGGCTCAGATGATGCTTTGAGGATATTCAGTGGCCTGGTGAATGCTCTACTCCTAGTTGAGTTTGCTTTCTACAAACTGGTGGTAAATTTAAGGGATTGTCTTTCTGTCTGGACTGTTGGTGATGTGCATGTGTGCAGATGTGGTTGTCTGAGTTCATTGTTGTGTGTATTTTATATTGTGCATTGTCTTCCTTTTTGACTTTTCTGAAATTTTTTCTTAGGTTTAGTGGTTCCGGATTCTTTGTTTTCGAGAAGTCCTCCAAACTGTTGGTGTGTCATTGAGATAATAAAGGGATGTTTAAAAGTCAAAGTCTCTCTCTCTCTCTCTTTCTCTCTCTCTGGAGATATGGATGGATGGTCTTTTTCCTGAGAAATAAAAATCCCAGTGAGTCTGAGAGCTTTGCCTAACAGGTGCAAACAGTTGGACAGCATGCTTCTGTTGCCTAAGATTTACTGTATTTGTTTCTAGAAATGGGTCTGTGAGTCATGTGAACTTTTGTTTGGAAAATATTTACATAATTACATTCCCCCACGGAGCAATCATATGTGTCACACATACATTCCTGTGTTTCCGTCCACAAATTGTGCTTTATTGAATATTATTTCTAAATATTGCATCTCCAAAGCAGGAGATAAAACTGGCTCACTTAGGAGACACCTGAGAGTCTCTGCTCTCCTTCGTCCGTAAAATGTATTGTAATTGTTACTATTAGCTCAATAAATATCAAAGGATGCTTGAGTATTTGCCCAATCCATCCCTCAGTCGTCTGAGTTTGATTCTAATTTTATTAGACTTGAGATATTGCTATACTCTCCTGACAGTGAGCCAATGTTTCCGACTGTGCAAATGATGAGAAGCTTTTCAAATTCTTTCCAGATGTTCCCCCAATAGCTCTCATGTTAGGACAGAGGGGTCCCACAACTCCTGAGTGATTTCCTCTCCCTCCACAGCAGCAGGGCATATCTCTGCTGTGGCGAAACGTTGTTAACCCACGAATAGGGAACTTGAGCTCGGTTTAGACCGTCGTCAGACAGGTTCGTTTTACCCTACTCAAGATGTGTTGTTGCAATTGGCAACAGTTGTTGGCCGAAACAAATTCAAAGTAAAGCTATGCAGGGCCCCCAAGGATCACTGAGAAGTTTAGGCAGGTAAAACAAGCCCAACAAGCCAAAGGGTTTGAGCCAGACTAGCTGCAACTCTGTACTATGATGGATTAATAATCCATAGTCCACTTTAACCTTTAACCGGCTGAGGTCTACATACATTTAGCCATTTTTGTCTACTTAAAGTCGAAGTCAAAGTCTGCAGTATGCAAGTTTTTTTTGGCTTCTTTTGGTCAAAAATTCCTAATCATCTTGAGTATATTGTAATCCAAAGTGTTCTGAAAGGACAGCACAATTTTGCTGCTTCTCTTGGCTCTGTGTATGTGGTTTAGAAATCCAGAAGCATTATGCGAGCTTTCAGCCGAACTGAGATCTTTTTACAAAAAGAGTGCTCTATGAGCTGTTTTCGGGTGTTACTATTATTGGCTGCCCGACTAAAATGGTTGTTTCTATACAACTTTTACGATTCTACTTACTGCAGCTTATTACTGCAGCTTTAAGTGTAGTGGGTGCAATGATAACTGTCACTGACTCACAGCACACATATAGTTTGATTTAAAAGTGTAGAAGCCTGACTTGTCAGAACGGTGTCCTGTTCAGGGTGTACACCATCTTGTAGTGGAGCAGTTAACTGAAAGATTGTTAACTGAAACAATCTTTCAAGCACCAAACCTGAAAAATAAACCTGAAGGTTATAAATCCTCATAGACTTGGCTAGCTCCTCAGCTATCTTGCCAGTCGTAAATTACTTCTCAAATGACCAAATAGAATTTCCTCAGAAAAGGGCTGCTTGAAGTTACACAAAGGAAATGTAAAAAAAAACCACATGCTCCTTCAGTTGCATCTACTCTACATTAATTTTTATGAGATTTTGACAGATGAGCTTTAATCGCTTCAAATAATGGAAAAGTACAAATGCAACTGTCATAGAAACTTGGCAGGGGGGACACTCTTGAATATTGTGCCATGCAGCACAGTATAGTGCCAAAATATTTGTCCCCGCGTATTTGAAGTTGCTGAACACAACTTGCAAGTCTAAACCACTTTAACCCTGTTTTGCACTTTTGGCTATCCAAAATTTAATTTGTACAAGTTCAAATTTGTGTAAGATTTTGAATGAGGGGCAACATGATTATACCAACCAGTTGACAACACATCAGTAATTTGATAAAGTCTGTTCTGCTTCAATAAATCTACACACAGATGATCTCACAGCCACACACTGGAGCTTACGAAGAAATACAAACACAGGCCTGGTTAGCATCATGATAACACACTCACATTATGTTGAGTGTGTTATCAACATAATGATGTGTTGATAACACATTATCAACACATTATGTTGATAATGTGTTGAACATGTGCTAGCATGTTCATTTCATGCTAGCACACACATACACACAGGTCGACAACGTAAAATACTGACTGTGTAACGCGGACACTTATTGAAATAAGTTTACTCACAGTACACACATGCATTACCGGCGAACATTATTAAATTAAAATAATTACATTTTTTGTTCTTCATTTGAGAATTTAATTATCTGGCATCTTCTTTTTATTTCTACAATAAATACATGTTTTAAAACTAAGTAATAATGTAAATAAATACAAAGTCAGATAAATGAGATAAAGTTTACCAAGAAGAACTTTATCTCATTTCAATAACTTCCCTTTAAAAAAGTCAATTGTATTTATTAGTACTTTTTTATTTTGTGTATTGTGGGAATGTCAGTTTAAAATAAATATTTTACATCGATTTATTCTTTAAAGTATTGACATCAATTTATACAATTACAATGTTTTAATTTCACTGAGGTAATACACATTCAGAGCCATGAATGCAATTGTACAAATACTTTGAATATTTATTTCTTCTGGTTATCTTATTTTCGGTTTTGGCCAAGAAACATACACTTCGTTGCATCCCTGCTAAAAATGTGCACCTATTAGCTTTAATATAAAAATGAATAAAGAAAAAAGTGCAAGTGTGCTCCGTGGAAGAGTGAAATCCCCAGGTGAAAGTCCACCCAGCAGGCCCAACATAACGCGGTTCACGTGGTAATGTTAATAAAGAAGTAATCTGTGCTTTTTCGGACTGTAACTTTCAGTGCAACATTCATTACCACCAAACATTTAGAAATTGAGAATAGAATCCACGTTAAATAATTATCATCATTACTTTTGCACTCCATTTGAAACATGCTCGCCGAAGACCAGCTTAAAAAGGTTGACGCATGTGTTAAACTACGTGTGTACAAAGTGCACATGAATTAAAAATACAAATCTGCTCTGATATTTGTGTAATTAAACACCATGCAACTTTGTGTTAAATAGTTAATCCTTCTACATACCGGTTTCTTGAATCCTCTCGCTCCTCACTTCACCGACGCCATTAAAGTTTGACTCGCTGCCTTGCTCACGCAAAGAAACTGAGCACCAACATCATGATAACATGACGCGATGACGTACCACGTCTCTGCGCATTTCAAATGTATTGAGTAAAGCGCTGAAGATCACTCAATTAATATAACCTACTTTAAATTAAAACTTGGTTACTTGTTCAGAGAACTTAATCATTTAATGTTGAGTTAACGTGATAGCCAATTTTGATTGCTGTTCATAAAATAACTTTGATTTGGCAGGGTTGTTTGGGTTTACAGTGTAATAGTGTCACAAAGGGACCTGCTGTCCTCAGTACTCATGGAACTGGTCTTGATGTACTGGATAAATGCTCTCACGTGGAAGAGGACAGCCGCATATTTGTGCAAGCCAAACATGCTACAGAACATGGTAGCCAATACATCATGATAAAGGCAAATGACACAGATGTTCTCTTCTTAGTGTTTTTTTCCATTGGTCTCCTAGAGGCTGGGCTACAGCAGATGTGGGTTGCATTTGGGCAAGGTCAGAGCCTTCGCTGGATCAGTGTGCATGACATATTTCAGTATGTTGGCCAGGAAAAGGTCAAAGGCATGCTTTTCGTTCATGCCTTTACAGGATGTGACACAATGTCAGCCTTCTGCAACAAAGGCAAGAAAACTGCTTGGCAGACATGGGACATTTGTCCAGAGGCCTTGCCTGTATTCTCCAAACTGGGTATTTACCCTCCCACAGTGGAGGATTGTGACCTAGAGATTCTGGAGAAGTTTGTCATCCTAATGTATGACAGATCCAGCACAGCTGTTACTGTGGATGAGGCCAGGCTTGACATGTTTGCCAGAAAGCAGAGGCCTTATGAGTCAATCCCACTAACCAGAGCAGCTCTGTTCCAACACACCAGGCATGCTGCCTACCAGGCTGGTTGTATGTAGGCCCAGGCAACCCAGTGTCAGCCAGAAGCAGCGGACCTTGCAGACTGGAGATGGTAGAAGGTTGGTGAGGAATGGCAGGTCTTCTGGACAGCCAACTCTCCAATAGCCAAGACTTGCGGACAGCTCACCAAATGTGGCTGTAAATCTGGCTGTTGTGACAGGTGCAAGTGCTATAAACTGGGTCTCACGTGTGCAGGTCTGTGCAGTTGCAACTGTGAGACGTAACTCATATGCTGTATCTTATGAACCGTAATAGATGCACATGGTACCAAAATATCTGCTTTTATCAATGTTTAAATACTGTTCTGAAATTATGATACTTCAAGTAAATGGCAGGTTCCTTGGACTCCATCTTGGTTATAGAATGTTATGTCATAATAACCCTGCTGAAAATAACAGGTTATGAAAATAACATTTTCATATAACCATATTCACTTAATAACAATCAATGTTACAAATGTCTCGGTCTCCTGAGTCTGTACAAGTATCTATATGCTGTATCTCTAGAGCCGTAATAGATGCAAACATGTATTCACTACCAAAATATCTGCAAGACCCAACTTTATATTCAACGTCAATACATTTTTGGGACTTAAAATCAATGCATTTCGAGTTATAAAGGAAAAAACACATTGTTGGGCGAACATCTTGGATTTTGGGTTCACCATCTTGGAATGTAGCATGGCCAGCGTTATTTCTGAGACGAGTGGGGTTTGAAGAGTATATGTACAAATGTAATGCTTGTATCACAAAGTGAACGATTCTGGCTATACATGGAATTATCTGCTCCACTAAATGGCCTTTTTATTTCACAGTGCCGTTTTTCAGCAGAATGACTTGGTCTGTCAATCAAAGCACAAAAGGCAGAGCTAGTTAAGTGATTGGCTAATCCTTTACACAGACATGAGCAGCAGTATCGATTCAAGCGTGGAGACTTATCACTAATTTTGAGAAGCCTGGGCGCCGCAAGTCTATCACGTTTGAGGAACACTGTCTGATCCCCAACTCGTCACATATTGACGATCGGTCAGGACCCCTTTGGCATTCATTTTCAACGCTGAGGGCCCGTGTTCCACCCAGTCTTTTCAACGGGCTGATGTCAGGTCACGTGACTACTGACTCCTCAATGAAAAACATAGAGGACATCTCATACATTTTAGTGGCAAAAAGCTTTATTTTAAGATAGATTGTGGATTTAGAAATGTTTTGATGACATTTCTAGTGAAAAATGTACCCTTAACTTTTGTAGTATCCATTCAGTTTATGTAAACAGTCTATAGTTGCCAAAAGTTGTCATAGCAACCAATGACAACTTTTGGATGCCAAAAAACTGCAAGCCAAATACAGATAAATATCCATTCACGGACTGAGTGATGTTGTAATTATATTGTTAAAACCTTTCCTATTTTCATCTCTTAACTGTGGTTGGGCGAGACAGGGGAGATGCTTACTCTCCAGAGCTGAAAGCAGCTTCTTCTTCAGTGTTAAATCCCGGAGACCTCATATAAAAGTGAAACCATGCAGAAACATCAGGCTGTTGGTGTTGGAGAGCTGTTCTTTATTAACTACCTGTACTCTAAACATAAACCTTGCTATATGTCCTGGTCGCCATATCGGACTTAAAGGCACACCATGGACTTTTTGAGCTAAAGAGTTGACCCACATGAGTTATTTTAAATGATTCTTCAGGCAAATATACAGCGCTTGACAGTATCAATACTCCGAGAGGGGCTGCCCTCTTGAAATGCCGACTATGTATGTTTGGATCAGATGGACCGTCTTTCACC
Organism: Gouania willdenowi; assembly: GCF_900634775.1. Classification (NCBI taxonomy): domain Eukaryota; kingdom Metazoa; phylum Chordata; class Actinopteri; order Blenniiformes; family Gobiesocidae; genus Gouania; species Gouania willdenowi. The sequence continues at coordinate 31,278,815 of NC_041049.1, read as the reverse complement.
ATGTCATGTGACATGGAGAATGCCTGGAGGACGTTTCACTTTACAGCAGTCACATGACCACAGGCTCGGATATATACTGTATATAGTTCCCACGTGACGTCACAACATACGGGCATTTCTCGACCCGGCGCCATTGCTGTGGGCAGCTGAAACGAGTTCGCCTCTGTTTACAACCAAAAGTGTACAATACCGTAGTTCGTGTTGGGTTAATGGTGCACTAATCGCCGTGATAGTTCAGTTAAATGTGGGTTCTTTAGTAAGGGAAGTTGGCAAGTCAGATCCACAACTTGCTCCAACTTGCTCCAACACACTGTGCTCCATAAAGGAGCACAGTCTGGGACATGCTTTTTTCCCTCTCCTTACCTCATGTTTTTCCACATCTCATTTAAGATACGAAGCGCTGCCTTAATGGCTTGCGACCCGTAGTACTTCCGCTCCTGTACTCCCATTTTAAATGTGATTGTTTATTCGTGTTTCTTGGACAGCATGTAACTGGAACCAAATTTCCCCTCAGGGATGAATAAAGTATTCTGAATCTGAATTGGTCAAGTCTGTGCATATTTATTGCAAAACATATACCATTTTGGTACTGCATATGGCAGCCATCTTGAAAATGGGTGGCCATCTTGAATTTCAAGTGGCCTGCGTACTGCGTAAGGTCTAAGGAGTTTTTCTACCAATTTTGGTGCTTTGAAAGATTCCTTTGAAATTCAATGTTATTGCTTCTCCATTAGTATAACAGAAAATGATGGAGCAGCTGTTTTCAATCAAAAGGCTGTGCTATTTAAAGCCATTTAAATACTTTTATTTTTTTAACATTGTGTTGTTTTATGTTGTCTGTGAGTAAAATGTTTTGCAAATGCACGAACACAAACTAGGAATGTCTAACTTATATTTTTCCACTGTTTATGAAGTTGACGCTGAAAAAATTGTTAATATCCTATAATCAGTGCACTCACTTTCCTTGGGGTAAAAGGGAAATAAAGAAGCTTGTAAATATAACCTTCCAAGTATTCTACACTAGCACTAAACATGAACATACACAAAGCACAGGAAGTTACTGTATATTTTGGATTAACACCACAGGTCCTCCAGCTAGCAGTGGCTCCAGCTTTCTTAGCCCTTCGACCCAGGCCAGAATAAATTGCACAGATACTGTGGTTAATTAGAACCAGATGATCAAGATGACAAACTCTGTTTACACACCAGAAGCTGACATTTTCCAAGAGAGATACCCAGTGTTTGAAAACACCTTGTACCACTGAGCACGGCAGAGCTGCTACTGGTTCCTGTCAGCTCTCCTTAGCGTTGTGGGATATCTCAGAAACACACCGTAAACACCATTATTCATTGCATCATCTCAGATATATCCATATCATCTTTCGACTCAGTGTGTTTACAGTGATTGGCAAACTTTAAGTCATCACGTTTCTTTTACGATTAACAGAAATGACAAGGATTGTATCCTTTCACCCAAAATGCCACCTACTGCCAAATTTGAAATGAAAATAGGATACAAAATGATTGAAGATTCAAACATCCATCTCCTCAGACTTGGCCAGTTTGGGTTAATGTATATTGTATTCAAGTAGAAAATTTAAATTTAAATATTAAGTGTCACAAATAGCAGATACATAAATAATGCTTCTCCAATTTAAAGGTCCTATATCATGCAAATCAACTTTTTTGAGCTTTTAACCTTGTTACAATGTTAATTCCTTATCAAATCTGAGAAATCCTCAATAATCCTGCTCTCTGAGCTGCTTCTTTGCCCTCTTCTGAAAAATGGGCGGTTCAAATTCTAGTTACTAGAATTCTGAACCATCCCCTCCAGGAAGTGCCTGCTGCTGGTGCTGCCCCTCCACAGTGAACATACACGCCCATTCTCTCTTGTGCTAGAGGCATGCAAATGGCCGAAGAACATCTGTTTGGATGGTTATTGTCCTTTCTTATCCAGTCTGCACAGGGAAAATAAACAGTCTTTGTTATTGTACCAAACTATAATGTCTGGTAACCGAAAATGTGTGTTCACCTGTGAAAGTCCTCGGAATTTGTTCAAAGTTCCTAAAGAAGAGTCTACTCGCCAGAAGTGGTTGGAATTTATCTCTGAGAGCAAGCGACACACCATCCATCATCCGTTAGTCCGTGACCGTCACTTTACAGAAAACTGCTTGGTGAACCTTGGCCAGTTCCAAAGTGGATTGTCCAGTAAATTTGTCCTCAAACCAGAGTGATTCCCACAATAAAACCCATTGATGGAGAGTAGTAAAATAAACCTCTAGCAAAATGTTAGCCATACTCACTTCTTTGTAAATTATTTTTGAAATGCATTCTCTGGAACCTGGTGCCTGTTGCCCATGCTGCCAGGGCTCTAGGGCTACGTCATGAAATGGGAGGCACTAACACAGGGAGAGGCGGCGCTCCGAGAAACTGTGCATCTCAACTTCCGGGTTAAAAGAAATGTAAAGTAATATTTGTTAATGAATTAGTATTTTATTTTGCAAAATGTAAAATATAATATAATATAATTATAAATATAACACTTATATTATATGTAATATAAATATAACACTTGCCAGCAGAAACATATGAAATTGTCATTGGTGGTCTCGATTTGCAATGTGCCTACCCAACCCTAGTGGTCACGGCACGTCACTGCAGTGGACATTCACCAGTGCAGCCAGCAGGAAACATAATGCCTAAGTAGGGGTGGGAATCAAGAACCGGTTCCGACTTAGAATTGACCAATTCCTTCGCAATTGTTCTCCTCCAACTTCCTTGATTCTTCTTAACAATTCCGTGCCTTCTTTTTTTGGTTTTGCTGAAATTTTGCATTGTGGTACATTTGCGTCACACTCTCTGCGACGACTCAGACCTTCAGCCATGTGCACAATGGACAGGAGGAGGCGATCCAAAGCCTGGCTGCATTTTACCAAATAAAACGAGAATGCTGCCGTGTGTAATAAGTATCGTGCAAGGGTGCAAATACTAGCAACATGTTGAAACATTTGTCAACCCAGCAATAGGGATGTAACGATTCACTCAACTCCCGATACGATTCAATTCACGATACTGGGTTCACGATACAATTCTCTCACGATTTTTTCATTTACAAAATGGGACTGTAGACAAATGGATACTAGAAAATACTGTATTATTTTCCTTTTATTTTTCATTGTCAAAAGAATTCCTGGATAAACTATTCAAAACAATGCAATTTAACTAAAAATAAATCTTGAATGAAATAAATAAAGGAATAATACAATGAAAATGAAGCCTATTAATTTCAATTCTGGTTCTATAATAAACAATGCAAAACTGCATAATAGTTCTTTTTCTTTTAAAAGTGCAACTGAAAATGTATTTTGTGATTTAACAATTGGACTTTAAAAAAAATAAAAAACCGTCACTGCACTGATTTACGTCATATTTGTTTGGACCAGCAGAGGGCGCTGGTAACCCAGTGGTCGGTTGGCATGCAGATATCTTGCAGTGAAGAAGAGAAGCTATGCTAGCAGACAGAGCTAATAGAAAAACGTGACTTTTACAGATATTCAAGTAATATTACAGATATTCTTTTGGTGCTAAAGGGGTAAGGAATCATTTATTAACATATTTAAGAGTAGAAGGCGGCCAGAAAGAAAGTATTAGCAGACTCCGCCCGCCGCCAACACTTCCGGATAGCGCCCTCTGCTGGTTAAGAAAAGTACTGTGATTCAGTTGTCAGAAAATTGATATCAACCGTGATACCTATGAATCGATTTTTAACTGCCTTACGATTATTCGTTACATCCCTACCCAGCAAGGTACAAAGTACCAAGAATGTCATGTGTTCAACCGCCTGCTGCGTACGAGTGCTCACGCTGCTGCAAGCCAAACAACCTCTACTGGGACTTGTATTGACAAAGGTAACTACTAACATTGACATTAAATATCCTGCATTGGCACACTGTTGCTTTGTTTTTTGTTTTTATTAATAAAACCGAGCTACGACATATATATATATATATTCCAGTTTCATGCATTTTAGATCATGAGGATGATGACAGGCCCAGACAAGCTGGTGATGATGAGGTTAAGGAGGAAGGCTATGTAATCACAGTTTATTATAATGATGACCATATGGTGTATTCATAATAATCCATTCAGACTGCGCATTTTTTTTAATTTTCAGACCTGTAAAACGGCCCTAGAGGAGCTGTTTGGAGAGGAGGAGCAAGACATGCAGCAAATATCACACCAAGAGACCCAGAACATTGGTAAGCATCTCAACTTAGAAATACAGATGTACAGTGGCCTTCCATCTATTTCCATCTTGTTTGACCCTGTTCTGTGGTGGTGGCAGAAGAGGGACACTTTGCCAGTTCTGTATGATGTAGCTGAGGGATATTATTTACACACTCACAAACACAAAATAGCACACTTAGCATCGCATATGGGTCTGATATGCACCGGTGTGGTGCATATCACATTGGTCAGACACTGACACAGGGTAAGTCAGGGGCAGGGGGCCCAGCGAACGAGGAGGGGCGAAGAAAACAAAAACGGGAAAAGTCAGGACTGCTCTCTCTTTCTGCTTCCGAAACACTTGTGTGAATGAACTCACAAGCCAGGGTTGAATAGTCTCATACTCACTTGTTTGTGTTTGTAATAAATAGCGTCAACTTTATTCTTTGACTGCAGTTTCATTATACAGTATCGTGGTTTTAAATCCTTCCTTTTTACATATAAATCATACAGTTGTGGTCTATATAAAGCGGAACTGCAATGCTTGGGTCTGAATTCCTCATTATTATAGCTCCACAGGCCCCTTTTCTACCCCTTTTCTGATGTGCTTCTGACAGCAACTCGTTTTGGTGCGGTCTCTTTAAATGCAAATGAGACACTTCATACCCCGCCCCCTCTCGGTTCAACTCCACCCTGCTCGGCCATTTTTGTAGTTTGATAGAAGAGATACGACTATGTAGCGGCGCATAAACTTTTTATTCAGAGGTTATTTACAAAATGTCAACAACAGAAGACTTGTTCATCCAGCCTTACATGTTCGAGCCAGAGTTGGACCCAGCGGAACGAGATGAAAATGAAGATGATGAACCTGCAGAACCCGAACAAGTGAGCTAACACAAGCACCGAGCTAACGCTAGCATCGAGCTAACGCTAGCGCCAAGCTAACGCTAGCGCCAAGCTAACGCTAGCGCCAAGCTAACGTCTCGAAATGCATTTTAATACAGTCTTTTCAAAGACAAAAACGGCAAAATGAAATGACTAATGAAAAATAGACTTAAATTAAACCACGTAGGCCATATCATCAAGGATCTAAAACGAGCACACAGCGCTAACATATGAAGACGGTGCAACTGCTAATGCTAACAAAACAATGACAAGGATGACTTATCATCACACTTTTTAGCGTTATTTACAGCTTACCAAAGTGCTCTGTTCGTCATCTCCAAAGATAGAAGGAATTGAACCCTCAATCAGACAAAGTCTTTCGGCAAATCCTTCTTTATACTGGCGGAGGTTGCAGAAGCAGGCATCCTTGAAGTGCTTCGCGCACACAAAAATGATCTTACCCACAGATGTGGGTACATTTCGGTGAAAAATAAAACTCAACCAGGCACTTCAAAAAGGTTCTGATGCTGGGAAACGGTGTAATGAAGCGTGTGGGTTACTACATCCAACAACCGAACATTTTGACTTGTCCACTCGTAACTTCGGCATCCTTGAGCTTGGATTACAAAATCACAGCGAGAAATAAAAATGGAGGATTGCTCGAAGTGTTGGGCCCTGAGTCGATGTCCTAATTTGGCAGTTCCGCTGCAAATACTGTGACGTTCAAAAAACGTAATAGAGAATCGAAAAATCGAAACAGATTGAAAAACAGAATATAAAGATATCTACGGAGCACCTGAAGAGACTAATTTGATTTTTTCTGTACTTCTAAACACTCTAAATATACAACAAAGTGCATTTAAGGGCTAAAAAAGTGGACTTAGCATGATATGTCCCCTTTAAGGAAAAGAAAAACATTGAAGAACAGTTAAAACGGGTCCAACTTGAACAAGGTTGCACACAACTAAATGAGGCCAAACGAAAGGGGACAGAAAAATCTAAACTGTTGTTCTTTCTCCTCAACAAGCTCAACATTGGTAAGTATTTCACCTTGCTACCAAGCATACCAAATGGAACAATATGCCGGCCAGGATTATGATCAGGGATGTTTTATCTGTGGTGACCCACTTCACTGGATCAGAGATTGTCCTACACAAACCTCTCATGGCCCTGACTTTGGACAGGGAGGTAGGTACAACCGTGTCGGGGCTACGGTTGAGGTGCCCCCAGTGGTGCAAACAGGGGGGGCTTCAGGAGACGAGCCAATAAGTGTGGCCCTGGACCAAACCAAACCTGCTCCTCAGGGGAACCATGGAGGTCTTGTTCGGGTCACCCCAAACCTCCAAATGCTGCCCCTATGAGGGTTCCGGGGCCCGACCAGAGATGAAGAAATGTTTTCTGAGCCAATGATCACTATTAATGCAGGGGGCAGAGATTGTGATTTCATGGTAGATACAGGTGCACGCTTTAGTACACTAAGGCATTGACACCCTCGTTTTTTCTTTTTTTTTTAAATTTTTTTTTAAAATAAGCAACAATCAATTATTTTGAGCACCATGTGTTTAAATTCAACATGTCATATACAAAATATAAATCCTAATTTAGTTTCGTGTAGCTTCCTGCTCATGTCTGCTGAGTCGCCCAGTCAGTGCGGCAAAGCAGCCGATCATCAACAAGAGATTCAACATAGCAACAGGAATATTCAATCAGCGTGAATGTTGAATCTGTTGTCGCTTTTTTCGGTGTGAGCGTGTTTATGAGTTGTTTCTTTATCATTTGTTGTGGAAAAAAGCTAGTTTTGTGTGGGTGTGTGAGTGTGTGTGTGTGTGTGAGGGCAGCGTGCTCTGCACAATGCCGGTGGCAGAGGCTGCACCCGGGGAGTTTGAGAGACTGACTCGCAAACATGCCATCAAACTTTTCCCCGTGGTGCAATGCTCGGTGGAGGAAGCCGGGCTGGCTTTGGGAAAGGTGGTCGGATATGACTGTGTGAGGTCTGCATCGAGGATGAACGGGACCATTGTGGTGTTTTTAGATAGCACAGTTAAAGTTGCTGATGTGGTGGAGAAGGGAGTGGTCATCCGTGACACCTTCACTGCTGTCTCCCCTTTCGTTAACCCAGCCATGAAAATTATGATTTCTAATGCCCCCCCATTCATTAAAAATGAATTGCATTGGAAAAGAGCTGTCCAGATATGAACAGCTCGTGTCACCGATAAAAATGGTTTCTCTCGGGTGTAAGTCTTGTGTGTCATAGAAGACAGGTCTACATGATCCTAAAAGAAAGAAACACCGACCTGAACCTGTCTTTCTCATTTAAAGTTGATGGTTTTAATTACATGGTTTTTGCTTCCTCAGAGACAATGAAATGTTTTGGTTGTGGAGCGGAGGGGCACCACGACCGCTGCTGCTGCGGCTCCTGCCTCGGCGGCCCCGGGCGGGGATCTGCCCGCTGCAGCGGCGGCAAGGTCTGGTCCATCTGGCCAGACGGGGCGCGGCTTTCCGCCTCCAGTTTATCCAGAGATTACTGACGGGACCAAAGGACATTCTGTGTAGACCCCTGTCCCGTTTCTGCAGGGTTTTAAAGGCCTGGGTCATGGTTTTAATTTGTTTTTAACGAATATACCGAACATGAGCACATCTCCTCTGCCTGTTTTTTCTAAAAGTGTTTTTAGAGTGTGGAACCTGCTGAGGAAGGAGAGAAGGGGGCAGGTGAAGTCTCTGTACTGGATCCTCCAAGAGCCGGTCCTGTGGGGGACCTGTCTGGACCTTCCCAGCTGGGCAGGTCAGAGTCTAGCCTCGAGACTACAGACTGCAGGGGTTGTTACTCTGGGGCAGGTAGTGGAAATGGCTGGACCCCGGATGGATGACCCCTCTGGACTCGCTGCCCAGCTGGGATTGACGTCAGTGTGAGTCACACAAAAGCTCTTGGAACATTGGAGACAAAGACTCATGGGACACGGCCGCCTGCTTTTAAATTCCCCTTTTATTCAAACGGTGACTGATCAAGACCCTTTTCTTGCCATTTTCCTGCCACCGGATTTTAAAGACTGTTCTGGTCCTTTAATGGAATATATACACCCTGTACCACTGGATGGGACCACGGGAAAAACGTTTTACAGACTAATGGTGAAAACAGACTAGACAAATGAGCTGACACCCCATGGAGGAAACATCTGCAGCTGGCTCCTGCAGCCAGACCTGAGTGGAGGTCCTTCAATAAGCCTCCACTCTCCAAGAGACATGCCGACATTCATTGGAGAGTCCTCCATGGAATCATTGCAGTGAACCTTTGTGTCCACAATCAACCCAGCAGTAGAGGACAAGTGTCCTTACTGCGACCAAAGAGAGACTGTGTTTCACAGTTTTTATCATGTCTTCGTCTTTTACCCTTGTTTCTGTTTTTAGAATCTGTTTTTACCAAATGTGGAGAGGTTTTTACCAAGAAGTCTTATATCCTGGGTTTTAAGTACACACGCAGACACAAGAGCAAATGTCGGCTTTTAAAGGCCAAGATGACGGTGTATTTTAGCCGGAGGAGGAAGGTGGAGGATGGTTTTATTGCTGAACCTGTCACTGTGTGTGTTAATATGATGAAATTCAGACTTCGCATTGACTTTACTTTTACAAAGCAGCAGGAGATTTGGACTCAGGTTTGGTGTTTTAATCAGGTGTTGTGTTCAGTGGAAAACCACGCACTGCAGGTTGGAGATGTGCTCATGTAAATTAACTATTTATTTATTCATTTATTCATCCATATATTTATCTATTTTTTATTCTAGGGAGTAACAATGTGGATGTTTTTGTTATGTTGAGATGTGTTCTTAGATAAAAGAGCGACAAATAGAGTTGATTAAAATCTCAAATCTCTCTCTCTCTCTCCCTTCTCTCTCTTTCTCTCTCTCTCTCTCTCGCACTCTCTCTCTCTCTCCAAACAGCTACTGTATATTGGCATGACAAACTGGTTTACATTGCCAAAGCATGTATGACAGAGAACAATGTACATACAAAAGACATTAGTTACATAGCAAAAGAATACTGATAATAATGATGATTACTATGATAATAGAATATTGTAAACAATATAAACAGTGTTCTAAAAGTGAAGAAAGGTTATGTACACTGTTTAACACGTGTTTGGTGCCAACGGAGCTGTTTTCCAACACAAACTAACACATTTTTGCAAACACGCAAACTGTTCCACACTTGATCATTTGGAAAATAAATGTAAGATGGAGATATGGATGGATGGCTTTTTTCCTGAGAAATAGAAATCACAGTGAGTCTGAGAGCTTTGCCCAACAGGTGCGAATAGTTGGACAGCATGTTTCTGTTGCCTGAGATTTGTTTCTAGAAATGGGTCTGTAAGTCATGAGAACTTTTGTTTGGGAAATATTTACAAAAATACATTCCCCCACGGAGCAATTATATACGTCAGGCATGCATTCCTGTGTTTCGTCCACAAATTGGGCTTTATTGAATATGGTGCACAAACAAGAAGATAGAGGACTATTATGTTTCTAATGCTAAGCTCATAGATACTATATAGTTAGGCCAACAACAATAATACTGGTGGATTAACACAAATTATTTCTAAATAATGCATCTCCAAAGCAGGAGATAATACTGGCTCACTTAGGAGACACCTGAGAGTCTCTGCTCTCCTACGTCCGTAAAATGTATTGTAATTGTTACTATTAGCTCAATAAATATCAAAGGATGCTTGAGTATTTGCCCAATCCATCCCTCAGTCGTCTGAGTTTGATTCTAATTTTATTAGACTTGAGGTATTGCTATACTCTCCTGACAGCGAGCCAATGTTTCCGACTGTGCAAATGATGAGAAGCTTTTCAAATTCTTTCCAGATGTTCCCCCAATAGCTCTCATGTTAGGACAGAGGGGTCCCACAACTCCTGAGTGATTATCTCTCCCTCCACAGCGGCAGGGCATATCTCTGCTGTGTCTGTGATTGGAGGGGAAACATTGTAAACCCACTATTTGGTAACTTGAGCTAGGCTTAGACCGTCGTGAGACAGGTTAGTTTTACCCTACTCAAGATGTGTTGTTGGAGTTAGCAACAGTTGGCTAAAAGTGAAGCTATGCAGACACTCCAAGTCTCACAGAAGTTTCCCTGAGAAGTTTAGGCAGGTAAAACAAGCCAGGTCAAAGGGTTTGAGCCAGACTAGCTGCAACTCTGACAGATGGGGTGAGATGCCAATGTACTATGATGAATTAAAAATCCATAGTTCACTTAAACCAACTGAGGTCTACATACATTTAGCCATTTTTGTCTACTTAAAGTCACAGTCAAAGTCTGCAGTATGCCAGTTTTGTTTTTTTGGCTTCATTTGGTCAAAAATTCCTAATCATCTTGAGTATATTGTAATCCAGTGTTCTGAAAGGACAGCACAATTTTGCTGCTTCTCTTGGCTCTGTGTATGGGGTTTAGAAATCCAGAAGCATTATGTGAGCTTTCAGCCGAACTGAGATCTTTTTACAAAAAGAGTGCTCTATGAGCTGTTTTCGGGTGTTACTATTATTGGCTGCCCGACTAAAATGGTTGTTTCTATACAAGTTTTACGATTCTACATACTGCAGCTTATTACTGCAGCTTTAAGTGTAGTGGGTGCAATGATAACTGTCACTGACTCACAGCTAGGGTTGCCACCTTTCAGAAAAGAAAATAAGTGACACCCACAAGACCGTGAACGCAATCCGCAAAAGGATTGCAGGATTACTATTGCGACAACACATCATCAGTAGGGTAAAACTAACCTTTTACCAAACGTTATTGCCCCATGTACCTTTAGCTCATGTTCTACATAATTTATTGTGTCTGTAGGCTCATCTAAACTGTCTCGTCCAACATTAACCTTGAATTTAGGCCCACCAGCTAAAACGTCAAGCAGCATTGACACTGATTACTCAAACTAAAGACACAACAGGCAAATTGGTTGCTGACCTAATAGCTATAAATAATGTTTTTAAAAAGTATTATCATCTTTATATGAATCTGAAGCCACAATTGGTCAGTTGGAATGGAACTCCTTTCTTAAAGATCTTGCCACACCTACTGTCAATCCTGTCATGGCTAAACAATTGGATGCAATTGTAATCATAGTTCTTCTAAAGAAAGATGAAGATCTGACATCTTGTGCATCTAATAGACCAATGTCCCTTTTCAATGTAAAAATCGTGGCTAAAGTATCAGCTTGTTGTCTTGAGAAAATGTTGCCTCAGATCATTTCTGAGGAACAAACTGGTTTCATTAAAGGTCGTCAATTGTTTTATAATGTCTGCACCCTTCTGAATGTGATTCTTTCTCAACCCTGATCCATCAGTCCAGACGTTGTTATTTCACTCGATGCTGAGAAAGCGTTTGATCGAGTGGAATGGAACTACTTTTTTGCCGTTTTAGGTAAATATGGTTTTGGAAATCGATTTATTTCATGGATTTGGTTATTATATGATTCACCTCTGGCTAGTGTCCACACAAACATCGAGCCTTTATCTACATCCTTACAGTCGCTCCCTCAGTTTCAAGGAATCTCTCGTTTTAATGTGAATCTTAAATTGTCCTTTTATGCAGATAATTTGCTTTTATACGTTTCTGATCCTACTCTTAGTGTTCCCTCGATTATATCGTTGTTGGAAAAATTCAGTTTACTCTCAGGATACAAAGTTAATCTACTTAAAATGTATGAATGCTATCCAGTAAATTTGTTAGCTCTTGGGTTGAACCAGACAGATATTCCATTCAAACTTAGCCTCTCTGGATTTAAATATTTAAGAATCAACATCATCCGCACTTTACCTTCCTTATATACAGCTAATATCACCCTATTGATTAACCAAATAAAAGCAGACTTTCAAAGATGGGGCACCCTGCACAGTTAAAATGAACGTTTTACCCTGGTTTCTCTTTCTATTTCAATGTATTTTGGTGTTTTTGCCCAAAAACTTTTTTTGGACTCTCGACCATCTTATCATATCTTTTTTATGTGATGGCAAGAACCCCAGAGTGAGAAAATCTCTATTACAAAAGATAATGTTTAGTGGTGGGCTTGCTTTGCCTGATTTCCTGTATTATTATTGGTCAGCTTTATAAAAAATGGTACCTTTTTCAGTTTATCTGACCTATGCTCAGCAGGGGGACTTCCACTCACTCATTTGTTCCACTACTTTCATATTTGGCATTGTGCATCTTCTCTTTTTTTATCCTATCCTTCTCTCCCAACTGCCCATCCGTGGGAAGAGTTGCTGTCCCTTGATCCCAATCAAAAGTAAATTATATCTGTGGTATACAGGCAACTCTTGCATAGACTTGGATATACAATCGACTGATAAAGATGAGAAAGAAAATCATGGGAAGACGAGTTAAGTATGCACACTGACCAACAGTGGAAAAAAGCGATATCCGCGATTCATACCGGTACTCCCTCCGCAAGGCTCCAGTTAATTCAATTTAAGGTATTATAGGGTTCACTACTCAAAAACCCATCTTTTTTAAATCTACCCACAGATCGTGGATCAATGTGAAAGATGCCATGCCAGCCCTTGTAACCTGAGTCACATGTTCTTTTAGTGCCAGAGTCTCAACAACTTTTGGAGCCAATATTCCAAGATTATTTCCAATGTTCATAAAACTCAAAATGTCATGAACCATTTGTTGGCTGTTTTGGGGGGTTCCAGTATACACTCACAGAACCTGCTCACTCTAAAATAATAACTTTTATATCACTAATAGCAAAACTTAATATTTTACTTCTTTGGAAATCTTCTAAGGTGCCCTCCCTGTGGCTATGAGATGCTTTGTCATTTATTAAACTGGAGAAAATAATGTGCTCAGCTAAAGGCAATAAACAACAATTTGATATAACATGGGGCCCTTTTTTGTACTACTGCAAATCCTTGCAATCACTGCCTGGTTATGATACACAAAAAAAACGATTTGTTGTAATGAGTGACGTGTGTGTCTTTGTTTAAAAATATTGTGTACAATGGAAAACTGTTGATTGAAATGTTGTGCTTGTTATATCTCCTAAAAAAACAAATTAATTAAATTAATTGAGAATAAATGTGAATCAGTTGTTAAACTTCCGGCCCTAAACCAGCTCAAAGTGGAAAAAAGGACACTGGCGCGTTAGCGCCGCCTACAGAGTGAAGAGAATTTAATATGGTGCAACGTTGTATTTTACAGTTTTTCTCGAATGTCAGGACACATTTCAGGAAACTGCCCTCCATTTTCTCTAAACTCTAAACACAAAACACTTTTCTCAAGCTAGCTCCACAAAAACTCGCAGTCTCTTTACAAAACGAAACTCTCACTCCAAAACCCAAACTTTCACCACAAAACTGTTGCTCCTATGGCCAAAACCAAACTTTGACAACAAAATGGTCCTCACAGCTTGCAAAAATGTAAACACTATTGGATATCTATCACACACTTCAATAAAAATTGAAAACACAATGTTCAGGGTGTGATGTTCTCAGTACCCCATCATTTGTATAGTAATCACATCTGTATAGTAATCAATAGTAAGTCACAGATTATTTTTAGGGGAACCTCATTTATTGACAACCTGTACAAACATACTTTTTCCAAAACAAATTTCAAAAGAGAACAAAAGCATACATGGGGATACATGTCACAAATTCTTACAGTAAAGAGGTTCTATGGGGTCTGTGGGGGGGCCTGTGCAGGGGCCTGTGGGGGGGCCTGTGCGGGGGCCTGTGGGGGGGGCTGTGCGGGGGACTGTGCACGGGCCTGCGCATCACGTCGTCGGGTGGGGTCAGGCCACAGGACCTCGTCCACATCGCAGGCTATGTTTTCCCTCGCCAGGCAGCGGGGGAAGAAAGCTCTGGCATGCCGGACCCAGCCTGAGTAATCCCCCACATCATCACAGGCCAGGTCCATGGCCCTGAGGAGGTTCTCTCTACTATATGGTTGCCGGTCATACACCTTCCACCGCCATGATGAGAAGAACTCCTCTATGGGGTTGAGGAAAGGTGAGTAGGGTGGCAGACATACATTGAGGAATTGTTGGTGTATATTGAACCACTCTCTTATCTGGTTGGTGCGGTGAAAACTGACGTTGTCCCAGATGATGACATAGATGGGAGGAGGCTGTGCTGGAACCAGATTCTGCTGCTCACGGTCAATCAGGATGTCCCGTAGGTCTCCCAGGAATGTGAGGAGACGCTGGGTGTTGAAGGACCCAAGGAGAGCCTGCCTGTGGAGAAGCCCTTCTGAGGTCATGGCTGCACATAGGGTGATATTCCCCCCACGTTGGCCAGGAACGTCCACAATTGCTCTTTGGCCAATTATGTTACGGCCTCTCCTCCGTCTCTTGGTGAGGTTGAAGCCAGCCTCATCCAGGAAGATGTATTCATGTTGTCTCATCATGGCGTCCAACCCCAAGATTCTCTGTGGAAAGGAATAGAGTATGGGTAGTGTCACAGAAGGAGTACTACAGTACACTGTGGGCTACTGTGCAGTACAGTGAGCTTGTACACCCACTGTACTGTGAACAATCAACATTGTATACCCGTATGTATACTTACTTGCACATACTGGAAACGTAGCTGTTTGATTCTGTCCGAGTTACGCTCAAAGGGAACTCTATAAGCTTGCTTCATGCGTAGCTTCTGGCGACGGAGGACTCTGTCTATGGTGGCCAAACTGACTCTGTCAATACCTCCAAAATTTATGTTGTCAGCTATGACTCTCTCCTTTATTTCCCTGAGTCTGATGATGTTGTTTTCCCGGACCATGTCCACAATGAGGATCTCTTGCTGTGCTGTAAATAGGGGAGCCCTTCCACCATGATGTGGCAATCTTTCAACCCTATAGAAACAAATATGCTTTCACTCTTCAAAAAAAGACTTACAATCTACAATACAAACATCAATGGAAATGTCCAGTCTCCCAAAGCAAACGTAATGTGGTGAAACCAATTTAGATTGTGGGCTACAAACATTTAGACAAAGTAACTACAGTACATACCTGTTGTGTTGTCTGAATGCCCGAATTATGGTGGACACTGAGAACCTGCTGAGGTTGGGTTGGACTCTTAGTCCAGCTTCTCTCAGTGACATTCCATGGACAATGACATGGTCAATGACAGTAGCTCGCATTTCATCTGTGATGATTGTACGTGGTTGTCTTGCTCTTCCTCCTTGCACTCCTCCTCTCCCTCCTCGCCCTCCTTGGCCTGCTCCTCGCCCTCCTCTGACACGAACTCCGCCTCTGTACATTCTGTTGCCGTTTGGCACCTTCAGCAAACTGTGCATTCTAAACTGGCCTATATAGGTGTTGTCACATCATTGGCAGGTGTCTTCAATTTTGAGTCGTTGTGCATTCTCAAGCGGCCAATATGGATGGTGTCACATGTGTCTTCAATTTTGAGTCACAGTGTTTAAGCAATGACACCCGTGCTTTCATTGTGTTCAACTTTTGATGTCTGAGTCTACCATTTTGCATTGTGTGAGCAAAAGTGTGTTTTAGCAAGTGTGAAAGTGTTTAGCATAAGTGTGAATGTGTTTAGAGCAGTGCAAATGTGTTTAGAGTTCTGCAACATGTGTTTTGGCAAATGCAAATGTGTTCAGAGTTTTGTGAAATTGGAGATTGAGGTGAAATGTGTTTATAGTTAAGCCAACTAGAGGCCAGATTTATTAAAGTGTTTAGGCAACTGGTCATTGTGCTCAGAGATCTAGAAATTGTGCTTTAGCAATCGAGAAAAACTGTAATGCACTCCTCCTAGGGCGTTTCACTGATGGGATCAAATCTAGAGAAGTGGGACATCAAAAGTTATCTATAGATTTTTGATAACTTGCATTTTGGCCAAAACCCTTGAACATTTACGTTTTTTGAAAATGCTCCCATTTGCACATACAAACTTTGATTTGTGTCAAATTTGAATCAGTTGTTAAACTCTCGGCCCTAAACCAGCTCAATGTGGAAATACGGAAATTGGGGTGTTAACGCTCCCTATAGAGTGAAGACAACTTAATATGTCTTCACTCTAATATGCTTTATTTTTTATCGTGTTATTTTGTATCAAGATACTCTCTATTTTGTGTTAATGGCAAATTAACAAAATCTTGAAAATCGTCAGCTCAAACTTTAAAACGCTCCTGCTGGAGCTGCTACTACTACTACTACTACTACTACTACTACTACTACTACTACTACTACTACTACTACTATACTACAAATGTCGTGTTGTGAATGAAAGGGTAACCCCAGGAAATGACAATTTTACTTCTGTATCTGTCAGAGGAAATGCTGTGGTCGATTACATTCTGACACCACATGCAGACTTAAATACATGTGTGGAATTTAAAGTCCTCACTCCTTTGGCTTTAGTAGAACAAAACGGGCAACAGGTGATTGACCTGATAGATGATGAAAGCAGGCTCTCTGGCCACTCTGTATGCTTTGTGAATTCAAGGAAAATTTGCTGATTTTTGAAAGAGTGATATAATTAAGAGCTGCTTTTAGCTTTAGGATGCTTTGTGAATACGGGCACTGATCGTTTACATAAACTGATTCCAAAGCATGAAAGTTAAGGGTAGGTTTGTCACTAGAAATATTCTTAAAACAATTCTAAAGCCACAATCTATCTTAAAATAAGGCAATTTGCCACTTAAATATATAAAATGTCCGCCATGTTTTTCATTGGGAGGCCGGCTGCAGAGTCAGCAGTCATGTGAGCTGACGTCAGCCATTTGAAAAGGTAAAATGCTTACAGTATTGCTTGTGGTCAAACGTTGCTATTACACATTTTCCTGTGAGACTGGGTTGGTAATTGCCAAAGAATAATATTCATGTATTCTCTTAATTTCTACAAAAGAATATTAATTTTATTATTATTTTATCTTTTTAATCATATTTGATATCACTATATATATAATATTTGTAAGCCCTATAATTTAAATCTGCAATTGTTTTGCTGCAACTTTCAATCTGTGAAAAGTAAAACACTAGAAATGTCACTTTGGCAGAGTTTTTTAGGCAAACATTTAAACAACGTGATTATTTTGATCCTCATCTATTTTTACTTTGAACAGTTGGAAGCTAAATTTGAATTTGCAGCTACTTATGTGATAAATAGTGCAATTACAATACACATATTTTATCTAACTCTGTGTTCATGTTAAAATCAGAACTTTCCTCAATTTGGGTCACATCTAGATGACGAGTTATGTAGGCAAAAACGTCAAGCACTGTCAACCGGATATTTAATTCTTCACGTGAGATTGATGGGAATGTATTACAAAACACAGATTGCACTTGCTGCCAGGCTGCAGAGCTGATAACGTCAACTGAGACGACAAAGTGGCGGGCCTTATTGCCCCATATTACAGTGACTGATAAGCAGGGAGCTGACCCTGGTCAGGAGGAAAAAGAGGTGGATAGATGACATCACAAAGTGGCTCTGGAACTTGATCTAATTTACGTCATAGGAGTCATTTTAGTTATTTTTACCAAACAGAGACAGAAAGCTTCTAGTCAATAACTATTTACAAATGAATTGATAAAAAAATAAAAAAAATAACTAAAGATTGTTGCAGTTAATTGAATGGTTCTAGACATTAGAGGGGCGACAATCATTCACATTGTGAACTGGTGTCATTTTTCACTAATGACTGACTTTTGCGCACAACCTGCTAATAGTATGACCCAGTCACTAATTAAAATGAGGTTTCCGCTGAATTTAAACACTGCTGAAGGCAGAGAGTGCCTCAGAATAAAGAGAGCTATGAACAACTTAAAGCTGCAATATGTAAATTTTTTTGGCGTCATTTGGTCAAAAATCCATTAACATTTTTGAGCATATTGTAAATCCAAAGAATTCTGAGTGGACAGTGAATCTATTCTCTTTTTCCTGGCTCTGTAAAATGACATTTATAAATCCAGGAGTGTGACGCTCCGAGAATCTGAGTATCAGCCAAATAGATATCTTTCAACAAACATGTGTGCTCCATGAGCTGTTTTGGGCATTTCTATTGGCTGCTTGACTGAAGTCAGGTGCGTTCAAGGACCATCGGCAGTAAAGTGTAATGACGGACGTTCCAGCAAAAGTCTCCATAACAGCGTTAAACACAACAGATACAGAGCAAATCAAGCAGAAAAAGGGAGACCTGGGTGGAGAAGAAACGGTTTAAAGGCACAAACACACTGAGGAGGAACGGACAGCTTTGTGTCCTCATGGATCCCAGTGACAGCGGAGGGTCCACCCCACACACACTGGTGTCAGAGAAAGAGTGCAAACAGACGGGATGAATTGCGTGTAAACCAAAAGAAGCTTATTCAAGGTGAATTAATTTTATAGTCTGGATGCGAAGTGATGGTTATCAGTGCGGCAGGCCGCTTAGATCACAGACCCCTCTGTGTGCTCTCTGGCAGGGATGAGCCGACGGCAGCAGTCGCTGTTTAGGGCAGTAACTACAGTGATATGTGCATTCATGTCAGAGTCTTGCTGGTTTCCCTCCCCATGTCCTGGACCAGGTCTCCTCACATGATAGGACTGTTTAGGATTTATTTTAGCCGTTTTCTGGTCCTGCTCATGTTTTCATTCAGTGTGAGGATATTTTAGTTTGTAAAAAGCTGCTCACGCTGTTTTGTTTCTCGGTGTTACGGTCCAAATAGTATCAAAATAAACTGACTGACTATTAACTGTGAGGCTTGTGTGAGGAACAATAGATGTTAGAACTTCTACCATTTGACACTTTTGCAAAAAAAAATTACAGCTTTTTTTAGGGTAGTAAAAAAAAAATATTTTGCAAGTTAATAATAATAATTAATAATGTAATAAAATAATGTTCACCAGTAATGTGACTTATGCGTTGCTTATGTTTATGTCCGGACCTGGAGCAAAAGTCCACCCAGCCACCATTTTGTCTGGATACTATTTGGACCGTAACACTGTTCGATAAATTTGGCAGATATTCACAGATTCAGAATCTCCAGCATCAATAACTCTTTAAACGAAACGTCATCGACACAGAAATTACGCTTCTGCCACCAGTGTGAGGTACTCAACACATGATACATTTTTTATCAAACGCAGCAGAATAAACGTCTGTCTGTCAGTCGTTCTGTGTGGTGAGATTAAAATATGAAGCTCTCATCCTAGTTTCCCCATAAATATCTAAATATCACACAAACAGAACAAGATCTAATTTTAAAACAGAAAAACGCTGCATGTTTGGTTTTTGGTTTTTCTGTTTTCCCGATTCTGGTTTTAAATTAATAAAATGCTGCTACTCAGAACGGAGTGTTTTTGTGCCCCCCGCAGTTTTCCTAATGCCCCCCATTTAATACTGCCTGGCGCCGACTCTGGATAAACTTGTATATCACTTGTGATAAACAAGTCATGAGTAAATGTGCCATTGGCATGATGGGAGCTGGGATATCTGTGACAGTCGTGTCAACACACATGGACAGTAAATTGTTAGACATGTTTCTGTTGCAAGAATAACATAATAATTGTTCTGTTGTAATATTTTCCAATAGATAAAATATATTACTTTGTGCATTAATATTGTAGTTCAGTGTACTTGATGGTCAGGGGAATGCAGTGATTGGTCACGGGCAGTGTGCTGCACATAGCTCAAGAGCCACAGGTTGTGGAACCCTGCTCCAAACACTCTGTGCCCTGAGGATGACTTTGTGCCTGAAATGATTGTGCACAGAAGTAAATACATTCTTGAGAGCAATAAGGGACAATTTGTGGAAGGAGATGTTTCAACATCCATTTCCTTATTGCTGGCCTCATCCTGAGCTAAAATTGAAACAGCCTCAGCAAAAAAGCTTTGTGTTGCTTTCATTCAACCTAAAAGGATGCTGGAGTCGATAACAAACTTGTAGTTTCAACATTTGTGAGTACATTTTCAGGTATCCTGGAAAAAATATCTTCTATTTATTGATCTGTGAGGCCCACACTATGTCTTACTGTGTTGTAAAAAAAAAAAAGTTTGTTAATAGGTTTCTAGCATATTTCCATGATAGATTAAGCACCGAATTTTTGAGATTATTCAAAAAATATAAACTTTTAATGGAAATTATTAATTAGAGTTAAGTAGAAATCAGGAGTAATTTTGAATAACTGATGCTGATATTTTGGATAATGCTAAAATATACTTTACAAACTATGTTCAACATCCCTGTTGAGGGCCATCATTTAATTTTAAAATGTCCTGTTGATTCCTATAAATTCCAATGGAAAGTTTCTAACTTTAAAAATTCTTCGAATTTTGCAAGATTGAACTTGCCGCTTGCAAAATTGTTTTTGACTCCATAACAAACAATGAGGTTATGACTTGAACTTCAGTAAGGTTTTGTGCATTACATTGTGCAATTGGTAATACAATTAAATGTTCAAAGTTACCTTTCTGATATTTAAGAAGTATTTTTTTTTACTTTAATCTTGTGTTTCTTGAGGAAGACAGTGATTCCCCCACTTTCACTTCTGGCTTTTCACAATAAGAGCCCTGAATGTTTGCCATCCATCAAATCTTGTGTATAACTATTGTTGACATTTATGTTTGGGAAAAAATTCCAATGCTTCTAATTTGAATTGGAATTGACATCTATTCTTACTTCTTGGTAAGCTGTGGTATTTTGGTACTTCATTTTTTTGTCAATATACAATACAGTTCTTTGGAGTTTTTAGGTAATTTTAAGTAATTTCTTTGGATCTCTGGCTACAAAATTTTGGAGAAACGATTTTGTGTTGATGTGATAATCATAAGCAAAGCCTACATTGTCTACTACTTATAAGACAGTCCGTTATGTTCTGTTGGTTAGTTTGGTTGTTCTGTGTCTTTGTTTATTTTGAGTCTGGTCTATGTTTCAGGTGTTCCTGCTCGTGGCTCCACCCCCAGTGATGTCTGTGTGCTTGGGTGGTGATTGATTAGCTCCCTTGTGTTTTCACCCAGGTGTGGCCCATTCCCAATCAGACCTCCTCCACTATTTAGCTGAGTATTTGGACACAGTATGGCTGTGGGATCATTGTATGTTGTCTCTCCTCCTCGTGTCCTGCTGCGTTTTGTTCCCTGTACCTCCTGCCTCGTTGGATTTAAGTTACTTTTGTTTGGTAAATAAACATGGACTGGTTCCAAGAATGCTATTCCTGCATCCTGCCTCCATTTTTCCCTGCATTTGGGTCCACACCAACAGCTAACTGTGACAGAGTCAGTGATGTTTTTCTATTAAAACTTTTTTTTTTTTTCAGCTTGGCAGAAGCCAAAACCGCTGAGAAACTCAATCATGGACAGGGGATTAAAGAATAGAGGGATGAAGGAATAAAGAGATTAATAAAACTGGACACTCAAGAGTTGGTATCCAACTGAATAAAGGCGTTATGATAAGAATTAACTTAAAAAGAAAACATCCTCTGGAGATGTGGATGGAACACATAAAATAATCTACTGGGGCTTGCCCAATCCAGTGTGTTTTTATAAATAGATTTTGAGGCATTCATTGAAATATTGCAGCGTTACAGGAAAAAACAACTCCCAAAGTCTTCATTTCCCGTATTACCTCATTGGTCAAGGACAGGCTGTAAATTCAGCAAAGCACAGAAAAGGTTACAGATTGTGAATTAATGTCTGAATGTTGTTCCTCCCACACGTAAAATGTTAAAACAACACCATTAATGCTGAAACTGTTCAGAACTCTTCAATACTTCTATTTGTGAACTGTTTGTCACTCTGACAGTGTGTAGTTCAGTTCATTTTGAGGGTTGACTAAGTCGTAAGTGGGCTTGAATCCATCAGTGAGGATATGTTTAAACAGGACTGTGGGCTTTCTCCCATAACATGAAAAGGCCAAACTTTTAATCAATGCACGTGTGCTGTGTATATAAAAGGCTGTTAAAATATAGGGATTGTTTACTTCCTGTAGCAGCAGCATTTGCAATAAGGTATAATATTGAATTTACAATATAAAAACTTAATTTGTTTAGTGTCTTAGAGGTGAAGTTACAAAGAATATTGATTGAATTTTGACACCTAGGAGCATCACATGTGCCAATAATCTGTATTCATGTGACAAACAATTACATATAACTAACTGCACCATATTTTGTTTGTTGCAATCTGAACCTTCCATGTATCTGGATAATATGTTGTTTTTAAGTTAAAGGGTGATGTGGAATCCCAAAACCAAACAATTGTTTTTCTTCAATAAGTGATTTGCTAATATTTATGAACAAGTAGCGCCAGGATGCATCAAGCCGACGGTGATGTGATGCTTTATAATGATGACATGTTCTGATGTGTTATGCTTGACTGTAGACTGGTAACGTTATTGTTGAAGACAGTGGAAACCCTTTTGTTGAAATATTGCCCCCAAAATGCAATCCAGATGTTCTGGACATGAAACCACCAGTTGCATCTTGGAGCCATTCAGATATCAGGGTGAAGGACAAGTTACTTGCCAGGTTGACCATGTACAGTAGATGAGTTTTAACGTGATTGTGCAGGATTATAAGATAAATGTCGCCACCATGTGGATTTTTATTCACACTTCTGCTGTTTGAACCCTGCTCATGTTCTTTTTTCCAAGCACCACGCTTGCTACGTGTAACCCTCAGTGTAATCCAGATAGATTGTCAAAGTATTGCCTAAATTACAGGGGCAGAAGCTTTTATCCAAATCGACATACAACATGAGCAGTTAGGGTTTTGCCCAACGTCCCACAGTGATGGCACAGGTTGGTTTAGAACCAGTGACCCCTGATTACAAGTCTGCTTCCTTAACCGTTACTCCACCACTGCCCAACAGACAATAAAACTAAAATGTATCTAATCTGACAAGTGCAATGCTATATGTGACAAGAAAGATTATGTATATTATAGCATTATTAGTCAATACAAGTGTATTTAATCATTAACCTGATTCTAATTACCAAATTCAATTTCATACCATAGCTTTCTTTAAAGATCTTAATTTGTGACCATTTGGGGAAAACCAAACCTTTTGTTTGGGAAAACATTAAAGAACCAAACATTTCCGCTGGAATGACTTGACCTCACAGAAACCTGGCTTCCACTTCAGTTTCTTCTCTCTTTAACACAAGAGGAGGGTTAAATTTTATGGGCTGATTTAATAAAGATTCAGTAATTGGGATTAATGGCAATTGAACTTTAGTAATTGAGAATGCAATCTTAATTGACTTTCAGGGGAGAATAGTAATTGCAATGTAATTGTAAATGGAAAAACTCTCTGTCATAATTGAGTCGTAATTGAAGATGGTTAATTGAAGACATAATTGTAATTTAAAAATGTAATTGACCCCAACCCTGATATCCATTAATCAGAATCAGAAATGTTTTTAATGGCCATGTACAGTTTTAAGGACAGTACAAGGAATTCGTCTTGGTAGTTGGTGCACAAAACAAACAACCAAAAAATAAATAAAAAAAACAAAGAACAGCCCAGCAACAATAAAAATAATAATGATAAATATAAAGGATGAGGGATAAATAAAGGATAGATAGAGAATAAAGGATAAATAGGATATATATATATATATATATATATATATATATATATATATATATATATATGTGAGAACTGGAACATTTGGGGTCTTAACAACACATGCTTCACTGTCTGCTGACGTTACAGAGCACCCAGCTCCTCAGGAGAGACCGAGCACCTGCTTTCCTCCAGCTGAGTGAGCAGCCAGGAAGAAACCTGCAAACACACATGAGCTCAACAACGTGTGTGTACGTTTTAAAGCCGCTTTCACAGCCAGAGCCCAGTGACACAGAAGGAACAGCAGCCAGTGTGGGCATGGCCATCTGTCAGGCTAGCCACGAGTGCTCCTCCTTTAAACTCTGCAGGAGAAACAAAGGACAGAGACTATTTTGAGACACTTTGTGTTCAGTTCACTGCAAAACAAACAAGCACGCAGACACAAACTGTTAGTGTCTGAATAAGGACTTGTGAGAGGTATACGAAGTTAAGGTTTTTGGTTGATAACACAGTGTGTCAGCAATCAGAGATCTGAGGACCAATGAGGACATCTGTACGAGTCCTCACCTCAGATATTATTCAAACACGCTCACACAGCAGGCGGCTGACCATCTGACTCCCACGCAGAGCTGGACAGACACGGAAACATAACATCTGATGGGAATACACATAAAATACAAACACAGGAATCAAGATGAAATACAGACATACAAGGCCTGTACTACAAAGACGGATTTCCTCTTATCGTACGAATAATAATGCTAACGCTTCCTTTAGGACAAATTTTACAGAACTGTGAGGTTGATTATCAGAGCTACGCAGATGACTCACAACTATATCTATCACTGAACCCAGATGACTAAGGTCCCATTGAGGTGTTGTGTGACTGCTTAGAAAAAGTCAACTGCTGGATGAGTGAAAACTTCCTTCAACTAAACCATGACAAGATGGAGGTGATTGTCTTTGGTAACAAGGAAAAGAGGACTGCTGTCAGCAATTATCTTGAGTCTCGATCTTTAAAAGCTAAAGACCAAGTCAAAAACCTTGGTGTTCTGATCGACTCAGATCTGACATTCAGCAGTCAGATCAAATCTATCACAAAAACAGCTTCAACCACCTAAAGAACATCTCCAGAGTGAAAGGTTTAATGGCTCAGAAAGATCAGGAGAAACTGGTCCATGCTTTTATCTCCAGCAGACTGGACTATTGTAATGGTCTTCTGACAGGAATCCCCCAAAAGAGCATCAAACAGCTACAGCTGGTTCAGAACGCTGCAGCTCAGGTCTTAACCAGAACAAAGAGGTCAGAACACATTACTCCAGTTTTAAAGTCTTTACACTGGCTCCCAGTCAGCCTCAGAATAGACTTTAAAGTTCTGCTGCTGGTGTATAAATCTGTGAATGGGTTTGGTCCAGAATACATCAGTGACATGTTAGTCAGGTATGAACCCAGCAGGTCTCTCAGATCTATGGACACAGGTCAGATAGTGGAGCCCAGAGTTCACAGTAAACATGGTGATGCTGCTTTTAGTTGTTATGCTGCAAAGAAATGTAACAAACTGTCAGCAGAGCTGAAGTCAGCATCTAATGTGAACATTTTTAAATCAAAGTTAAAGGCACTTTTTTTCTCTACTGCGTATGATTGAGAGAGAGATTTATGGTCATGTTGTTGATGTAATGTTTTTGTTGATGATTTTAAATGTTTTTATTACTGATTTTATATGTTTTTTGCTGCTGATTTTAATGTTCTTATTGATTTTAAGCTGTTGAATGTTTTCTGTTGCACTTTTTAATCATGTAAAGCACATTGAGTTGCCTTGTGTATGAAATCCACTATACAAATACATTTGCCTTGCCTTGCCTAACATCCAGGATTAATTCTGTGTGCTGTACTACGTTGCTGGCTAACTTCTTCACAGGGTGAATCACCATGGTTACTTAGGCTAAACAGCTAACCTGGTCGAGATCAGGTTAAGATGTGGATATTATCTTAGTATAAAAACCCCACCTGACATTAGTCAAAAAATAAAGCCTGCATGTGTTGGGAGCTTTCTGACCAATTAATGAATTTATTCATGTATTCATATACACTGTGGCGACACAGAGAGCCTCATTCCTGTAAGATAATACAGGCTGTATAAAATACAAATACTGTCCATTTTAGGATGTAGGCTGAGCTGTTTGAATGTAGCATTAGAGCCACAGACATGAGGCAGATACGTCAAAAGAAACACGTCTGTGTTTCAGTAAATTAAAACTGACCAGAGTGTCAATTAACTAATGTTGTGTAATCTCACAATAACAGTCATCATTTATCTGCCAGCATTCCTTCCTTCCTGCTTTTGCTGCAAAAACAATGCGGTTTTTGTTCTGAATGATGAATTTCTTTTCTTCATATTTTTAAAGAATTGTTCCTCATGGTAGCGTAAGTTGCTCTGAAAGGTTTCCCTGTGTTGCTATCTCTGTTCGTTTTATGTGAGGGCGCAAGCATTCAGTCTAAAATCACCTGGCTTAAAGCTGATATCCGGAGTTTCTGAGAGGACGTCTCGATGTCCTGCCCTGAACAGCTCCACTTCCTCCCCCTGCCTCTGCAATCTACCAGAAGCCACGCCTCTACTTTTTTGCATGCACATCGCAGAACATAACAAGGTTGCATCGGGTCGCATTGATATAGGTCTATGGGCCAGGTAAGAGCCAAAATCATTTTCACCTGTTTGCTGTTGTGACACTGCAAAGTTCCGCATTCTCTTTGATTGACAGACTCAAAAACAGGAAGTCGAAGCCTATTGGCTTGGCAATCACGGCGCTCGTTTCCATTTGTATAGCGGTCTGTAGAATGAAGGTGGGACTTATATACATTAACGTATATGAATGACCATCTGCAGTAGACCATAGTAAAAGACTAGTTAGGTATTTTTATGAATTTCAAAAGAATCATACATAAACATAGATTTCTCAGAAACTCCGGATATCAGCTTTAAGTAAACATGTTTATAACCTGCATCATAGTACCTGTACTCTGTGACAGAGAATGTTTGGTTAAGTGAAGCCCGCTAACAGAGATATATACTGGATGGACTTATCCAGCTTCGTAGTACAGGCCCACAAAGAAGAAATACAAATAAAGAATATACGTGAACAAAAAATAGACAAAGTTAAATAAAAACACAAACACTAAAGAACTGAAATAGACGCAAAAATACACACACGTGCATGCCACAAGCATGTACAGGGGTGCGAGAGATGGTGACTTTACTGGTAGACTAAAAACTAGAAACTTGAGGAACTCCTTAAACAACTGATGGTTCAGTGTGTAAGTTTAGCAGCGGTATTGGTTTAAGATGACTGACAAAGTGAAGTGAGCATCCTGTGTGTGAGCATGTCTCATTTGTTATAGCTGCTAGTTAAGCACACACAGTGTGCTACTGAGGGGGAAAGTGTGTCAGGCTTCTATTTGTTTCTTTTGTTTTGAGCAAAGTACATCAGTGAGATGTATCATTTTACTGTTAGTGAGTTGCTGTGTTTTTTCTGTTTCTAAAGCCAATGACACATACTATTATTTCACTAAAACTAAGCAATGTACCGGTACATTGATGTTCACATAATTTTGGACTATCACAGTATACATACAACAATAATTACAATAGTGAGGAAGCCAATGCATCCTTACCTATAATTAAAATAATTTTAATTGTGATTTTTGTCAGCCTCTCATCTAAACATATCAGTACTTGTTTATAATATTTGTATACACACACATTAAAAATAATATGCATAAATATAACTTTTTTCACATTGCTGTGATAAATATTTGGATAGTCAAAGTGAATAAAAGCACAAATTAATTCAGGAACATGGTAACTATATATTAAATGTTATTTTTTTACTTAAAGGTGAGGAATTATGTAAAATCGACTTTTTCAAGATTTATATCATGTTACTATGTCATTCCCTCATTAAACACATGCCTGGAGTGTTGCCTTGGTTCATTCATGTATCTTTGAGTAATCTTTAAAAACTCACGTCATCCTTTTTAGGTGTAAATACGCCTGAGTCCTCCTAGGAACGCCCTCACCTCCTAGAGATGCCTCAGACCTTTCGTCACCACCCACCGCTCCACAGCAGAGCCCCTCCCCCTCCTATGTTCTCTTCCTTACTTCAGCCCACAGAACCCGCCTCTGCAGATTTAGCTATTCATTTACTTATTTTAAATACTTTTGTAAAAAACCCATGACTTATGTTGTCTCTACTCATTAATGTATGCATTAAAATAAAAAAAAAATGTAATTAAAATTAAAATGTAAATAAAACTTGTACCTCTCCCCCGCTTCCAGCTTCGTCAAATCAGCTGTAGTCACAGCAAACAACTGAGCGATAACTGCGGCAACATTTACATGGAGACGCTCTGAAACCAAACGCCCAAGTGGCGTGTTGTTTCCACTTTTAATTTTGCGTTTACACAAGCGTGTTGGGGTGGAGTTTTGCGTGCACATGACAATGCTAAAGTGTGTGAAACTCACTTATTTATTCATGTAATGTGCACGCTGGGTGGCTAGGTGGCAACGTAGAACCTTTCTTCTTCTCTACTTCCTGTAATTCCCAGCGCAAAATGCAACATGGCGAACACAGCGAAACACAAGGGGAACGTGCACTGGGAGTCATGTCAGTCCAAATATGCGGACATATGGGCCGACTTCATCCAGCAGTATCCCGCTGAAGAAACTGGAGAGAAGTATCCCCACAAGAAAGACGCTATAACTAAAGTACAGATATCGTCCAAACTGAAAGGCGTCCATATTAAATATAGGCAGGCCGTGGACGGTCAGCGGCGAAGTGGCCATGGAAGAGTAATCTCTCTATTTTTCAACCTGTGCAATGAGATATGGGGTGCCTCTCCTGCTACCACAACTATAAAGAAGGCTGAGAGGAATACCGGTGTCAGACTGGATGCCATTGTTGAGGCCCAAAATAGAATCAGCCACAATTATATGTTCTTATGAAACATTGGACCTCTCAGCCACAAGCAAACCCTGCCTTGCACGTACCTGGTCCTGCACATGCATTCACAACACAGCCCATGGTCTTTACACAACCTGCACATTCACATACATCACAGCCGATGGTTCCCAGACACCTACACTCTGCACAGCCCATGTCCTCCTCAAACACACCACCACCACCACCCATGTCCCCATGGTCAAACACACCACCACCACCACCCATGTCCCCATGGTCAAACACACCACCACCACCACCCATGTCCCCATGGTCAAACACACCACCACCCATGTCGTACTCACACTCAGCACAGCCCATGTCCTCACAGTCACACACACCACCACATATGTCCTACGCATACACATCACAGCCAAAGAGCCATGTTGTCTCTAACAGCCAACTGCTGGAGGAGTTCTCTGAAGAGGAAGGCACTGAACTTCAGTCATTGTAGACCAAGTTTAAATGTATCTAAGTTTGTTTACATTTAGTTATGGTACATGTTTTATGTAGTGTACCTGCCTGTTATGAGCACTTTAGTTCACAACTTCTCAACCACTTGTGGGTCAAGTTTACAGTCCAGAAGAAGCATTAAAAGAATGTGTTAATGGTTTGTGTTATGATAATAAAACAAAGTAAGAATAAAGGTTTGCACATCTCAAAACATCACGTCTACACAGCCTCTGCCCAAATAGGTAGTTTGTAAATTACTTTTAAACTTCAATTTTCACATTAACCTCTACAGCCTGATAACCATGCAATAACTATGTCATAATTCTAACTAGTTCCTCGCTCAGAAAACAGTGTGTTATATCCATCTATATCTCTTAATTTAGAGTAGTCATTCGCAGAAGTGCATCTTTACGACATGCATGTATTTTTGAGCTGTCACACCTTTAGATCAGCTTATTCAGACAGAAAATAGAAATGTAGAAATTATTATATTCGGACAATGAGCTGCAATTTTAACAGCAATCTTAATTCAACATTAATCTATTTTTTTAAATGGTATCACAAATCAAAATAGATGTCCCATTCCAATAAATAACAAAATAAAGACTGCTCAGAAACTGAGGCTCAAAACACTTTGGTTCTATCAATAGTTTTCACATGCATGTATTTTTGGCCTCCGTCATCTTTAAATCAACTTTTTCACACAGAAAAATGTAAAAGAGTACCACCATCATCACCAATCAGCTTCCAGCCCAAAAAGGGTGAAAGAGTAACTCACAGGGCTCTTTCTTACAAGTATGCAAAAGACAATATTTTCAAATAAGATAAGGACAGTATGTTGTGGATTGATTTGTTCACATTTTAATTTGAAACTTTTACCAGACTCTTTCTGTTGGGACAAACAGAATTATTTATGAATGAGAAGATGAATGGTAACAAAGAGAACTTCAGCCACTGTCCATAAAGCAACGGACTGGGTACTTGGTGAGGGTTCTCTTCACTCGCTTTCCAGCTCCTTCATTACAGTTGCGACTACCACTTCCACCCTCCGGATCTCTTTGCACCACATATACATATATTGCACCTCATACATTCACAAAACACACACATTCACTAGTGTAATTATTGTATTTTACATCGACAGATCATCTGAAGAAACTTATATATAGATAGATAGACAGACAGACAGACAGACAGATAAATAGATACTTCAGCTGGTTCTTAATTCTTGCAATTCTGACGGAGCTCTTTGATGGTTGCATCTCGGTCAATGAGCGCCTGCTTCAGCTTTGTGACCAGAGCATTGACCTCAGAATCTGATTTCTGGGGATGGACCTCCTGCTCTTGGATCTTCTGGTCTTTGTTTTGTTCACAGAGACATAGCAGCATATTCTGTATGTGGTGGTTCTGCTGACACTGCCAGACGTTAAAAAAAGG
This sequence comes from Gouania willdenowi, assembly GCF_900634775.1. Lineage (NCBI taxonomy): Eukaryota > Metazoa > Chordata > Actinopteri > Blenniiformes > Gobiesocidae > Gouania > Gouania willdenowi. The sequence continues at coordinate 31,248,333 of NC_041049.1, read as the reverse complement.
AAAGGCTGTGAGTGAGTGAGTGAGTGAGTGAGTGAGTGAGTGAGTGAGTGAGTGAGTGAGTGAGTGAGTGAGTGAGTGAGTGAGTGAGTGAGTGAGTGAGTGAGTGAGTGAGTGAGTGAGAGTGTTTCCTACCAGCAGAGTTTGCACCAGCTCGTCGTCATGCTGAGATTTGTCCAGCAGTGAGCTGATCTGCTCTTTCAGAGCTTTCACCTCTGTAGTCAGAGATGTGTTCCTGGCTTTGGAGGCTTCCAGCTTCTTCTTCATGCCTTCTTGTTCTTTGAAGAGCATCTCATTGTTCTCCAATAATCGCTAAGAACAGACAGAAGGGAGTAAAATTGTCATCATCACCTTAACAGAGCAAATTGTCACCAGGGCCAACACCCACCTGCATCTCAGACCTCTTCTTTTTCTCAATAGTGTGCAGGTGGCTATGGTTTTTATCCTGAGGAGATGTGTTTCTGACTTCCAGCTGCTGCTCCAGATCCTTGACCTGTAAGTCAAAACCAGGTTTAATCAGTCTGCTTTGGTTCCCATGTGTTCCCACACATGAGGACTCGGATGATTTACCAACCCTTTGCTGCAGAGCCAGAGTCTGCTGAAAATGTGTTCTGAAGCTTCCAGGGCACTTCAACAGCTGATGAATGTTAACGTCTTTTCCGAACTCACTTGCCAGAACCTGCAGCATCCATAGTTAAAGGCATGTGTGTTAAAACCTAGGACATAATGAGGTACTCTGCAGTGTGTGGTTCCTCTGGAGCAGTCACACAAATACCTTCTTACCTTATGAGCCACCTTCAGCTCCTGCTTGCATGACTGAATTTGGTTACGATACTCGGCTACTTTCAGATTAGCAGCAACCAGTTTATCCTTCAGGCTTTTGCCTGTGTGAGTGTCCTGTTTGGAGAGCAGAGAGTATGAGGTTCAGTTGGGAACATGAGAGGATCAGATTGTGGACTTTTTATTCAAACCAACCTGAGAATCCTCAGTTGTGTGCGAGCGGGAGTTTGTTTTCTGTCCAGAAACAACCTGCAACAGCACAAAGGAAGCACCGTGATGTCACAGGTATCACAACTCTATGTGCATGTGATGTACGACCTATGGCTGTGATGGCAACTTGTGCAGATACAAGTCCAGATGTAAAGATATTGTGAATATTCTGCGCAAATGTTCAGTAAAGCTAAAGATCTTTGTCTGAATTCATGAATTTGTCGTAATGTTTTATCATTTTACATGAGCTAGAATGCTGCACTGTATATAAAAGCGGAAGAAAATGGATGAATGGATGGAGTAATAATAAAGTTCTTTATGTGCAAAGATTTTCTTCCCCCTCTTTTCATGTTCAGCAAGGCCATTCTCATCCCCCCCTTGTGCCCCCTTGTTATGACATCATGTACAGATGTGTGCCCAGTTGTTGTGGAAAGGTGCAGAATACGGAACCTCTCGCTCCAGCTCTCTGACTCTGTCGCTGTGCCGTTTGGACTTGATCTTCTCCTGTTCAAAGGCTGCTTGAAGCTGCTGGTTATTCTTGGAGAGCTCAACAATCTTTGTGGCAGCTGTTGCTCTGAACAGACCTGGGCAGCCTGGAAATGTAAATTTTTTTAAACTACATGTGCGCAAAAACACTTAAAGAGTAACTAAACCCCAGGTTTTGGCTCACGTGCAACTAAGGGGGAGAGGCTCCTTGAGTGGTTAAGACACGCTCAGTCTTTACTATAAAATCTCCAAAGAACAATTTCTCTCTATGCCAACTACCTACTCAATATTCACTATATATCTCTATTCTCAATCCTCTCAATCCAACCTATCAGTATCTAAAAAGCTGCATAATCTGTTTTTGAATATGCAAAAAATATATATTTAAGTGTAAATGGGAGCATTTCCATCTTTTACATTATTACCTGTCAGACAATTTGCTTTTCCACCCTGAATAATTATAGGGTGTGACATTTGTTGTTAGGGCTTGATGCTTGATTCAGTTGTCCAACAAGTAGAAAAGTTGTCGTACCTGCTCCTGCCAGTTGTAGCTCTTCGTTATTCTTCTTCTTCAGTTGTTGGATCTCAAAGTCCTTCTCAGAGAGAAGCTTGAAAAGCCGACCGTTATTATCCTGGATGGATGGATGGAGTAATAATAAAGTTATTTATGTGCAAAGATTTTCTTCCCCCTCTTTTCATGTTCAGCAAGGCCATTCTCATCCCGCCCTTGTGCCCCCTTGTTATGACATCATGAACAGATATGTGCCCAGTTGTTGTGGAAAGGTGCAGATGTTGTGAAGATGCAGAGAAAATTTGCAGAATACAGAACCTCTCGCTCCAGCTCTCTGACTCTGTCGCTGAGCAGTTTGGACTTGATCTTCTCCTGTTCAAAGGCTGCTTGAAGCTGCTGGTTCTCCTTGGAGAGCGCAACAATGTTTGTGGCATCTGTTGCTCCAAACAGACCTGGGCAGCCTGGAAATGTAATTTTTTTTAACTACATGTGCGCAAAAAAAAACCAAACACTTAAAGAGTAACTAAACCCCAGGTTTTGGCTGACGTGCAACTAAGGGGGTGAGGCTCCTTGAGTGGTTAAGACACACTCAGTCTTTACGATAAAATCTCCAAAGAACAATCTCTCTCTATGCCAACTACCTACTCAATATTCACTATATATCTATATTCTCAATCCTCTCAATCCAACCTACTCGCCACAGCTTGCAGAGTCCACTAGTGCTAGTTTTTATAGGAGAAGTGGGGCCAATAAATGTGGTTCGTGACAAAAGAAGCCACAAAAGCATCACAAACCACCATTCTCAGCCAGTAGTAAAATTCAATTTATATATATATATATATATATATATATATATATATATATATATATATATATATATATATATATATACAGTCACACATTTTTAAAACAAAGGGATCCAAATTTTAACATTTCAACTGAAATGTCAAGAGTTGGACAAGAATGACTCAACAAAACTATCTCATACCCAAATACACTTGTATTCAGCAGAAAGAAATTGGTTTTGGGGTTTATTATTGTCCAAATTAAATCAAATCAAATGTATTCTTTATGCAGTAATGGGAGATTATTAATAGCTGCTCTCTAAAATGCTGTAACACCATCAGGACAAAAAGTCAAGCTACAAAAAAGAGCTTATTTTCTTCTGCTCCATCCACCTCATATGGAGGGGGGAACTCACTCCTCCATATCAGTCACTGTCCTGTTGTCACTGAAATTGCTGCCCAATATTTTGATATGTTTCACGCATGTGACCAAAACACCAGAGCAAATTCTGGACATGCAAAATATGTGACAATAAAAACCTTTCATATCTAATAAGGTCACTTAGCTTTAGCCTGAAAATAACCAAGGGGATTACTGTGTATTCTGATGAGATTTGTCATTAAACTTTATGTTTGTCCATTATGCAGAGCAGTTTTTCATTTATTTACTTCAAGGCAAAAACTTTTCAGTATCTAAAAAGCTGCATAATCTGTTTTTGAAAATGCAAAAAATATATATTTAAGTGTAAATGGGAGCATTTCCATCTTTTACATTATTACATGTCAGACAATTTGCTTTTCCACCCTGAATAATTATAGGGTGTGACATTTGTTGTTCGGGCTTGATGCTTGATTCAGTTGTCCAACAAGTAGAAAAGTTGTCGTACCTGCTCCTGCCAGTTGTAGCTCTTCGTTATTCTTCTTCAGTTGTTGGATCTCAAAGTCCTTCTCAGAGAGAAGCTTGAAAAGCCGACCGTTATTATCCTGCAGCTCCCTCAGCTGATCATACAGGGAATCCATGTCCTCGTCTGAAAGCCTTCTCTGCTGCTTCTGAAACACCTCAAGCTTCTGCTTTTGCTCCATTATTTGTTCTATGGACTCCATGCTAACCTTCAACCTGGAAGCAGATGCAACTTTTAATGCATTCATTTATCATGGTTATGGAATACATTTAAAACATGTAACAAAGCCTGGGTGTAAGCAAGGGATCAGAAAGAACGGACAAAATTAAGAGTACATATAGGTCTACAGTTTTAACAGCTTTACAGTGATTACTAGAGAGATATTGAAGGAATATGGTTTTATGAATATGTAATTTAAGATGAACTGTGATTAGATTAATAACTTGACTCCAATCAACCTAACAGTCATGTTTTTGGATTGTGGGAACCTGGAGGGTCTGGAGAAAACCCACACAAGCACGGTGAGAACATGCAAATTCCACACAAAAAGGACTCAAGTGTCCACCCCGGAACCCAGGACCTTCTTGCTGTGAGGTAGACGTGGGCCCCAAATTGTAAGCAAAATTAGGCAATTCTGACTGAATAGTATATGTTAAAATGGCCAAAACTTAAATAGACCTTTTATGACAAATAGTTCCAAAGCGCTTTACAATGTCAGCTCATTCATACAGGATTATCACCGAATATGTAAATAAATTTAAAATATTATAAAACCTTTTTCTATTTTATTTAAATGTTTTACTTTATTCAGGAATTAGCTGAATAAGTAACTATATTTACAAAATGATAAAATAAGTAGTATTCACTAATTTGATTCAGGAATATCACTGAATTAGTCATTAATGTTTACAATATTACAAAAACAAAGCTCACTTTGGTCACAAACGTTGCTCACTGAGGACATCTGCTGGTCAATCTTTACGGGGTGTTTAAGGATATAATAAACCTACTGTATGTTCGTGGATTCTGACTCAGACAGTCCTTGGTACAGTCACTCCTGTACAGCGATGTTAAGTTCCGCATCGATGCTTTGAAGTCTGCCTAGTATGTGACGCATGCATTGAGGATCGAATTGTGACGTATGCAGTGACGTAGTAAGACTCGCCTACCGGCCACGCCCTTCATCTTTTAGTTTAAGGGCGGGTTGCAAACATAACTTAAAGAGGTGCATACTGTCACCTACTGTACCGGAGTATGTAGCTTGAGCTTATGTCACTATTAAAAATTAATAATTAAAAAATAATAATAATTAAAAACTAAATCCTATGATATATCTCTATATCTTTCAAGTATTCGATCACAGCTTTCTGTGTTTTCTTGATTTCCTCTCCTGTTGTTCAAAGTAATCCCTCAAAGCTCCATTTCCTCTCTTATCTTTTGATTTAGCCTTATCCTCTATATTTTGTGCAATGAAACATTACGTGTTCAACGTTTTCTATGACTTTACATTCCACACATTTATCTGTTTCCCTTTTACCTAACAAAAACATTGTTTTATTCAACCCAACCATGTATGGTCAAACCTCATTTTACTTTAAATTCTCTCTTCTCTTCTAATTTCCTATTTACACCATGTGCATTTATAGATTTCTGTAAATTGTAGTACTTCCTTTCACTTTTATTCCTGTCCCATTTGATCTGTGATTCCGTTATTTCTTTTTTTGATCAATGCCTTAATTTCACCTTTACCCAAAGGTAAATCTATCAAATCTCTGATTTTGGTATAATTTTTAGCTATTTTATCTATTTTTTTCATTTTCTTTTACCCCTACATGTGCAGGTACCCAACATGCTCTCACATCTATAAGAAGTCTACGCAGTCTAAACAAACTCTGGTGAATTTCTAACATTAAATCTTCTCTATCAGATTTCATTATTTGGATACTATAAAGAGCTGCTAAGGAATCAACACAACAAACTGTTCTTTATAAAAGCCATCATTTCTGCCATATAAATTGATGTGTGTAATATTTTCCCAATTTGTATATTTACTGATGGTATACATATTCCTAAACCTATCCCATCCATAGGTCGAGAGGGATATTAACGTGGCAGTAGCTATCCGTACAGTTGCGGTATCAATATACCAACATTCTATTCATACGCAGCATCCCTCATTGGCCAATTTAGATCACGTGACTATAAACCTAACACCTAAAATTGTTGAGATATTGGGTTATAACCTAACCCTAAGACGCTACGTACTGTACGTGTACTTTGGTAACCGTACGGCAACCGTACAAATAGACACTTTCTTAATATTACACAATTAATATCATTTTTATGGCGTTCATATGTATATAGGTAGCTTATACATTATAATTATAACTTGTATATGGATAGCATATAATATTACTGTAATATGTACATTGTTTAGGTACAAAAAAAACAACAAAAAACGATGATGTGATTTTGCTCTGAATGTCAAAGTGAAATTTTGTGATTGCAACCATGTCGGAAATGAACTGAATAAATAAATAAATAAATGTATGTATATGTGTATATCTGTATGTATGTGTGCATATATATATAATGATGTATTAAAATCTTTGTTTTTGACTCATTTTAAAAAGTAACTTATGTGACATTGCTTTTATTTTATATGTTTTTGTATGTTCAAAAATAAATATATCAAATCAAAAGTGTCTGTTGTGTACTTATAACAAAAATGTATACTTTCACTGCCCATACTCCACTATAAAAAAAAATATATATTTCTATTCTCCATAATGCCAACATTTTTCATTGAAATAATGCTGCTTATGAGCATAGGCAAAATAAGACATGCATTACATACTTCTTTATTTTGCTGACCGCTAATTTCACATACTTTTTTAGCAAAAAACTACACTTCAAAATTGATGTCAACTGATATACTGTATTTGCCTGTTATACATTGTCCTGTAGAAGATGACATGGTAGAGCAAAAGAAGCCTTAAGAAGCTTTGCACTGGATTGAACTAATTTGATGAAAGGCTTCAAGGCTTCATGAAGCTTCATCTGCCCATCACCACTCCTGTGGATTCTATCCAGCTTTGATCTTATCCTGCGTTCCCATTACACTTGTCAACATTGAGCTGTTCTGCAAAGCTGCATTTCATTACTAAATGTGTAACTTAAAAGAACATTATTATTATTATTAGACATGTACAGGTCTATAAAATATTTCATCTATTGTACAATAAAACACAAAGGTCTACAGAAACCTACAGCGCCGCCATCTTGGAACGGTGCTGGTGGAGGCAGCGGTGGCATGGACATCTACGACAGATTGGCACATATGTGTTTTTGCTTGGGGAACATACAGGAGACACAATTTGGCATTGACAATCACCATTCAAACCTAGTGAAACTAGTAGTGTCTGTGTTCCTCAGAATGAGACTGCACCACATCACAAACACCAGAGTGGCAGCACAAGGAAGAAACTCTGCTAAACACTTCTCTTTCACAAGTATTTGTTCAATAATAGGCTTGTAAATACTCTTGTAGATAGTTTTGTGTGAAGATTGTTTATACTCTTGTTCCTTGAATATTTAAGTTATTTGGCTAAAATAATAATAATAATAATGATCATGATGATGATAGTGATATAATAGTGATAGTAATAATAATAATAGTAATGATTGTTATAATAATATTTGATAGGGACAGCGCATATTCATGAACATCGGTAATACAGTGTAAATATGACAGATTATAGCAAAAAAGCTAATTTCCATCTGTTGTCCCTACTAATAATAGTAATAGCAATAACAAAATCATTTAAGAATCTACTAACTATAAAACAATAATATAAACAATAATATGAATTATAAACAATATTAATTAAGGTAATATAAGAATTCAATATAATATAGCAATAACAATAATACAACGAGAATACCAGTAAAGCTATAATATAAAATATTAATAAAAAATAATATAATATAATTATTTGAATAGCAATAACAATAATACAGTAATAGTACAATTATACAATAATAATTGTCAAATGCAATGTACAGCTTATCTATCATGTCTGACGTTTGTTACAAACAAACCCCGTGACAATTGCTAGAGAATTGAGCGATTTATGACAACTTTAATTGTGTGAGCACGTCATTCCTCTATAGATGTAATGCAATGTAGGAGCAAGTGGCACCGTTCCAAGATGGCCGCCCTGTCGGCACATCACTCTAGTTGATACGTGATAAGGTCACATGGGTAGAAAAACCTCTATTGGTCATTCACAATTTCTCTGATTGGCTCCTGTAAATATCCCGCCCCTAGCTCTAGATTAGCTTTGCTAGCTAATAGCAACTCAACGGGACAATCAACAGGTTAGTGTTTGAAACATCCTTTTTACTGGGTTTTTCACACTTAATCAAGATTATGAATCTCAAGCACTCCTTCTGTATCTTTCATTTTTCTATTTCTACTCAAACACATTGTATTTGATGTTTAGCGCTCGGTAATAGGCGCACATTAACAAGGATTAATGCTGGAACATGTATGATTAGCGTGAACGAGAAACGTTATCCGGATGTGTGGACTCCTACTTTTACGTATCCTTGGCAGCTCGGTTGATGCCACGCTTTCATTTTAAATGTGGCGGCTTGATTGATTCCTGAAGTGACGACGTGGGAGGCGCAGCACGGCCCCACGCCAAGACAGTGTTATGAATTAAGTGGTGAACATTTTACCTTGTGACATGTGACACTCTTCCAATTTGTAATTTTGAATTAGGAGGTTATGAAACTTGGTAGAAAATATTTAATTGCATTTTGAATACTTAAAAAAAAAAAATCTAAAACAATAGATTAACTTGTGACCACCATGGGTCACATTAAGTTATTGTCACGCATAGCAAACTAATATCTGTGCGTTTGCAATGTAAAATACTGTTATTTAAAAGGTGTAAAGAATGTAATTTGACTTAATAGACAACATTGATGAGGACTGCCGTTGTAGTGTAGAATAAACCTGGGAAAGTTTTCTATGGTAGACAGTGGGCATGCACACTTGGCGAACTGCGCATGCGCCTCCGTCATTTTTTGGGAAAAAGGTAATCTTTTAATATTTAAGATTTCGGGTTAGAATTAGGGTTTATCTAGTTGAACATTTAAAAATATTGTACGTATGTGTAAATATTTACTACGCTATTAGTGCGCATGCGCCTGTAGGAGGCTCTCGCGTTAGATTATTTTCCACTACACCGGCACTAGACACGTAGTCGGTCACTAGATAAACATTTCACCAGTCGAAACATTACATTAGCTCATGTTGCTAGGAAACAATAAATCAAAAAATAATATTTTTTAGATTATTTTGTGAATATACCTTAAAAACAATCTTGTCTTAATATAAGATTAACAAGACAATCATTTTTAAATTATTATTCTTTTTTGTTGTTACACGTATCTGATCGTCAGTTACCATGGTAACACTAGCTGTAACGCTAACTCCGCTAATTTAACATCGCACAGGGTTCAGGTGAAAAGCGCGTTTGGCACCGTGTGTTACGTAATAACAGAGACGTTAACTCCACTCTGTAAGTACACGTCCCAATACAATGAGTTAGCATAGCATGTCAGCTATAGTTGCATTAAAGTGTGCACTGACTGTGCAGGATTTACGCTGTGAAAGCCGCCATATGTGATTACTGTCTGATGAAGTAACATTACGATGTGAACGAAGTGTCAGCGCGGTCCCTCCAGTGTCTAATCCGATTTGCACCTCTCGCTTTAGGGGGGAAAGGCGATGCTGTGTCGCCATATACGATGAAGAAGATCTTCGGCTTCACCAAGAAAAAGAGGTCATCCTCCAGCACACCTGACAATGGAAGTGTGCTTTCTGTCGGCTATGAGCTCAAAGACAAGGACCTGGGTAAGGTCCACAAGGCGGCCTCAGTGGGAGATCTCACTAAACTCAAGCAGCTTGCTAAGAAGAATGACATTAATCAGCTGGACAAGGAGAACAGGTGCGTCTGATCAACTCACCTGTTGTTAATTATCTGTATCATTTCTTCCAATATTTATGATAGATATTTTATGACATTACTCAGCATAAGACAGCTTTAACAGTGAAAAGCTCAACTTTAAATGACCCAAAAAAAAAAAAAAAAACAGTTGTATAATTATAATTTGTATATACGTAAATTTGCTTTGAATTTTAATTAAAATAAGACATTTTCATGCTGTTTGCGACTGTACACACTTTAGTAATTTAATGAAACCATGTCAGATAGATCATGGAACCCCATGTAAATTTCTGATTCTGTCTGAATTGCTGTGAATCGCTGCTTGCACCTTCAAATGTCAAAGTGTGGTCACCAAGTCCTTTACTTTAAATCCAACATTCAGTTTTGCAGATCAAGCCCCATCTCATTGATTGGCAGGATTTAAAAAAATTAAACTGCATTCCTTCCCCAACTTCTGCAATTTTTATTTATTTTTTTAAACTTAAATCCTCCAGGACATCCCTGGTGTCTGTCTTTACTACTTGTCTACCCATTTGAAAAATGATGTCATAGTTGTTAGAGTTCCACTAACTCCACTCTGTGGCTAGAACTGTAGAATGAACAATGTCCCCCCTACAGTTCCTTCAAAATGTGAGAAATGCAGCATCATTTTATATATACATATTCCTTATAAAAGAAACAAAATAGTTTCATGAACATTATTATTTAAGTTGTCATCTTTACTTTTAACTGCTGTATATGTTGAATGTGCCTTTATGACTTATTTGGTTCTAATTTGTACATTTAGTCTTTTAACAGGATTACGCCTGCTCATTATCCTCTCTATGAATCAAAAAAAAAAAAAAAAATTGTCTATCGAACATAATTGTTTGTGTCACATTGCTTCCTACATTTAAATATTATTCAATGCCAGAACATAACAAACAAGAAATGACAGGCAGTCAGCCTTGAAAAGGACAAAACTAAGCACAGGTTTATTGCCCTAATTTACATCAATTCACTTTTTCTCTAATGGTTTTTATAACTTTAGAATGTTCCAAACATACTTATTTTAGTCCAGATTGGATGAAATGATCTGGTTATCTGGTGAATTTATAGGTCTTATTGGATTGATTGAAATACATATCTATCAGAAATGTTCCATTCTAGTCCAATAAGTTATTTAAACCAAAAACTATTGTTCATTCCTATTTATTACTTGTTTGCACGTTCTCACAGGGTTTCATTATTATGTTATTATTAAGGACTTTTGTATAGATAACATTAATAACTAAAATTGCAATATTTAAACGATTGCTTTTGGGTGAGAAGGAGCTCATGTTAGGATATTAGAGTATGTGTGGTTCTTTTTTTTTTTAAATTTTTTTATTGATTTTCTGATCCAGCCCTACACTTCAGCTCAGAGTCTGAGGTCTTCAGGCAAAAAACCTGCTAATGGTCCCTCGAACCTGTCACAAAACCCAAGGAGACAGGTCTTTTAAAGCTGTTGCACCCCGTCTCTGGAATAAACTTCCTCTGTCTTTGCACTCCCTTGATTCTGTGGAGACTTAAAAAGCAGCTAAAGACTTCCTTTTTTAAACAGGCTCTCCAGAGCTAATAGAGCTGCTTTTATGATTGTGTATTTTATTGTTTTGAATTTCACTGTGTTCACTGTCAAGCACTTTGTGACCTCTGTCTGTGAAAAGTGCTATATAAATAAAGTTTACTTGCTTACTTATTTATTTACTTACTTACTTACTTGATACAAAAATTTACACTCATTCACACAAAAGACAAAAAAAAAAAAACCCCAAAAAACAATTGAAGATTATAAGGCATCAACACATGGGGACTGTTATGAGAATGAATAAATATATATATATATATCCACTTACACATAGAGAAAGGAAGGAAATAAACAAAAAAAAAGGGGGGGGGGGGGGGCTATTAATATAAAACATAGAATGAAAAAAACCCAGCTCAGTAGTTCCTCAGTCAGGTTGGATATGTAAGGAGTTTTTATATGTTAAAACTGGCTGCCAGATTTTATGAAACGTCTGTAGTGACCCATTCCTGGAGAATCAAATTTTCTCAAGTAATGCATACTCTACACTTCCTAGTTTTGTTGTTTACTAATGTGCTAAGGTCAGGTCATGTTTCCACTCACTCCTACATGTGTCAGAAGTAAAGTGAAGCTCTTTACAAATTTATGAAACAGGCTGAAAGAGTTGTTGAAGTTCTCACAATCAGACTTGTGATGTATTTATCCATTGTGTGTGCCTCCAAGGTGTGTGTATATCCGTATCTGAGTTAAGAAGAACACCTGATAAAAAGTGAAACGTACCCAAAGGATGACTCGTCACCTTTTTAGATTTAAAGACTAGAATTTCCATGAGACACTTTTTGTACAAAATAATGAACAGAAAGCAATGAAATTACTGATAGTACAGTATATGTAATATGGCTACATTCTGATCTCATGTAGGAGCTACTTCCATAATAATACTCTTCACTGTTTTACAGTTGTTGTAATCATTTAGACAGATAAATTGTGTTTATATACACACCATATTTCACACAAAGTGATTCAGATGAGGATTGGAGGGAGAACAATTAAAGGGTAGGGCTGGGCAATATAAAGAGACTCAATATATACCAAGATTTCTATTTTGACGAGATAGAAAATTACAATATTGCCTGTATCAATATATTTTTTTTATTTTACAGCTTACTTTGTATTAAAATTTAAATTTTAGGAGTTGCTGATTTTTCTACTTCTCAGAACAGCATGAAAAGCTCAGTTAGATGGATTTCTCAGTGCATCCTAAAAAAGACCTTCCCCTAAACTAGCCACAACACAGAACTTGTACCTAATAATCCACTTTCAAATCATCTCTTGTTTTAAAGCAGTCATCTGAAATGGCTGGTAGCTACTACAATGAGCAGAGTAAAAAGATCAACACGCAGTTATCTCTCAGCTGTTTGCTGTGACTGCAGCTGTTTTGATGGAGCTGGAAGCAGGGGAGGGGTACGAATTGTATTAACATTTTTATTTTTATTTTAATGCATACATTAATGAGTACAGACAACATAAGCCATGGGTTTCTTACAAAAGTATTTAAAATAAGTAAATGAAAAGCTAAATCTGACAAGGCGGGTGTTGTGGGCTAAACTAAGGAAGAGAACATAGGAGGGGGAGGGGCTCTGCTGTGGAGCGGTGGGTGGTAACTCGGCTGGTGACGAAAGGTCCGAGGCATCTCTAGGAGGTGAGGGCGTTCCTAGGAGGACTCGGGCGTATTTACACCTAAAATTGATGCAGTCAGGGTTTTTAAAGATTACTCAAACATACATGAATGAACCAAGGCAACACTCCAGGCATGTGTTTAATGAGGGAATGACATAGTAACATGATATAAATCTTGAAAAAGTCAATTTTACCCCCCTTAATAAATGTGCCTGTGTGGCATTTTGCATTAGCAAATTTAACCCAGAATTGTCTTTATAGAGTTAGAAATATCAAGATATATATCGTATATCACCATTTTCAGAAAAAATATTGAGATATGAAGTTTGGTTCATATCGCCCAGCCCTAGGTAGGACAGAGATATTAAAAAAATAAATAAACAGACAGTGAATTAGTAAATGCATTAAATTGTCTAAGAATGCTGAGGAATAATAAAAATTGGGGTGGAAAACCAGGCCCCACTCTTACCCCAATGAGTCCCTTCATCTGTGCAGTTTGCCCAGTTTACAAGTGAGGACCAGCACAGCTATGGCATCTACACAGATTAATGTTTTCTTAATATGATTGTCTGTGAATGTCTACAGGACGGCACTGCACATCGCCTGTGCTAATGGTCATGTTGAGCTGGTGCAATTCCTTGTGGAGAGCAAAGCCAAGCTCGACTTGTGTGACAATCAGAACAGATCCGCCCTAATGAAGGTAATCCTGGATGATTACACTGCAGCTGCGAGTGATGCTTATTTACATCAGCAGACTCAGGCCTCGTCTCTGATATTATGCTAATGTTCTACTTTAACAGGCAGTGCAGTGCCAGCATGAGCGCTGTGTGAGCATACTTCTAGAAAATCATGCTAACCCCAACCTGGTGGACATCAATGGCAACACAGCGTTGCATTTAGCAGCCAACATCCCATCTGTCTCCACTGCAGTCCTGCTGCTGCAGTATGATGCTGAAATCAATTCTCAAAACAAGGTGATCTCATCATTCTCTCACAACACAACACACTATTAGACTCTGAACAAACAACCTAAAATGTGCAAAAATAATTACCAAATCAGCTTTTTAAAGGACATTTTTTCAGCAGTTTTGATAAGATGCATATCAGAGTCTGACATAATTTATTACTGAACCAAATTGTCTCATGAGCTGTGAGTTTAAGGAGTGAAATGTTCTTTTTCCACTTAACACCAACACGTATTGTCATCTAATCTATGGGTGTACCACCCTGTTAAGTAGTTCACAGCATGTGTGTAACTCTGATTGTTTCAATCTGCAGTGTCTTTAAAAGACAAGTAAAGCTGCATGAAATGATATTTTTTTAACAGATAAAGATATGGTGCAGGCTTCATAGATCAATAAAGCAAAGATCATTTGCTTAAAAAAGATTAAAAGTCTATAATTGATAATGGGAAGTTTGTTTTGATCTCCACTGTAAACACTCTTATTAATGTTGTCAAAAGATTTGCATTGCATTGGGGTTTTCCTTGCCGCCATGATGAATTCATGTTGGGTGTGGGATACATATGTATGTGTATATACGTATATATGCATATGTGTGTATCCATAAAATGAAGAGTCTGTCCTTAAGACTGCTCTACTGTAAAGTGCCTTGAGATACCATTGGTTATGATTTGGCGCTATACAAATAAAGATTGATTGATTGATTGATGTGGAGTCCCACAGACGATGCATTGAATAAGTTTTGTTTCATTCTTAATGTGATTTCTTGTGTTTCTTTGCCTGACTAGAAGGACAGCGATTGGCTTGACACCATTTTTGTTGTAAATTGTTTCGTGATATCACCTCACTCATCAAGAGTGAATAAAAATGTTCTTGGATTCTGATCTTTTCATATTAGCCCCAAAATAAATATCCACTAATGTATTTTACCTGAATCTTCAGATTGTGAAAAGATCAGAAATGTGTTAGGAAGTCACTTTGACAATGTTTTTGGGGGCAAAAACAAGAAATCCCGATAAGAATGAAGTAAAAACAATTCTATGCATCCGTCTAAGGGACTCCACATCCCATAATTCAATGCATGAACTATTACGGACAATGTCAGTAAGAGAGTGTTTACAGTGGAGATAAAAGCAAACGTTTGAGTGGCAATTTCCACTTTTTACCTCATTTTTTTCCAAGCAATTAATCTTTGATTTATGGATCTATGAGGCCTACACTGTTATCTGATTTAAAAAAAAAATGATTGTTTGCAGTAGCTTTGAGTGGGCTACAGTTTTTTTGGTAACACTACGTAAGACAATACAGTTCATGTCACGTTTGTCTTTAAAAGGAAGAGTAAAGCTTCTTGTTAGTACTTTCTAAGGCCCAATTTGTGCTGAGAACATGCATTCAATTCAAAACATCCAACACAGCAGTTTAAAGAAAATTAGTTTTTTCGAGAAGCAGTTTTATCTACAAAATTAAAACATTTTTAATGAGGAAAAAACATAGCCGTGTGAATAGACATCAGATTTTTCATCTGTACAGGTTCTACTATGAGCAACAATACAATAACACAAACTTAATTCACCTGTATATGTTATAAAGTTTTGTCTGGTCTACATGTTAGGAGGGCTTCACACCCCTGATGGTGGCAGTTCGTGAAGATCACATCGAGATGGCTGATTTTCTCCTTAAAGAAGCTGCTAAAGTAAACCTTACGGATCAACGTCAAAGGTCAGTATGAAATAATGATCTATTTTATTGTCCAGTTATTGAAGCTACCTGCGTTCAATGTGTTCCCATTGATTTGATTGGTAGGTCTTCATTAATGATCGCTGCTGGGAATGGACAAATCAGGATGGTGCGGTTGCTGCTGCAGTTTGATGCTGACATCATGCTTAAAGACGCCAGTGGATATTCAGCTGATGACTATGCTGTAATGAATGGACATCATCCGTAAGTTTGATTATGATTCAGGGTGCTACGATTCGATTAGTCAACAATTATTAGATTAACGATTATGTATCTCTCCCCCCTCACTGAGGGTTTTATTTTTTTCCTCACTTTGTGGCTATTTCATACTTATACTATGTGTCGGTATCCATTAATAAAAAATAACCAAATAATCGTATCACCATTATTTTTTTTATGTCAAATCACCAAGTCCAACAGTAATCACATGACAAAATAAATTAATATAACAATATTAAAATAATTAAAATATTATCTTATTCAGATAATTCAATTTGAACCAACACAAAAGTTACCCTGTTCAGTAAAAGTGAAGACTTCCAAACAAAATATTCAATAAGCTGCATAAATCCCACAAGAAACTAAACATTTTGCTGTGCACAATCAAAGCAGCTTTAAAATTACAGTATATAAATTCCGGTTGTGCTGCTCGGCGCGTCCCTGTGGCCCGCAGTGCCGCGTGCCCGTCTGTGCCATCAACCCTCCCCGGTGGCCACCATGCGGACGGGCCGGGCTCCTACCGGACAGGCCTCCGACATGGACACTTCACATCACACACTCCCAGCTGGTCTGGCTCACCCACTTGTTGCACCACACTCACATACCCAAACCTTGGGGGGCTGGATGGTGGGGCTGACGGTGGAGGGGGCCGCCGCCTGTGCTACTAAGTAATGGCACGGGGGTGGCACTCCCACCTCTGGCTGCACCACTTCCATCCTCTGGAGCTATTGCACCACATACACATATATACACATATATACACATAGGCTAGATCCACCCTTATTTAGTAGCACTTCATACATTCACTAAACACATACATTCACTCAGGGTATAGGGAAGTGCCTTTCCATTGGGGAATGGAGAGGCACCATAACAGGGTGGTGGGTAACTTCACACCTTTGGGCCTGTTGATGGCTGGGCCGCCGTGTGGGGATCAGGAGGGTGCGGTCAGGCGTGGCGGGGCGGTGGGTCTCTGGGAGGCGTGGAGGGGTGTTGCTGGGGGCTCTTTTTGTGAGGTCTCTCCGGGCGGTGCCGGCCTGGTGGGGCGTGGGGGTGCCCCTCCTCTACAGGTGGGGCATGGTGCTTGTCTGGTCTCCTGGTTGCCTTGGGGGCGCGCCTCGCGGCGTGTGGTCCGTGGCGGCCTGCCGCGCCGGTGTGGGGGGTGGGCGCGCTGGGGGGTGCTGGCGTCTGCGCCGGGGTTGGGGCGGGGTTGCTTGGCACTCCGGAGTGGTGCTCTTTGCTGAGGGGCGGCTCTAGCTGTTCCGATGATTGAGGTCGGTATCGGCCGCTTGGTAGGTCTGTCCTGCTATCTGCGGGCTGGCGGGTGGGTGAGTTCTGTGCCTTTGGCTGGGGGCTGCGGCTCCGCATCGGTTGTGTGCCGTTGGGTTGCCTCTCTCCCGCGGTGGCGGCCGCCGGTCGGTCTTGCGCCGGGGGGGGCATTTCCCCGTCGCTTGCGCTGTCCAGTGGGGGGCGGGGCCTGGGCTGCTGTTCTTGCACCGCCTGGGGCTGTGCGGTCTTGCTGGGTTGTGGCCTGTTAGTGGGCTGTGGGCTTGGCCCGGGGGCTCGCCCTTGGGGGTTCCCTGTTCTGCGGTGGTGCCCCTGGGGTCCCGCGGGTCTGGCCGGCTGGCTGGGCCGGTCCTGGCGGATGGTCTTCCGGGGTGGGTGGTGCGGGCCGCGCCCTGCCATGCCTGCGGGTGCGGCGCCGGGTGGCCCCGGCTTGGGCGGTGCCCTGTGAGCCGGGCTCTGCAGTGTGGCTGGGCCCTTTGGTGGGGGGTGGGGGGGGCTCATCGCGCAGGCGGCATCAAGGAAAGGCGATCTGGCGCGCTCTGGGGTGCTTGGTCGGTGCGCCTGGGGGCCGGCAGGGCAACTTGCAGCATCCCCTCGGCGACTGTGGGCGTGGTCGCCGTCCCTGGGGGCGCTGCTCTCGGTGCTGCTTCCATTCCGGTCCCAGCTGGCTCTGGGCCCGCCGGCGGGCGCCCGCCGGCTGCCCGTTTGGCGCTGCTCTGGCCGTCTGCTGGGCGTGGGCCTTGGCTCCTCTGCTGGGGTCTTGGGCGGTGGGTGGGGGGGCGGGATGCTGGGGTTGGAGTCGGTGGCGGGATGCGCTGGGTGCTCGGCTGCTTGGGGCTTCTTTGGATGTGTGTGGGGGGGGCGGTGGCTGCCTCTCGGCCTGGGATCTTGGGGGTGTCTGGGGGGTTGCTCGGCCATGGGGGGGTGGCCTGGGGCTCCCTGGCCCCCAATCTTTCTGCTGGCCTGGCTGCATCTGCAGGCCCGGGGCAGTTCCTGGTTTTGCGGTAACAGTTTTTGCACATATACTGGTATACGATGCACTGGCACGCCTTGGGATGTGGGATAAAACTCATACTGGGCTTAACTTTAGACACGTTAATCCCAAATACCTCTAGGTACTACCACTCACTCATTCCCCCTGTCCACAGCCACCACCATTATAGCTAAGCTTCACACTTGTCACTATACTGGCTTGATTACACAACATAATAAGCACAATATATTCTACAACTTCACATCTCACCCTCACTGTATAACAATCTATTCTTCCCCACCCTTTTTATTTCCTATCTTGAGTCTCTCCTCCCTGCTCCCTTTTTTTTTTTTTTTTTTTCAAGTTTTTTGTGAGCTATCCAATCTTCTACCGGTGTTTTTGACCTGTGGGGTCAGTAATGTGCCTTTGCTACGTTTATCTTGCCAGAACCTAAAGCAGGAGAAGGAAAAGAAGACGAGGAGGAGTAGATTTTAGTTCTAGTTTTAATTTGTGGAAGAAGTTTATTAACAGTTAAAAGAACATGGCTGTCGTTGCAGCATGTTGTTAATGACATACTTGGTCAGGTTGGTTTTGCTCATATTATTGTTTGCACTTGAAAAAATGAAAGAAATATATTATTTTATTTAAATTTTTTACATTTTAGTTTTAGTTTCAATTTGTGGAAGAATTTTATTAAAAGCTGATGCTTACATCATGCATGTAAAGAGTTATAACATTTTAAAATGCTTGTGGAACTCGGTTAAATAAAAGTCTGTTGGTCCAGTCATTTATTTTGTCATTGTATTTTACTTAAAATTCCGTCTCGTCCTCATGAACCCAATATCGTGTCTTGTGAGCTGAGTGTATTGTCACACCCCTACAGATGACTAAATCTCACGCTATACCTGGTCCATTCCTTCAGGTGTCTGGGCTGCATACGCGACTTTAACTTTCCTTCCATGTGCAGCGGCCGTGTTCCTGTCATTTTGTTATTATGAAAAAAATAAATTTTGAACATTTATTACATAATAATAATAGATGGATTGGCACACTTCTAGAATTTCTGTATTTGAATCGAAGTGAGCACAGAAACCTCATTTAATTTACGGTTTAATCTTTCCTTTGCAGTTTGGTTGACTTTAGTTGTTTCTGTGATGGTGTGTGTCCTGTCCTCATGCAGATGCTCCCACCTCATCATTGAACATGGCACACGGAGGACGGACAGGGCGTCCTTGTCAAATCAAGGTCAGTGCAAGAAGAAGAAAGTAACGGGCACATCCTCACAAGATGTCGAAGCTGGTTTCTCTTTGGGAGGACCAGCAGCTGACAAAGACGGTAGGATGTTTTCATTGCCCATGTTTCATATACTGTTAGTTCATCATTGACTGAAACTGTATCATTTATTCCTCATGCATAACCCCTTGACGGGATATAGAGCATAAAGCAAATGAAGCAGAGAGAGGTATAGCTGCGATTGGGATGGTCTTAATGAGGAAAATTATGCTTTTAGAGTTTGAGTGCGGATGGCTGATCAGTTTTCCCGATTTTTTTTTTTTCCTGCTTTCAATGTTCTGTTGCTTTGTGATTTGGCTTTGTCTGCAGACATCAATGTTTGTTAGTTTATTTTTTTATTTCTACATTTTCATATTGGTTAAGATGAGATTAATTTATACATATGTGTCTCTGCAGATTATGAGGAGGATTCTCAGTCACAGTCCCTCAGTCGGTGAGCTGAAATAAGGCTTTTTTTTTTGCAGTTTCCAAAATGAATATAATTTGTTTATGTTAAGCTCCACTGTTCTCTTTACAGAGTTTCGAAAAGTGCAGCAGATGAATGGCTTTCATCAGATGATGACGATGAGTCTGTTTTAGTTGAAAAGGTTGATGAATTAGTTCTTATTTTACTCATAAAATCCCTTTTCCCAAACATATTTGTGACCTGTTTTGTTTTCTGATTTCCAGAAACAACTAAAAGTCAACCTCAGCAAAATGATCTCCAGTAAAGCAGAAGGTATCCACATTCTCTCAGTTGTTTGTCCCCCCTCACCAGTGTCTCTGCATAGTGTGCAGTAACCCTGAAACCTTCCCTGCTCCGTAGCTGCTGCTCTACACGACAGCTCAGAATCTGAGCAGGAGAGTGAAACTAGAATCTTGAGAATCCCGTCCCAAGCAAAGGCCTCCCCCTCATTAAAACTGCTCCCAGTAGATCCCTCTCCTGATCCTTTACCTTCCAAAGAGCCTCAGATGGCCTCCACTCCTCTACCATTGTGCACTCAGGTAAATACTTGTCCTGAAGCTTTTTTAAGATGCATGTCTGATGGCTTTTTCCTCTTTTTTCCATTTGTAACCCAAGCAGACTGCTCACCTGAGCAACACACAGGCTTAGAGCTGCCATCGAGCAGTAAAACAAGGTCAGGCTCTCCAGAGGAAAGCTCATCAGCTGATGACTCTGAGGACGAAGAGGAAGAGGAGGAGGAGGAGAATGATGAAGAAGAAGAAGAAGAAGAAGTGGAAGAAGAGGTGGAAGAAGAAGAGGCGGAAGATGATGATAGTAATGGGGAGGAAGAGGATGATGATGACGATAGTGAAGAAGAGGACAGGGAAGAGATTGAAGAGGGGAATGGTTCAGGGGAGGATGAGACTGACGGTGTGGCGACTGTTCTGATCAGCACTGCTGAGTCAGCACAACCTGATAAATGTGCACAAGCAGAGCCTCCAAACCAGGACATTCTCATCCTTGCTGCTGCACCAGCCAGCTTTACACTGCCAGCTACTTTAGATATCAAGGAGGACTATGTGGTGTCTGCCATTCGTGTTGAGTCTAAGTTTTCTGATGATGATGAGAGCCTTGGCAGGGAGAGTCCCAGGAAATGTGGAGAAACTTCCATACCGAGCAAGCTGCAGGAGGAGTATGAAGGAGAAATGGAGAACGAAGACCTCCCATTGAGCTTTAAACATGATGGTGAGCTGGAGTGGAACAACAGTGATGAGGAACCTGATTGCAGCGCTCTGCCAGTTAATCAAGGAGCTTTGTTTTTCAACATTGTTACAGAAAAAACTGATAGTTTGTCTAATGATGGATCACAAATAAAGAGCATCACAGGAGGAAAGCGCAGGTCCTCATGGGGCTCTTCCTTAGACGGGAGCGATGGAGATTCAGCCAAAGAGAGTGAACGCAACAATGATCCAAAATGTATGGATAAGGAAACACATTACCTTCCAGAAACAACAGTATTACATCCCAAAATCAGCTCACCTCTGAAAACTGAAGCTCATTCTGACTCTCCATGGGACTCTCCATTACCAGGGCTTTCAAAGCCATGTTCACGCAGATTTGCTGAAGTTCCAATAAACATGGATGAATCTGATTGGGATTCATCTGAAAATCAAAACCAAATTAAAATGAGCCCAAGTATAAAATGCGAAAACTCTCCAGCAGCAAAGGAAAGTGTTGAACAGCAAACAGATACCAAAAACCAGTCCAATGTAGCCTTACCAGTAGGATCACCAGAGACTGAGAACAAGGAAACAGTGAGACAGGCTTCACAAATGCACAGAGCCTTTGACTCAGACAATGAAGAAGACAATAACAGTTGGGATGATATCGATCAAAGTGACGAGTCTGAAAAGCCTGGAGTTACCGACCATGGTGTTCCCGTCACTCTACAATCCACTCTAAGCAGTTTACAAATGCCAACGAGCCCAATAGAAAATTACATTAAAGAGAAGGCAGCTGGAAATGATGCTGAGGAGAATGAAAGTCTCGATGTTGCTCAGTGTGTGGATGTAAAGGAAAACCAGCCCGGAGAAGAAACGCAGCGGGCTTTGGGAAGAGATCAGAGTGACGATGATGATGATGATGAAGCCAGCAAGGACTCTGACAGCAAGGATCAAAGGCTGCACTACGACTTTGTTAGTGCCTCTGTTACAACGCCACATGTGGTCGATGACATTGATGGACATCTGGATGAACATGAGCCCCAAGCCAAATTAACTGCTTATTTTCAGCTTGATTCTGAAAAGGCTACCTTCAGCCAACCCAGAGCTTTATCTGATGAATATGAGGAAGAACCAAAGATGTTTCCCATTCCACCAACCAATGATGGTCCACACAGCGACTCAACCATCAACACAGGATATGATGAAGCGTTGCCTCAGACTGACATTGATGATGTTTATTTAGACTCACATGATGAGACAGACGTGGAGGTAAAAAGAATCATTTATGTAGAATGGGAGATTTAGTTTCTAGTTCCTTCATCACACTCTAACAGACGAGTGGTTTTAGGTTTATTAGAGGTGTTGTCTTTGAGCAAAGAGTGAAAGATGTCAGAGAGAATGATTTTAAAAACTTTTTAATCTTACAGAAAAGCAATTCCTCTCAGGATGAGGATGATGACCTAATGGATGAAGACGATCAGCCTGTGGAGAATGACGGAGTCCTGGAAGCCTGTTCACCTGCTGCTGATGCTGAAGTCTCTACAGATAAGAGGAGAGGTAAGACACGGTTTTATTACAGTGGACAATAAGCAGGAAAATGGAAGCACTGACTTTCTCTGTCACACAAACAATTAACACTTTACAAATGCTAAGTGAGATCATTTTTAGAAAATTGCCAGGCTTTTTAGACTATTAACCCTAGAATGTTATCACTAAAATTAGTAACATCATCACTATCGCCGTGTACTTTTTATTGGGTATAATTTATCGGGTAAAAATCAATTATCAAAATGTATCAAAATATGACAATACGTGATAAAATACAGTTGTGTTCTTTTATTTTCAATTATGCCATGACTAACAAAATGAAAAAAAAAAACGACCATGGGTTGACTTGGAAATATTAACCAAAATGACAGAAAAATTAGGAATGTAAGAACTAAAAATTCTTTGAAAATAAAAATGAAACTGGAACCTCTGTCTTTGGTCCACCCATTCCTGGAGCATTTGAGGCTTCCCTGGTGAAGGCATCATTTCCTTGACACACAAACTGCTGCAGGAGAGTGGAACAAAAAATTAGCAGAGAGGAAAGTTTAAGGTCTTTCCTCAGTCCAAAAACCTGTATTTTATAGTCATTGAAGCCTTTTTGGTTTATATTCCTTAAATATATCCCGTGGGACAATGTAGCAATTCTTTTGAATTGAATTCCCAATAATTTTATTGTATATCTTTCTATCTTTGTTAATTATTTTTTCTTGAGGGGGAGAGATGCTTTGTCGTCTTTGGATTATTTTTTGAAGCATTTTACATTGCTTTGGTGTTTAATTGTTCAGGTTTCTAAAGCAACTGTTCTCCTGTCTTACAGTCAGCTGACAAAAGCTTCAGGCCACTGTTTGTTTACTTTGTACGGTCCACATGGTCCTTTGATTTTCTGTTACTCCATTTATTGTAATCTGTCTGACAGACTTTCGGTCAGAGCTGGGTCTGGACAAGCATGAGGATGAGCAGGATTCCTGGGACTCTGAGGTACAGAATGAAAACTCTAAAGCATCGAATATGTTTAACCATGGGCCACATGATGAGAAACTGACTTCTTTTTAGGTCCCGTCTGAGGAGTTGCTTCTACCACCTAAAGAACATCCACGTTTGGTAACCCAGGATCAAGAAAAGGCCACTGTTAGGGATGAGATTAAAGAAAGTAAGTTTACCTTGTGTGTGTTTTTTCTTTTTTTCTTTTATTGCTATAGTTCATTCATTCCAGGCAACATTTTGTGCTGCAAAAAATGGTGATCACTGCACACAGGACACTGGTCCTAAACTGTTAAGACTTAACGTTAATACACAGTATGTAGTGTCTTGATCAAAGTCATAATACTTTTTAAAACCATGTCACATTTCTTTTGTAGACTTGCTTTACATTCCCTCTTTTCTAAGACTGGATACAGTCAGTAGAATGGAAATGTCAGAGCCTCGGAGGGATGTAGGCAGGCCAGGCTACAGCCAGGGGACCGGTACGACTGTCTTACTGTATCGCATAGGCCCTTAAAACAGCATGAGAGGGTGCATGCACTGCACACTGCACCTCCACCGCCTGCTACCCTTAATACTAAATGACTTTAAGTCTTTTTAACCACTCATTTCATTCAGCCATGGCATTAGGATTACCTGATTCATATTGTGTGCTGCTTTATTATGAAGTCACTCAAGGTCCTGGACCGTTTTGACTTTGTAGTGAGTAGCATCCTCTGCCTTAAAGGGATGCTCTATCCAGGCTTAGGGTTAATTGCATTTTCCAATCACAATCAAGTTTTCAATTATCTACATTTTAATTACAATTTCAGTAACCGGCATCTCCCAATTACAATTATGTTTTTCTTCTGAAAGTCAATTACAATTACACTCTAATTTACTAAAGATCAATTACCTTTTCTTACAATTACTGAACCTGAAATAAGCTAGATTATATTTATTATTTTGTGCCTAATGTGAAACAAAAGAGTAAATGTGATATTGCTGTATATATATATTATGATTTTCCTTTTTATGACAGTTTGGGCTCAAGCATCCCTATCTATAACCGCATTTCACCTCTCTACAACCAGGCCCTAAAAATAATGGCTAAAAAGCTCATCTGTTGGCATCACTGTAATAATATACAGTAAATAATAATATAATTTATTTAACTTTGAGAGCTTAACACATCAGTTTTCTCAAATTTTTTTTCAAATCCTTACTCAATTAGGCCCCATAATCTCTTTCCAGGCACATCCAAATATATGACTTTAATTATTAACAAAAAAATTAACTTAAATTACCAAGATTGAAAGCTGGAGATATGCAACAGAACCTGAAAATAGGAGCAAGACAGTCAGAAAATAGATGGAAGTATACTGTAGAAGGGCTTACCAAGATATTTCCCAATTTTTGCATGTAATTGAATTGTAATTGGCAATTTTCATTGAAATTTCATGTCACTTACAATTACAAAGTCAATGATATGAACTCAATTACAACTATTTCAATAAATTCATTTCAATTCCGATTGTATTTAGTCTGTAATTAATCATCATTTATACAATTTGAATTATAATTGACCCCAAGATTGACTCGTTCCATTTAAAACCATTTCATCCCCGGTCTAGCAGAAGCATCATTACCTTCCCCAGCAGCTTCTTTGTTTAATGAAACCACACATGCCATCCTTCACTCCATATCAATTGGCCATGTCACCCGTTCAATGCTCCTCCTTCCATTAACACTTTGGATGTACACTGACCACGGCAGACCAGAGCTGCTCTAACATCACATTCAAATCTTCATTGTTCAAATATTCAGTTTTATCTGCTGCTTGATATATCCATAGACTGACAAATAGAGGTGGGAGCATCTGGGTACCTCACAATACGATACACGATACAAAGCTCACAATAACGGTTATCTCACGATATGACGATGCGATTATCGATATATTGGTCAGAAATCAATCTATGATCATTTATGATATAACAAGAAAAAAAAAGATCAAGTGTAAAAATACAATTTTTATTTTATATCTCTGAAAGACAATAAATTGAAAAAGTCTCCTATGAACAGTGACACTATTTTAGTGCAACATTTCTGTAAATAAGTGTCAACATACCAATGTAAATGAATAAGTATCTCCAATAGTGATTTCTGTAAACAAAAAAATAGGGTCTTTCTTACCAGTGACACCAGTATAGTGCAATATTCTAGTAAACAATATATTGGTTCCTTCAACAAACAGTGACAACATTTCTGTGAAGACCTACCTGGACAATTCAGTGAAAAAGCAGAAAAGATCTTGAAAAAAAAAAAAAAAAAAATACTTAGTCGATAATCGATCGTGCGAAAAAGATCGAGATATATCGCCGTATTGAGATATCGTCACACTCCTACTGACAAAGGCCTGAGCATGTACCATCAGTGGAATTTCTCTAACTTAATTTTAATGGTTTGCAGACCAATTTGAATGATTATTTGATGTTTCACCTTTGGTTCCTTCAATTCTGGACTGATTAGAGCAGGAATTACCTTGAAACTATTGATGGACCTGTTGTGAGATTCTTTTTTTCAACAGGTTGTTGGAGTAAGTTGACAACTCAGTTTGTGTTGTTTGATCAAAGATGTGAATGTTTCCTAGGACATCTGAAAAGATATTGGATGATGGAAAAAGGTCAATTCTATTTGATAAAGATGGCTTGTTTCTCTGAAGCCACTGGACTTCCCTCACTTTCTCAGACATCAGTGGGAAATCCTTTTTTGTTTTACGTGTAGTTGTGATGAGCGTATATGGTGTAGTATGAATCCTGGATGCCTTTTTCTTCACCTCTTCCACATGTTTTTCTGTGGCACTCACACTATTTACAGTACAGCAGTGATGACGTGCTGTCACTAACTTGCTTTTTTAGTGATGCTACTACATGTGGCCAAAATGAAAGTGTCTACAAACGTGCTTGAATAAATCAGTAAAAAAAGATGTTGGTGTATGCAATTTTCAGCATTTTTGGCGCTCATACACTTATGGCGTGGACCCTATGCAATGTTTTATATTTGAAAAAATTTAAAAAAAAAAAGATGGTCCCAGGAATGAAGAAGTGACTTGTTTCAGAAGTGAAACATCTAAATGAAAAATAATACCAAGGGAGGTCAGTCACTGAGAGCCTTAACACACAGGGATTGCTGCTTGTGCACGTTTTGCTCATCTGCATGAAAATGCGAGATAGATGTGGTAAACTCGGCTTTAGCCAGATAATGTCTACTCGTTTAAATGTTTGATTGGCTTTTTATGATTTTTTTTTTCATCTTCAGATGGAGCCAGTAGTGAAGACCCAATTAGAGCTGACAGTGTGAAACTTGGTCAATGTGAAGAAAACCAGAGGGAGAAAGAGGTATGTTCTTGAGGATCAGTACAATAGATAAAGCAAATGTCCTTTGTGTAAAAAGCATATTTGTTTTCTATAGGCCGAAAAGACAAAATGGCAGGCACTTAGTGTTCTGAGCAAACTTCAGGAGGATGGAGAACAAAAATCAGGTGATTCAAGAAAGACAAAGCAAATGCAAACTCCAAAAGAAAAGGATTTGTGTTTATCATCCATCATTACTTTTTTGGAATTAACAGAGGAATTTATGGAAGAGCTTGGACTGGGTGACGCTGATGATCTGGAAGGTGGGATATGCCTTTATTTTATGTTTAGCTCTGTAAACTAAATAAAAGTTTTTAAAATCCCCCTACATTCTTTTATATACATGTTTGACTCTTCTATTCATTCTTTTATGTCACACCTGTTGAAGCTCGGAAAGCCGGTCAGTAAAAATAACTAAGCAGACCAATTTGGTTTGCTTGTAGTCTTTAGTAACTAAAGTATCTTCTTAGAGCTATTAGTTGACTAGAACCCAGTAAAAAGTCATCCTTTACGAGAACAGAGCATGCACGAAGAACGGAGCTGTTGTCTTGTAATGAATACACAGATGCATCAGACTGGGACTCAGCCAGCACTACAAGCAGGAGGACTCTGCCAGGTCGCAGAATGACATCACCCGGACACGAGGACTTTCTAGAAGGTTCCGGTGGTCCTGTGAAAGAACAGGATAAAGAATACAGTCCTCAGCAGAGCATCAGCCCTGTGCCAGTACCTCGCACAAGGAAGGTGGACGCTCAGAAGGAAGAAGGTAAAGAAGACTCAAACCTGTGTTCCTAATTTTAAAATGTGGTTGCTGCATCTTCAACAAAGACACAATTAAACTTAAAATAATCTATTTCTACAGAACCAGACTGGGACAAGATTACTTCTACTAAAGTGTCTCCAAATGATGATCAGACAGTTGCTGAATTACCAACAAGTAGGGATCACTAGTCCTTTGAAATGTGTAATGTAACCCTGAATATTGCAAGATATGTTTACTTGCTAAAACAAGTAAAAACATTGTTTTGATTAGATTTTTCATTGACAGCATGGAAAACCACAATTTTGGCAGCATGAAATATGTAAATGGTAATCCAGTTGAATAGTTTTTGCTGTTTTTCTGTGATGGAGCACATAGCTGTGTCTTTATTAGCTGTGTATTTTTTCCAGGTTCTCCTGAAATCCCACTTAAGGCAAAGCACAGCACAAGCAGCTCAGAAGATGACCAACTGAAACAAAAGGTGAGAATTCCTGAAATAAAAAATTGTAATCCAAAATTTGCACATATGTTTGAATTAAAATTTTTGGTTTTTGGGTCTTTCACTAAATAAATCCTAATTTTGGATCCACTGAAAGCTAGCAGTCATTGAGGTTACACAAATCTAATGGAAACAGCTTAGAACTGTTTTTGTCTGATTGATTTATATGTAAAAACAAACTACTTGGACCTTAAGTCCTAGTGGTTTAATGTCCGGCACATTTAGGTTTCCCTACTTCAATATACTGTCACATATTACTCTGGGTAGTTACAATGTCCAAACATGTAGCACAGCGTTTTCAGACCCAGGCTTAACCACCCATACAATGCAACCTACTGTTCCTTTTCATGTAACACACATTGGGCTCTATTTTGAGTGCACAGCGCAGTCCGCACGGCACACTTGGCCAAGTTGTGTAAATCAATCAAGGTGAGGTCAGAAGGTGTGTTCTTGGAAAAGAAAGGCAGGGTACCTTTGCTGTGCTTTAGGTCACCAAAAAAGGGCCATTCTGTTCATTGTGACTGATGGGTGGATTCATGTAAATGTACATGTTCTAGTCCTCAGTCCTGTTTTTGTTTAATTGTTACAGTTGTGTTTATTTCATGTTGATGTCAAAACGATTTTTGTATTTTTGTTTTGTGCTTTCCGTGTCCACTCATACATCACAGAGGAAAGATGACGCAGTAGGTAGATCTGGTTTAGAGGTGAATGCCTCTGGCCCTGTTGGCTGTGACAGCCATGGAAAGGAGGATCTTCAGGGTCAGTGCTCTGCTGAGGAGAACAAAGACATGTCTGAAGTCCAGTGGGAAAAACGTTATGAAAAGCTTTGGGTGGAGGTAGAGAAACGGGAGATGAAGTCTACCTTCAGTAACGTTGCTGGTGAGTTAAAAGAGAAGTTTAGACAGCTGCCCACTTCAAGACCCCTACCAGAGAATATCTTAGAAGAAGTTACCGCTGGATCCACCTCTGCTGAAGAAGAGTCAAGTGATGAAGATGATGAAGTGATTGTGCGTCCTATAGCCAGAGCGAGGAGCACTGTTCTTCTCAGCATACCTGAGCAGAGAGAGTCTGGCCTGGAGGACTCTGAATCATCAGATAATTCATTCTCTGAAGACAAGATCCAGGACTCAAAGCAACCAGCTCATCAGGCAGCTAGCCTGATCACAGACAGCGCCAAAGATTTGAACAAAACCGCCTTGGACTCAGATCTGGTCGGGTCAACAGTTTCTTCAAGTGAAGCCGAGAAGAGCAATCTTAACCCAGTAGATCATGATACCCAGCAGTCTTCGCTGCATCCCTTACAACGCCAAAGCTCGCCACCTGTTTCTGGTGTGTCTAATGAAGAACTGGAGGAGGACATGGAAAGGTTTAAACATGAGGTAGGGATGCTGAAGGTTGTCTTTGAAGAAAGGCCCAGCGTCAGACAGAGGTAGAGAATGGTCGCCCGTCTCCTAGTCTAGAGTGTTTTCAATTCTCTTCCACTTGTTTCATTTTTATTTTATTTTTTTCTTTCTCAAGCTTGAACTGGACGTCCTTAAAGACCTTTTCCCGTTTGTTGGATTTTTTTGTGTTTCCTCTCAATTTATTTAAGTTGGAGCAGTTATCTTGCATGTTTCTGTACATCTGTGTCATTTCAACTTTTTTTTATCAAATGTAAAATAGAATTTACCATGTGCTATCTTCAGATGAACCTGTAACACTGTTTACTAGTGAGGCAGGTTTCATCATGCATGAATGTTGTGCATCTGTTACTCTAATAACAAGTTTATAGTAACAATTTAATAAGACATTTTCACAGCCTTCTTTTCCTTCAAAGAAGTGCAGTGCTAATCTTACAGTTAAATGATAGTTTCCTTATTTGTTTTGTAATGCCTGCTTTTTTATCTTACTTATTCCAAATGATAAAGAGTTTGCTTGCCAGCCTTTTTGAAGTGTTTGGAGTGAAAGAAAAGACATTGCCTGATAATCATATCAACATTTTGGCCTTTTGGTTCACAATCAAACGGCAGCTCAGAAAGAGTTTTTGAGTATGGACTCAATTAACTTATTACTGTAGGAAAGGGTGGCTACCAACAGGTTCTTAAGGATCCTAAAGCAAAGGATTAAGTTAAACTCTTGCAATAATATAAAGGACATCAAATTACCAACAATACCTGAATATTTTCAAACATACCCACTGTTACTCTTGTTTTAAGGAGCCAGATACAGTTTTGTTTTATCTCAATTAAGCCATGCCAATAAATTTCACATGGATAAAAATAACATTTTGAAACTGTCCAATGTGTTAGTGATATGTTTTGCAAATCATGTGCCTATCTAATCAATTAAACTTTTGAAAATATGTTTTTTTTTTACTTAATTTGTTTTAGAATGTTTATATATTAATATTTAAAATCCTGCTGCACGTAGTATACACGTGAAAATATTGTCAAAGAGAGTGATTGCACTCAGGTGTTAGGTCTCTAAAAAGAAGGGCAGCACTGAATTATGCATGACAACGTCTACAAGTACTGGCTCCAAAATGCGTCTCAAAAGGACGGCCCTGACTTCTCTCTAGTCCTCTCATTAAATGTAAGCTTTTTTCTTTTCAGCCTGAGGAAAAGACACCAATTACCACAGTCGAGATGCTGCAAACATCCAATACGGAAGGAGTCGATGGCCAAAAATCTGAGATCAGGTCAGGATGTCCGGTGGGTGAGGAAGTTCATCAACAAGAGCAGCCAATGGCTGCAAAGAGGTATGCTTTTTTGTGGGATTGTATACAACATAAAGTGAAGATACTCGTCCTTCACTTGTGTGAAGTTATTAGAAATACATTTATATCATTCAGCAGAAAGTGTTTTGTCTCCTCTTGAACCTATTAAATAATTGAATGTCTGTCCTCTGCACTGCATTTAAAATCCCAGCATGGAAATGTGACCGCTCTTTGACTGCCAGGTCTTATGCTCTTCGTAGCGCTGCCGTGCCCCTGTTGCATCTCCCTGTGCATCAGAACAGCAGTAGCACCAAACAGGAAAAGGAGGCTGTACAGATGATGTTGCAGCTGCAGAGGCTCAGAGCCCCTCTGACCAGCACACATGTTAACGGAGACCCCTTCCCTGTGTTTGACGATAGCACTTTAAGTGATGTTTCGGACGATGAAGGAAGGTATCTATGCCGCGGTGCATGAAATTGCTATTTCTGTACTAACCCAAGTGCTAAAACTGGATGCCGATGATGACATTGGAACTAATGTTTATGATGTAAAATCTTCAAAGATAATTGTTAATTCTTTAATAACTCAATAATAACCCAAGACATTGGTGCATGGAAAAAAATAGGTTGTAATTTTCCATCTTTCTCCCAGGGCCACTACTTCCTGGATATAGGTGAATTTTTCACAGCAACTTCCACTCACACATTGTACTAACATCCTCTTCTAGATTTTCCTGATTGAAGCACATGACAGGAGCTCGGCAGTTTTCAACAACAGACCGCTCTTCTTTATTGGTGCAACATTTCATGGTGGCCTCCATTTGCCTTTGAAAAAATAAGCATAACCACTAACTGAGTTTAAAAATAAATAAATAAAAACATTAGAGCATTGTGATCAATCATGTCTACAGTTGTACCTTAATGAGGAGGAGAATGGGAGTACATAAAGGTGTGGATAAGCTTTGTGGTAGTCGGCCTGACACACTATTCTGGTATTTGACGTAAATCCAAACTTTTTAAATTGGGGGATGAAGTTGGGTGAAATGTTTTGTGTTTTTCTAGAATAAGTTTGAATCTTATTGGAATTGAATGAGGGCCATGGTTCCCAAAGTGGGGTATGGGTACCCCCAGGGGCACAATTGTCTTAGGTGGTTCGTGAAAAAAAAAAAAGTAAAACAGCTTGACAACACTGGACACTATACATAAATAGAGCAGCAGCCTCCATGCATTGCCACAAATTACACATTGCCACTGTAAGACTACCATCTAGTGGTGACAGAGAAACAATCCCATCAAAAAGCACAAGTACAGTATGACAAGAGCTACTTTGCTTTGCACTATCTGAAAGTGCTGGATGCTCTTTGCTACCACGTACTTGTGTGAAAGTGGATTTCCAACTTTGACAAACATGAAAACAAAATACAGGTCAAGACTCTGCGTGCAAAACAATTTAAGACTCAGACTCTCTGAAATTCAGCCGAACATTGCAGAGACACAATTTAAGCTTGAAAATATTAGGTTAAATTGAGATATCTACTTTGAAAAATCAATCAAATTAGGCCGATCTGATGGAAGAATACTGGCAATAAAGATTAAATGTTTTTATAATCTTTTTGTAGTCCACACAGTGTTAAAACGAGAGCAGGAAAATGAGAAGCTATGATGAAAACCCTTTCAATTCAGCTCAAAGTGCTTTACAAGGTTAAAAATGCCTACAAACCTCGTCCTCCACACACTGACAGGTTAAAATAAAGATAATGACCTTTAGTGGCCAACATAACTATATAATATGTCTTCTATTTAAGCCCTGGGGTGGACACTTGTGTCCTTTCTGTGTGGAGTTTGCATGTACCACTTGTACCTGCGTGGATTTTTTCTGGGTACTTCCTCTCTTTGGTTGCCTGTCTCTGTGTGTCACCCTGTGATGGACCGGTGTCCTGTCCAGGGTGTATCCCTGCCTAGCACCCAAAGAAAGCTGGAGATAGGCACCAGCAAACCCCCGCTACCCTGAAAAGGAGCAAGCAGGTTGGCGGATGGATGGACTAACCACTGTCAAAAGACATTACACCTCATTATATTTTTATAATTTAATCTTCTCTTCTTGTGCTTTTTTAATGAGCCCTTTGTGTCGTGTCTTTATGGATTTAGGTTACCAGCCAGAGAACGACATAAAATGCAGGTAAATGCTTGTCTGTATGTGAGTGTTTTAAAGGCCTGGTAAGGCTGTTTGTATAAGCTCAAATAATAAAGTGAATAGTAATGGTTTTCGTGGTTTTTCATACTCAGAAAACAGAGGAAGTGGATCTGGCTGAAGACTTTGATGAACTCACTCAGTCATCAGACACAGCCACAGATGACATCGAGTCACCAACATCAGGCTACCATAATGCATCTCTTCTCATTCAGAAGCTGGATTTACCTGATTTAGGTTGTGATACATTACATAACTATTTTTTTTAAATTTACTATAAATCTGTCTGCAGAAACGACAAATAATGTTTTCAATCAGAGCATTAATAGGGCCTTTATGACATGTTTTTTTTTTTAAAGTTGGCTTAAAATTCCCTTGTAAACCTAGAAGGTTGCTTTGTTTCCAGCCATAGTTACTTTATGTCAAATTATAGTTATTGAAAACATGATGTTTCATTGTTTAAACGGCAGTTGCACAAGCAAGCTTGATTAACGCTGCTGGAAACACTCTTTTGTGACAATGACAAAGTTTTGCGCATTGTGAGAAGTGGAGTTCTTCATTCTTACCGTTAATTCTGGGGTTTTCTTTCCAAAAAAACTCTTCCAAAGTGACTTCTCAATGCATTTCTGGTATTTTCACGGACTGAAAATTGTAGCAAAACAACTGTGGATGGTTATTTTGGAGCTTACATGGAAAGAGCCGAATCTGGCCGAAAATGAATGTTTAGTGGAGTGAGGTAATATCACGGGGTATCCCAGGAACAAACTAGAACATAAATGGTGTCAATAGTGTCCTCCTTGTTTGGTGAAGAAACACAAGAAATCACAGTAAAAATGAAGTAAAAACACTTCTATGCATCCGTCTACAGATCTCCTCATCGCACAATGCAATGCATGACATTTTTCTGACAATGCCAATTAGTTTAGTGGTTATTAAAACAAGCAGTAATCAGTCATTTCAACCTTTTACTTCATTTTTTTAGCAAATGATCTTCAGTTTATTTATCTATGAGGCCTACACTATAGGGCAGATTTACTAAGATCTCAAATTGAGGACACAATCCCTA
Organism: Gouania willdenowi; assembly: GCF_900634775.1. Taxonomy (NCBI): domain Eukaryota; kingdom Metazoa; phylum Chordata; class Actinopteri; order Blenniiformes; family Gobiesocidae; genus Gouania; species Gouania willdenowi. Next base: position 31,214,167 of record NC_041049.1, on the reverse strand, counting down.
AGTTCTTTAGAGGCCGCTATATTCCTCGCCTGCTGAGCTTCATTTACTGTTGCAGTGTAAATCATTGCGCATGTAGACCTGGTTCAGTCCACCTTATTTTATTGCACATTTTTTACATTCAAGATGGAAAAAGTGTGAAATTAAATTTCAAGTCACTGCTCTGAGCTGATGAGTGCACAAACACATTTATTTTAGTGAATACATTAAATTTGTTCATTTATGTAGGCTACAAAGCAAATATAAATTAAAGTGCTGTGACTGAAATGGACCTAAAGACGTACTAATGTTATTTTTTACTCATTTATTGTACCTCCGGCTTCTGGTCATTATCCAGGAGGTGAGAACTGCCTCCAGTCTGTTATTGTGTGGTGCACGCTCAGACGGAACACTCAGCGACGGTTCACATTGGTTTAAACCAACCTAGTGATGTTTTTTGCACGTCCTTACAGGCATATACATTCAGTAAATCGGCCCTTATGTTTTTATCTGAAAAACAAAAATATCGTCTTCAGTAGTTGTGGGACCTCTAGATACCGAATGATAAACTAAATATTACACCTTAGTAGTAGTCGTCAAAATCGTGAGTTCATGGACAAGTTGGCACATTTCCATACAAGAGTGCGCACTGGCTGTGTTGTTTGCTCGCGTCATCACAACATCCTGTTTCGGTCTGCTTGTTTCGATGAGAAAAGTGTTTGGGCTGAAAATGCTCTTTTGGGCCATTTTCGGTGGCTGGAATTTTGGTGCATCACTAACATACACACACAAACCTGTCTGTGATGTAATGCATTGTTGTATACATGTAAACAAATAAAAGCAATCAATCTCATTAAGATACATTGTTCTGTTCAACAGAGCCAAGAACCAAAGTGAAGCTGCAGAATATGTTCTATGAATATGAACGCTCCAACCAAAAGACAAGGAGTCGCTGTGAGTATGAGGTGAACAAGGTCAGGCAGCTGGAATCAGAAAAGGCCGAGTTGAAGAGCTCTTTGGAAAACATCCATGACATAAAGTCTGCCTTAGAGCGCAATCAGCTGGAATTACAGACTGAAGTGACAAACCTCAAGTGAGAAATTATCCCTTCTTGTATTTCCTGAGTTTCAGTTTATTTCATTATGTTCTTTGAATGTTTGATTATGTTGGCCAAATTAAACTTTAACGTTTGTTATTTATTTTTTGTACCTTTCTGTTACTGGATGCAGGTTTCATCTGAAACAGGAACAGGAGAATCGCCGCAATGCCACCATGATGTACAACACCTGCCAGGACAAGTTGAGAAGGATGGAGGAGCAGCATCAGCTGGAGGTTCAGGAGAGACAGAATGTGGAGCTGACGCTCAGGAACCATGAGCTGGAGATGAGAACACTACTCAACAACATGAAACAGGTACTCCTGGGTTGGAAACACTGACCATCTAAAAATGACATTATGCCATAGTTAGTCCTGTCATTGTGCTTAAAGCAGACTCTTGAGTTTTCCCAATTTGCAAAATCTGGGTTGAAATAAGATGATTTTCTCAGTTTTGTAGTTCTGAATGAACTATTGTGACTTTTAGTGTCAGGATTGCTGTGGTGCACCAATATTGTGTGATCACTCAAACACTTGAAGCATGAAATGCAGAGACCAAGTAAGACATATTACTACTGTTAGAGTTTAAAAAATTATTAATTGAGGTTAGAATTTTGTACTTCAAACTTAATAAACATCTTTTGCAGAACTAGGAATAAAAAAAGTGAAATCTTTTAAGTTTCACCCAGTCAAGTGTGTTGTAATAGATACTGCTCCCCAGGTGCCGCAAAATGGCTTCCCACTGCTCCTCAGGGATGGGTTAAATGCAGAGGACAAATTCCATTAATGTAATAACATTACATGGCCAATTAAAGGCGAAAGCCCCGATTTTTAAAATGAAGTTAATTATGCCTTCATCTACTCTGATCTGTTATTTCCTTGTTTATCTTAATTTATCCTTCCCAGTGAAGCAGTTCACAGTAGAGTTTATGTATTTCACCTACTAGTACTTTCAATACCTTACAGAAAGCTACAGGTGAGAGGATGTTTGACTAAAGAACAGTTTTAACTAGTGTATATACTAACATTATAAAAAAAAAAAACTGTCTACATAAAACTACGTAAAACTCTGTACTATAGTTTGCTGCTCCTTTCTGATTCCCACAGTCTTGTGTTGATGTTTGACCTTAGTTGGAAGAGGACCACATTGAGACCCAGAGACAGCTGGCCCAGGAGCGCAGCACCCGAGCCCTGCAGGAGAGTCTCCTCAACAACCACCTCCGCAGGCAGCAGGACATTGAGGAGGAGAACCAAAGGAACATGAGTAAAAGCAGCGAGGTGAGTTTCACACACTAGATGTGTTTCCCTATTAAACAGAACAGTTTGTTAAATTGTGTATATCGTGCATGACGGTGCTGCATTGTTGTTGAATCCTATTTGCACAATGTTGAATATGTAAATGAGCAGGACGCGGGTTAGAGTAACAGTAAAGGGGGACAGAAGAGGCAGAGCGAGGCTGCGTTACAACATGTGCTTGGCAGTATAAACTAGTAACATTCTGAGCAACACTCTAGTACTGATGAATTGTGACGTTTGAATTATCCGATGCCAATAACCAATACCAATGTCCTCAACTCCCCCCACCTGTTTGCAGAGATCATCTCGTTTCTGTTGTGGGATTAAGATGCAAGATTTTTGTGCATACTCACGTCACGTTTTCCTGCTGGCAAATAACATAATGTAAGACAAAGCTGAAAATTATGTAACATTATTAATCATTCCTTCTGCAAAATAGAAAAAAATACTTCAACCTACATTATGTAAAACATGTCTAAACCTAAGCCAATATCGGCCACTACCATTAATATTGTGCTTCAATGACTGCAATACAGCAGCGCTGACTATCTCAGATGTGTGTGTATACTGTGTATATACATATATATCTACATGTACATGTATATATATATCTACATGTTTATATAATAGGGGTACACCAAAATGAAAATTCTTTGGTCAAAAGTTTTGAAACCGAAAATGAAAAAACAAGGCAGAAAACCAAAAAACCGAAAAATTATTATGCAAATTATTAGTCCCATAGCATTTATGGCTCTGGATGTGTACTATCCTCGCTAAAACATTGTAATTGTATAAATTAATATTAATGCTTCAAATAATAAATTAATTAAAAATATGAAAATCTTTATTTAGCACTGACAATACAACAATGCACAATATAAAATAAAAATAATTAAATGTTTAACTTGACCTCACACTTGCGTGATGTCAGAGATCGTCATGTGTTCCGTGGGAAATTATAAAATTTCATCTAATTAGTGTAGAAAACATTTTTGAAACACACAATTAACAACACAAAACAAAAATGAACTATTATTATTTAGTATAACTGTATTTACTACTACTAATAATATATTTATATGTTATTTAAATATAATGTAAAAAAATACGTTATGGAAAACAAAACAATATTGAATAACACTTAAGAAAATTATAGCAGATGAATTGCACTTTTTATTAGAAAGAATAAATATTAAAGATCATAACAACTGTTTTTGTGTTTATTTGATTCCTATTCAAGTCACTTTGATAAGAATTACTTTATATTGTTAATAGAGGCTACAAAAATTCATTTTTTAACATTTTCGGTGAGTGGTGTGTCAGGATTTTTTCAATGAAAAGGTATAAAAACACTGCATTAGATAACATCGTACAGACCTATAACTGAGTATCTGAAAGAGCTACTCTGCTTTATTTATTATCTAAGTATGTTCTTGGAGATGATCGTGCATAATTTCTTGTTTAATTCCATCCAAGTAATGATCTTTGTAATGCGGACCAAGTACAGTCGTGCTGAAGATCAGAGGCTCTTGTGAGACGTGCACTAACAGAGTCTGAAACCACATCCATGCGTCAGGCTGCCGTTGGTCAATGTTGACATCGGGCGACACGTAACTACAGTGTCAACATGACACAGGAACAAAAATCACACTTACATGCTCTGTCAACTCTACTCAGAAAACACTTACTTGCTGAAATGTATTTAAATACAGCCACTCCGTGAGTTTATCGACAAGTTGGCACGTTTCCATACAAGAGTGCGCACTGGCTGTGTTGTTTGCTCGCGTCATCACAACATCCTGTTTCGGTCTGCTTGTTTCGGTGAGAAAAGTGTTTGGGCTGAAAACTGAAAATGCACTTTTGGGCCATTTTCGGTGGCTGCAATTTTGGTGCATCACTAACATACACACACAAACCTGTCTGTGATGTAATGCGTTGTTGGCTGCATCCTGTCCATGTAATATCATGAATCTATTGATTTGTTTTGTTTGTCTGCAGGCCTTGTCTCAGCTCACTGAGGCAACTGACAGGGAGCGGGAACTGGTCCAGCACAATAGTTCTTTACAGGAGCAGCTCACCACAGCGAGGGCTGAGCTGCAGGGCTGTCTGACTAGCAGCAGTCTCAAAGAGAGCCACCTCACAGAGGAGAAAGAAGCCCTGAAGGAACAACTGGAAGACAGTCGGCGAGATCTCAAACTCAGCAACGAAGCTCTGAGCCAGACTGTCTTCACCTGCGACCAGCAGATGACCCAACTGAAGACAGAGCTAGCAATGGCAACCATGCGACTAGAAACCGAGCGACAGACGTGTCAGACTCTGGAGGCTAAAGTGGAGTCGACTCAAACGTGTCTGACAGGAGCTTTGAAAGAGGCGGAGCTGTGCATTGCTGCTCGCGCTGATGTGGAAAAAGTTCTTCATCGTGAGAAAGAGGAGCACCAGCGCCTCAAAGACAGATTCACTGGTTAGTTGAACTTGTTACACACTTGCTTTTCCAACACGAGAGCCAAACGATACACATATGAACAGGCTATGCACATAAAACATCTACTCAAATGTTTCATTCCTTTTCATTAGGCTTTCCACATACGTGCACCAAACAATAGCAATACATTTCTCAGTCGACGAGATGTCACTATTAAATGTGAAAAAAGAATATCTTGTTTAGTTTTATAGAAGCTCATCAATTTCAAGTTAGAAAGTTAAGGAAAAGAGTAACGTGGGCAAAGAATTTTCAGGTTTCAAATTTGAATAAATGTATTATCTTATAGAGCAAAACCCATTTTTCTCTAATGAAATGCGCAAACTATTAAAAATGAAGAATCAAATGTTTCCTCAGCCAGGGAAAAACTTCAGTTAATAAATAATTATTTTTATTTCAACAATAAATTCCCTTATTTCCCCAACTGAACATAGAGATATAATTAAAATTTGATTTTCTTATTTAAAGTCAGTCTACAAGCAAAGTGGAGCCCCTAAATTGATTTGGATTGTGAATATCTTTGACAGCCCTTCTTTGAAAGGCAATAACCTTCTGGCCCCTTGTTGCTACAAATGAAATGCTCTCTTAAGAGCCAGTAATAGACTTTTTGAGTGTAGTTGTATCTGCAGCACACAAACATTTCTGAAATTGAATTGACATTTGATATCTTCTGTTTTTGGCCTGCTTTGTTAAAGTCCTAAAGTATCTTTATACCAGGCCTTTTCTATAAATGACTTGGGCTACGTGCACACTGCAAGCCTTAACGCACAATTCCCATTTTTGCTCAGATCTGATTTTTTTTGTTTGGCAGTTCACTTTACATTTGAAATGTGACCTGTATCAGATTCTAGTGTGAACTGTTTCTGGGTCTGATCTGACCTACATGACAAACGTGCAACAGTGTGTGGGAAAAAGGTTTTTGTGCAGTGGGAGCAGAGAATGAATGAGCAGGTGCAGAGGAGGACAAGAATATGGTTTGTTTTGGCTTTTTGTGATGCTGACATGCTTTTCAACACAGACCAGTCATGGTATGAACTTACAAGCTTTGCTTGTAGGGTAGTGTCACCCCATATACTTATTAGGTCCAAGACCTTGCTATCCCTCCATTGACTTGCTCCATCATTGCTATCATCCATTTTTTCAAGGCTCCCACTGGCCAGTTCACATTGAAAATAATCTGATTCAGGACCACATATGAAAGTCGTCTAAATCTGATTTGAAAAAATCCAATCTGGGGCATATTTGAGTGTTCACACTGTTTCTACACAATCTGACCTGGTCCCTTGACCCCCACAAAATCAGATTTGGATTGCTTTTGCCTGCAGTGTGAACGTAGCCAAAGAGCTACAGTAAGCAAGCCATGCAGGAGACTTTACTCTTCATGTCAATGTCCTGTTATCCATCATTTTCAAAGATGAAATGGCCAGTCAGCGTGAGGCTGTCACATTGCTGTCTCAAAAGCTGTCCAACGCAGAGGCTCGTGCCAACAGCCTAGAGAATGAGGTCCATCGAGCCTCGCTGCAGCTGACAGAGAAGGGCGTGCTGCTGGATGTCCTACAGCGTGAGAAGGACCAGGCCGCTGCACGCCTTAAAGAGACAGAAACGGCACTTCGGGCCGAGGCGGAGCTAGTGACCCGAGCCAGAGCGAGCCAAGAAGCCATGCAGGAGCGACTTGCCCAGACCCAGAGTGAAGGCATGTTACTACGGCAACAGCTAGAGGAATCCCAGAACAAAGGTTCGGCAAAGGAGCAAGCTGTGACTGATGCCCAGGGGCTCTTCAGTGACATCCTGTCCAAGGTTCGCTCAGACTGTGAGGAAAGGGTTCAGCTGGTGGAGGACAGAAACAAGGAGCTCGTTACTAAGGTGGCGGATCAACGCGACCACATCTACAAGTTGGAGGAAGAGAAGAACGATAGAGAGGTAAAAAATCTTTCTTTAGACATGTGGTTTTTCCTGTTCACATTAACCTCCTCTGGCCTCTCTCTGTGAAGGCCAGTCTGAGGCAGCTGCAGCAAGAACTCGCTGACTCTCTAAAGAGGGTGTCGATGAGCGAAGCCTCTTTAGAAGTTAACACACGCTATCGCAATGACCTGGAGGAAGAGAAGGCTCGACTCCTCAAAGACGTAGAGCGACTCAAAACAAAGGTAAAGACTGGAATCTGTGGCAACCCACCAGCACAGATATCATCAGATGAGCTGGTAGATCACACAGCGGTTGATGCTTGGTGTTCCTCTCATGCAGCTGGAGGACTGGGAGGACCAGTACGTGCAGGCTGAGAAACACATCGCTGGGCTGAAGAGCGATGTGGACCAAAAGGAAAGGGAAGTGGGTAACACCACTCAGAAGCTGCAGGAGGCGCTGTCGGCCTCGGCTTCTTCTCATGTCACAATCAAACAGCTGGAGGAGGCCATTCAGCGGTAGGTAATGCATGCTGCACTGAAAGTGAAGACCAGTCACCATTAGGTCAGCTGTTTATTTGACATAAAACTGTATATAGTATAAACCAGCTTTATATTCAGGCTTTAAAGAAGTATAACAGTAAAACTACAAAACAATACTTTACACAGCTGAAGGTTTTAAATACAGAATTCAATCAAAGTAAAAGGAAAAGAACTGCGGTAACTAGTTGAGAACCCTTGGTCTTAGTACTTGCGTGAAATCGGGTACACATTGTGTCGTACAACAGGACCAACGTGGGACTTAAGGAACATTTGTATCTGACCAATTCCAGCGCACCAATGATCGGGTGTTAATAAAGCCGGTGGCTGAATTTTATCTTCATTAACCTGAAAGTGCAAATCCCTGCGATTTGATCAAGACAATTCTTTACATTTAAACTAGACGGGCTGGCCAGCGTGAGCCCGTGCACCATCCCTAATCCTAACCCAAACCAAGTTAAAATAACATCACACACTTCCTCTGTGGTATACAACAGCGTTCCCACGCTGGTCCAACACAGCAGAAACAGCGCTCTAATTCCTGCCCGGTAGCAGAGTTTATCAGTGGGTTTCTTGAAGGAAAACCAAAAAACTGTAGGTATCAATAATAATGTGGGTTTTTTAAAATTAATTTTATTTTGTTTTAATAATCTGTTTTGAAAGTGTCTGCTTATGCTTAAATAACAGCTGAGGCTTGTTTATCATGTTATTTTCAGTCTCAGTCGCATTTTGTTGTGCTGCAGCACAAATCCACGCACTCAGGTTTGCGTACACAAGCTCAGATCTGGTCGTAGCATACGATCACGTCAGAATTGATTAATGCCTAAGCGTGCGTGAATTTAGTTGAACGCATGTCGTAAGCACAGAATGTAGGAACAGTTGATAAATGACAGCCACTGTGTGTGTGTCTGTGTGTGTCTGTGTGTGTGAATGACAGGCTGGAGATCGACAACGCCAGACTAGAAGCTGCTGCTAAACAGCAGTCCACCAAAATCGAAGACCTTCAGAAAGAAGTGCGTGAGGCAAACATGGTGAGGACAGACGTGTGTGATTCAGAGTTTGTCATATTTGCATTACATCAGGAATCTGTCAGAATTCTTTAAGCTGTGTGTTTCTTTCTAGCTGTCTGGCGGCTCACCTGGAGGACGGGTTAGTAGTGCGTATGAGGGGTCCCGTCTTCTCTAATCTGGATATCTAGATCCAGATTAGAGTTGGATCTATATTTAAAGACTGACTAAACCCCTTTTTTCTGCTGACCTGCCACTAGGGGGGAAAATAAAAAAATGTCATGATTATTATTGCTCCTGAAGCTGATAAGACACGCCCAGTCAGGCTGCCCACAGCACTGCGCAGTGACAGCTGAGCTCTGTCCAACTTGTACAATCACAGGCACACACAATTCTGACGTGAATCTCACCCACGCACACACAATTCTACAGACACCATAGCACTCAAACAGCCCCTGCTCTCCAGCCATGAGCCTCGGAAAACCACCTCACACACACACACACAAACCAAGAAGACGCACACACAGCGACAAAAAGTACATGCACGTTCACGCTCACACAGAGACAGACAGGGATACACACACAATTTGTTCGTACATGCACACATAGCTTGATGAACCCTCTGATTAGACCAGAATCTGCTATTTAAAGAATCACAGAGTCACAATCATAAACGCAGCAGAGTATTAAGCTGTCAATCAATGGTCATTGAAGGCTGTGATGGGCAGAAACCCTCCTCCAAATGGGGCCATATTATTTCTCTCAGCCAATAGCAAAATTCACTTTTAATAGCCAGCGTTCAACCCTTAGAGGGCAGTAACTCTGACATTTTACAACTAAATAAGCAAAATTAAAACACTTTTACTAAAATCTTTAAAGTTTGACTATGCTCAATCAACAGCACTACTTGAAGCTGCACTCACTCCGTTTTGAAACCGAAACCAAAACTCAGTCTTTTGTGAGACTAGTAGTAGTCTTTTATAGACTAGTAACAAATGTATGGACTTTATCTTGTGTTAGTGGAGATTTTTCTGGTGTTTTAGAGACTCATGAATGCACGTATCGCTGTAGTTATTGTCCACAACAGCAGCTGCTGCTCATCGGCTCATCCCCACCACAAGCACACAGAGGGGGCTGTGATCTAGGCTGCCTGTCGCCGTGAGCAGACTGATAACCATCACTTCACTTTCAGACTATAAAATTAATTCACCTTGAATAAGTTGTTTTGGTTTACATGCGATTTATCTTGTCTGTTATCGCTCTCTCTCTGACACCAGTGTGTGTGTGGGGTGGACTTTCAGCAGTCAAGGGTTCCATGAGGACGCAAAGCGATCCGTTCCTCTTCAGTATGTTTGTGGCTTTAAACTATTACTTCTCTTCCTGTCTGCCTTTTTCCGCTTGATTTGCTCTGTAACTGTTGTGTCTAACGCCGCCATGGAGACTTTTGCTGGGACGTCCGTCATTACACTTTTACTAACGAGAGTACATGAACGCACCTACAGTCGAGCAGCCAATAGTAACGTTCAAAGCAGTTCGTTGAGCACACGTTTGTAGAAAGATCTCTGATTGGCTGACAAAATAGTTTCGCTGTCCACTCAGAACACTTTGAGTTACAATATGCTCAAAGATGATTATGGATTTTTGACCAAATGATGCCAAAAAAAGTTACATATTGCAGCTTTAATACCCAAATACATATGTATTCAGCAGAAACAACTGGGTTTGTTGTTTAGTTATTCTTTAAAGAAGTGTCTCTTTGGTTTTTTGGGTTTCTTCTTGGTGACCTATGATGTGTCTCTCCTCCTAAACCTGATTTTGGTTTGTGGGCTCTTTCACTTTGGAGGTGTTTGTTACTCCCTGTAATCGTCACTCATGAAAAGGAATAGCAGCAGCACAAAAGTAACACTGATTTGTCTTTTATTTGTTATTCCTCTCTTTCCTTCAGGTCAGAGGCCACTTGGAAGTGTTGGTTACAAATCTCCAAAGCAGTAAGATGACTCTGGAGGAGCAGCTCAACAGTGAGGTCAGTGGTTTACACGTTCTTATTTTACAGTTAACAATTAAGCATGTGTTAATGTGTTTGGCAACTTTAGGCAATGTTTATCTTTCTGGAATCAACTTGTGATAAACTAATTTAATATTGTAAATACTAAGTAATAAAAAAAATCTGAATGTAATATTGTTTATTGGAAAACCAGAAATGATTCACTAGAGAGTCAAACAGTGGTACCTAACCTTTTTGGACTTGCAAGCTACTTCTACTACAGACAGATCTTAGTCATCTATTGTGTTGGGTTATAATTGTAAATCATCTGATTTTAATATTTAAACTATTACAATTAATAAATATTTGTATATTATTAAAACACAACAATGATATTGAAGCAGTAGCACCTAAAAACTGAGTTGGATTGACATTTATTTAAAACAATGTAAATGCAATCAATAAAAATATTTCACAGAGTAAAAATGCAGCATTTCCATTTCAAACCAAAACTGTGCAAATGTGGTCAGCGGTTTGTTTGTCTCAGATCATCTCACAGTTCAAATCCACAGAAGCACCAAACACAGCTGCTCATTTCATGAAGACCCAGGTTAAAGATTCACATCTTTGCACTGAATCAGAACACTCGTTGTAACCCAAATCTTGTTCATACAAACGGAGAAGTAAAGTCATCAAATGCTGAATTACACAAAGGTAAACACTTAGATAATATGTTGGTATAGAAAACACTTGGGAATCAAAGGATCCAGTAAGGAGGAAATGGAGGAATTGATAGACCCATGATGGTGATGGTCTACATGGCTTATTACTGGGTTATAGAGTGTGTTAGTTAGTTAGTGCGCAGGGCTTGAAACCACAATAAAAAGTACATTTAGCAGTGCCAGTCAGTAGCACACAGAGCATTTCAGTGTTTGTAGCTCACTTTGTTCTTTAGAAGAACTTCCATGACTTCCACACACGTATGCAACGCTCATTCTTGTTTTCCTGTAGAAACACAGCAGTTTATAACAAATAAATACAGGCCGAACAAACACTCAACATAATAACAACATGGAGTTACTGATAGACAGGCACGTTATGATATTGAACACAATTGTTATGCATTTTTGTCACCTTGGTTGTGACCATGTCTTCTATAGTTATCACTCCATTTTTTTGTGAGGTGTTTAGCTCCAAGCACAAGGAAAGAGGTCAGGTTTTAAAAATAGTCTTTGAGCATTTGCTACTAATATCTATGAACTACGTTTTCTGTCTATGTTCAGGTCCAGAAGCAGAGCATGCTGTCACACACAGCCCAGGACTCCCAGGCATTGTGGGAGGAGGAGCTAAAGAGCCGCTCCAAGCTAGGGCTGCACCTGGCAGAGCTGGAGAAGGAAAAGGGCGAGCTGAACTCTCAGGTGCTCACACTAACACGTTTTGCACACATTAATGCTTGAAGCAGCAAAAAGCCCAGGAACTTATAAGTTTATCTTACCTCAGATGGAGTTGGAAAAGAAGAAAGCTAAAAAAATAGCGGAGCAGAAGAAATCTGTGGACACCCGGCTGGATCAAGAGATGAAGAGAAACGCAGAGCTCCAGAAAGAAATGTATAGGTGATTCTCATCATTGTCAAAATTCGTGAAATACTTTTAAGGTAATCCTGCAAACAGATATACAAACAAATAAATAAATACCAGTGAAAATATTGCCTCCTTGGTAGAGGTAATTCATGCATCACATACATTCATATCTATTCATTTGATACATTAGTTTAGTTTAATTAGTTTATTTGACAGGGACCATAGACAAACACATGAAAAATGCTTTGCTACAGATTAAGCTAAGATCATTTCCATCTGTGGAATGCATTTTATTTGAACTATATTTATATTTGAGAAAGTTTAAGTTAAGAATAGGTGTTTAATATTTATTGTGTGTAATGTAATAATTTGAAAAAGAATCCAATCCCATCCACTTTATTTATATAGCTCATTTAAACATCAAAACGTTGCAAATGAGCTCCAGCACTCATTATACTAAATAAGTATGAAACAATAAATAGAAATAAAAACAAATTTAAGAAAACAATGAAAAGAAATAAAACTTATTTAGAATAATAATAAATAAATGATATAATAAAAGAATAATAATTTTAAAATGTAATTTTTGATCAGTAATGTTTTTTTTTTTTTTTTTTGTTTTTTTTTAACCAATTACTAGACATTTCAGGTGGCCCCATTTTAATTTCAGGCGACTCCACATGGGGTAACGACTCCACATGGGGTAACGACCCGATGGTTGATAAAGTCTGATATACAGTGTAAGAAAACATCTGTTAAATTACAAACTGAGCGGATATCTTTTTAAAATTTCACCTAACAATAAAATCTAAAGCCAACAGAAAACCTTCTGACAGCGTCCAACAGTCATTGTTGGCAGCTCTGATTTTTATTTAATCACCATATTTTGGTTTTACAGTAAAAGTTATTGTACTTTGTGTATTTTAACTTTGTATTCATTTTGTATCATGTATTGCTGAGTTTAGACCAAAAGTGGCTGGTTGTCATTTCTGGGTGTGATTTTAAAGGCTGCGCACATTACTGAAGACTGCAAAGAAGAAACTCCGGGATCAAGATGGGGCAGGAGCTGAGTTTGTCTCTCCTCTGAGCAGCCTGCGCCTGGAACAGGGCAGACACAGCCACGTAGACGGCACCTTTGCACGAATGCAAACCACGGTTTGTTTTCAACCAAATGTCTCTTCTGCTCTTCGTGTGTAGTTTAAATCCAACGTCTCACTGTTTTGGTGTAAAACATCTCAACTTCAGGTGGAGGACCTTAGCGGGCAGCTGGAGAAGGAAGCGTCTCGCCGCAGTCAGCTGGAGCGGCTGAACGAGGAGCTCAAGGATCAGATGGCCTCCATGACAGGCAGGAACTACAGTAACGAGCAGTTAGAGAGGAGCAAGAAGCAGCTGGAGGAGGAAGTGCTGGACTTGAGACGTCGAGTAGAGCTGGCTAAGGTGGAGCATGATCAGATGGAGCATTACCGCCGAGATGCAGAGGAGAAGGCTCGACAGGAGGTCCAACAGAAACTGGAGCAGGTCAATCTCTTCCTCCAGGTAAAAAGCCACATGTGCACATCTGCTGTGAGTAGATTCATGTTGTTAGTGACGGTAATACTCTTTCAGACGCAGGCTGCTTCCCAGGAAGCCCTGGATCGGATCAAATCTGCCAATGAGGTGAACCTACGCTCTCAGCTGGAGCAAAGGATTCGGGAGCTGGAGGAGGAACTGAGCCGAGCCCACAGCTCCCAGCAGGACAGCCTCCACCAGAGGGAGTCCACTCGCATCGAGCTGCAGAGATGCCACACTCTGTACGCTGATGAGCTGCGTGTCCGCAAGTCTCTGGAAGCTAAACTGGAGAGGTGGGAGTCAGAAGAGTTAGAATGACTGTGTGAAGGTTTCAATAAGCAAAGTATTACGTTATGTCGTCTTGTTTTTCTTTGTCAGAAATGGGATTCCTGTTCAGTCAGGTTTCATTTCTGTCTGGTTTTACCAGTTTTGAGTGTAGACCGGGCTTCACATATTTGTCACATACTTGTGCCAGATCATCTCTCACACTCACTTAATTGCTGGTTTCCCAATTCACTTGGATTATAATTATCTTGCACCTGATTATGATGCATCACCAAATCACCACAGTTTATATATACAGTAAATATAAACCCCCTTTAGTCTTTACATATTATTGTTGTACTACACTTTCAACCCGCACCATATAGTTTGCCAACTATTGTCACCATTATTAAATTTTTAATCTTAAGTATTTTACAAATACGTTTTTTCAACACATTAGTTGCTCTGGAATAAAAAAAAAGTGTTCATCATCAACCTGTTGCAGAATGAATCTCAGCTCTGCTTAGATTCATAACATGTTTCGCATCAACACAGTGGGCTCAGACACATTTTTGAATGTGGTTGCCCTTGCAGTGTGTTTCCACCCAATTTGTAAAACATATAATAATTTGATACAAACCATAGTCAAATAAAACAAGCTTTATAATGTAAAAATTAAAAAAAAAGATCAAATGATGAACATAACTACAACAAACTGTGTTTGTATTTTTTATTACTCGCATCATCAAGGACTTAAATCTACTCAAAAAGTGTCACTGATTCAGAATCGTCCTTGTATAAGATGTGATGCATTAATTATGTGATTGATTTCCACAGATCTAGTTTCTGTTTTCCATTAATGGCACTAATTGATATGTGTAGGATATGACAGGATGATATGATCAGACGTCTCCTTGATGTCAGTCTTCTACAAATTTGCATCCGTCACACTTCACTTGCATAGATTACACATGAGTGTGATGCTGAAGATAATAACATTAATATTAAAGCAGAGGTTTTCAAATAGTGGGTCAGGACCCAACAGTGGATTATCAGTCGTGGACAATTGCACTTATGCATACATTTGTGTTGAATGTCTAAAAAAAAAAATATATATATATATATAAACCCATTGATCGATCGTTTGTATAGTGTAGTTTGTATAGTGTGTTTTTAAGCCAAATATAGAATTTGATTCCAGAGCAGTGATTAACTTTGATATAGAGACAATAGTATTATATATAATTACTCAACATTTTCATTTAGTGTTGGAACAGTCAAACTGTGCTGGTGGCATATACAGACTGTGCAGAGCCACAATGTGAACTGAAATAAATAAATACATACACTGAATAATCAGTTCAGATTCCTCGGTACAACTCTAAATCTTATGGCTAACAGTTGTTTAAGTTAGTTATACATAAAGTGATCCAGCTGAGAAGTCACATTAATTCTATTCCCCATTTTCAGAGCCAACGTCCGTCTAGCAGAGGCCAACTCCAAGTTACTGGGTGAACACAGCAGGTCTCTGATCTCCAGTAGTATGGTCAACAGCAGCATCAGAGGATCAGTGATGCCCTCCAACCACAGTCTGGGTCTGTCCTTCCTCAGACCTCCTCAGGGACAGAGCAGCAACACGGATGATTTTCTGACCAAGGTCTGCACGCTCACTAAGTCACATTTCATTTCCAAAAGATTACTGTGTGTCAAAGCACACGCCTGCACTTTTATTTTGAACAGGTTTTCTTTACCCATGACGCAGTGCTCAACATGCACACTTAATATTTTCATTCTATACCAGACATGAGCAACTGGGGGCACAAGGTCTCATGCGGCCCTTGGTCTAACAGTGTGCAGCCCCCAACACAATTGTACAAAATGACAAAAAATACAATAAACAAAAGAAAAAATTACTCCCGAATACACAAAACGACTACAAAAACACAACAATAACAGAACAATATACAAAATGATATCGGAAATACATCAAAGACTACAAAAAATCAGAAAAAGATTTAATACAACAGCCAAAATGTTTTCAAAATGCATACAAATTTACAGAAATGTACACACAATGGCAAAAACACATGAATTGAGGGAAAAATATAACAAAATCAGTCCAAAAAAACACAAAACACCAAAAATAAAAAACCCTTTGTTCTTTTATGTGCTAATGCTCAGATTGGTCATTATTCTAATGCTGACATGAATGTTGATAATGTTACCCTTGAAATGGACAATCACATTTTTGTGGTCCTGCTGTGATAAAAGTTTCCCATCTGTGTTCTATATCTTTTGATTAGCATTTGAATTGATTTATCATGAATAGATAATTGGAATTAAAACAAAGATTTACTACTTCTCTCGACTGTGACATTTTACTTTCTACCCTTAATCACTATTTAGATAATTTTTCACCAGGAGGGAAATACTTATCTCGTGTTTTTTTGGTTTAAGCATCGATACCTACTTTTGGTTTGGTTATAAACTTAATTTTTATTTTAAATGGAAATATTTTATGAAGAATGTGAACATTTTCCTTTGTTTGAGTCACAGTTTATGAAAAATATTCATACACAGGACTGCTCTGCACTGACATTGTCCTCAAACACATTCTGACTGTGTTTTCCAGGCTTCCCTCCACGCTAATCTTTTTGTCTTTCACTTTTTAGCTTCTTACTCAAAAGTCTCTCTCTCACCTTTCTTCTCTTCAGCCTGACACATAACCAGGTGTGTAGTGATGTTGAGCTTGGCTGCTGATTGGTCTGAGCTGCGCTGAGACGCTGATGTTTTAATGTTCAGTGTTCACACATTAAAGAAGGAGCACTCCTCGTTTCTCACTGATCTGATTATTTTTTTTGGGGCTTCACATCTGCATTATTACAGGACGCGTGTCTGAGCGCCGTAAATAGTGGATTCGGACATAATATCTGAAACTGGGAATTCATGGACGATGGTTTGACTGGTTTTAAGTTGTGCTGTCAAAAGTTTCATTTTTTCCACAATACAAGCACGCATTCATAAAAATGTATCCCAAGCATCTGTTCATAGATACAAAGACTTTAGATTGCATTAATGGATGTGCAAAGATCAGCCTATGAATTTAGATTTAGAAGAGATGAATAACACTTATTATGGAGTGTAGGGATTTGAAACAAGGACTACAGTGCATTGTAATGCTTATGGGGGGTGGGGGGAATATGAAATTACAATATATTGCAATATTTTATTTTATTGGTGACTGTATCGAGAAACATTATTTCTCAAAAACAAAATGTATTTATTTGACTAATTTCTGCATATGTGGTCATAGGTTTGCACTACATGTATTATAGTGCACTTTTAATTTAAATGTCAGAGCAACTGACTGACTTGTATAAAGTGTATCATTCAACTTTTGTTTTTGGGTAAGGAAAATAGTGAAATTACATTAATCATTACTGAATGTTATATGAAGGTGGCCTATAATGTACCACGTTCATATAATTGTCAGACTAACTGACTTGTAATGTGCATTGTCTTTTTTGGAACAATGACTCATTGTTTCTAGAAGAGTATGATTTTGAAAAAACTCATTCTTTCATTCTGCTTGTGAACCAGTGCCAGATCAGTGATTAGGAGCCTAATAATCAGTTTTCGACTGACAGGCAGAGGTGTTGGTTTGTTTTCAGTGTTTCTGACAGTTCTTGGTCGTAAGTTTAAGTTCTCATCAGTTAGTCAGCCTTTTGGTTTAACCTGTGCTGTGTGGAGGAGTGTATCTGCATCCACGGTTTGAGAAAGTCACAGGAGTGACGTTGGAGAGACGCTGCCAATTTCTCCTGGTCTAGACACTGATACTGTGACAGTTATTTATTTACTCTCAGTTCACGTGACTGTTTATTAAAGAACTCCACGCATGCCTCCGCAGAATCAAACAGTCTTCTTCTTCTTCTTCATTTGACATCATGCTAGTGATGGGTTTGAAACAACCCTGTTGGGGCGGAGCTAAAGGGGTGGCCATGGTGAAAGGGGGCATCTACAATTGGACTGCACTTAGTGATTCTGCTGCTAATTACTTTACTTAGTGAACTTCCATTTTCAGCGCCATGATTTTATCACTACATTGTTATTACAATATTACTTCTATGATATAGTTGTTCACACTTTGCATCCATCACTGCTTTGCTGTGTTCCTTCTTTGCTTCATTGCAACCTTGCTCAGTTTGCAGCTCTAACATCTCCCCCAATATGTCTTTCTTCACTTACCATATTGCATGGTTGTTTAACACTGAGGCTTTTGGCCCAAAATGGCCCATCAGAGGGTCCAGTATAAGTTGTGACATCTAGACTGACACCAGTTGAGTCCCTGCTCATTCATCCTCCGTATGTCAACAGCTCACACTGTTTCTTTCAGATGCAACGGGAGCTGGATCGCAGCATTTCAAAGGAGTTGAGCAGCGGTGAGTACCTACCCGCATCACATCCTGTTGGTCGACATGAAGCATCAGCTGGTTGTTGGTGAGGTAACTAACACAGTTCTCCTTCTGGTCCTCAGCCAAAGCTGAGCTGGACATTGCCACTGCCCGTTTGTCACCGGTGGGCTCGGCCTCCAGAGCAGAGGCAGACCCAGTCAGCAGAGCGACACAGCAGTACTTGGAGGTACTGAAGAAGAACTACATGATCTGACTGCACGCTTTACTTTATGCTAGCCAGGGAATTAAACCAACAAACAGACTCTACAGGGAACACTAGAGGTGTCCACTCAGAGAGACACCTGTAATGCACGACGCACTTAAACACTCAGGAGAAACGAACGTAAGGTACCTTTAGATTTATTGCATTAACGACATCACACTAAGTGTTTGATTGTTGCTTCTGAATAATTCATATCAGCTGTGTATCTTATATGCATATGTGAACTGTATATACACAGCACAGGTATTTGTGAATATTGATGTTTTTCACATAAATTATTTTCTTTGTATCAGTGCTGTTTACTCCCATGTTTGGTACATGCCATTGAATGGTGCAATATCTGATTGGTTGTATTGTTGTATTTGAAGAAAGGAAAAGCTATCAACACACAGAAAGATCTCTTATTAAAGACCATGCATGTTATCTTATTGGATCCGTTGAGGGTGTAACGGTTAAGGAAGTGGGCTTATAATCAGAGGGTCACCGGTTCTAATCCAACCTGGGCCATCACTGTGGGATGTAAAGCAAGTCCCCTAATCCTAACTGCTCCCCAGGTGCTACTCTGTGGCTGCCCACTGCTCCTCAGGGATGGGTTAAAAATAGAGAAATAATTTCATGTATGTACTTGTACATACACTGTATGACAATAAAGGCTGATTATTAAATATTATATTAGAGTAGAGAAAATAAAGAACCTAATTAGAATATTGTTGGCCAGTTTTTGTTCCATCTACAGCAGGAATGAGCCATTTTGATCACAGCCAGGGCCACAAAAAGGTGAATGAGAGCGTGAACCTTCACCAAACACTAACTACCCTTTTTGCCAGATGTTTGCAGTTATCTGGATCAGTGATCCTGATCATGGCACCCTGATCATTCACACTTTAAAGGCTTGGAAGACATTTCAATCCCCAATAATATACAATATTGCTTATAACACTGTTTTGTTTTTTGTTTTTGTTTTGTTTTAAGCTTATCTTGTGCTGTTTCAATAATAGTGTTCCGTGTACACTCACACACACACACACACACACACACACACACACACATAGAAACACTACACACACTGTCTCCTCTGTTCCTCTCTACCTGTAGTTACTTCTGTAGTTAAGGGACTACAAACTTTTACAACAGCATGAATAGTATGATAAAATTAATTACAGAGTGTGTCCTAAGAACTGCACACAGCAACCCCAACCTGCTCTGAAACAAGCCACACTGCAGAACTTACTCACATGTGCTGTCCTTTATGACAGGAAAATCCAAGAGTGGCACATAATGTTGATATTGTGCAGCCGTTTGTTAATAAATGTGCCTGTGTGGCGTTTTGCACCAGTGACTTTGACCCAGAATAGTATTTCTGGTTAAACTTTATTGACTGGATATTTGGTCGTTTCATTTTTTTTTTCTCTTTTAGACAGGTCCCTTAGTTTTATAGTTGTAGGAGACCGTGTCCTCCTCCCTTCTTTCTCTCACAACCCATGAGCAAGGGGCCTACAGGCGTTTACGACATAACTGTTTGTTTTTCACCCTGCTTTTTCAAGAACTGAGTCAGAAACCCCCTTCAGGCTTTTGCTTCAAGAATTAACAAAAACATTTGAAAAGTGGACACAGATTTTTGATACAATGTAGAAATATACACTGTCATTAAGTATTTTATTCACAGCAAACCAGGAAATCCTTAGAATAACGTTACATATTTACACAGTTTAATGAATATCGTTCATTAACACTGCAAGCAGTATAGTATGTTTAGTGTTCAACTGACCAGAAAAATATTATTTTTACTCTCATCTTGCTTTGAAGGTTATAATATAAAGGTTGGGTAGGTTATTTGGAATGTAGCCTCCCTGATGGCTCCGCCTTTACCCCCTCACCCCTCCCCTCTGAGCTCAGCTCATTGCTTGTATTGCGTAGAAACTCATGTCTCATTCCGCAGTAAGTAAACAATAAACTTTATCATTATATATGTTAAAAAACGTGACTGAAAAATCTTTTTTAACTCTGTCAGCGGTGACGCACTTTCAGCGTGAGCTCATGCACGCGAGGGATCGAGAACAAGCAGGGAGACAGTGAGACGTGATTGGTTTAAAAAAAAAAAACGTTTCTTTTTGTCCATTGGTCGAAGTTATTACAGATTTACAGCTGCTGCAGATGACAGATTTTCTTTGTTGAAGACAATTTCAACCAAAAACTTGTCTGAGTTACACCTATTCATATTTCTTTTTCAAAGAAGCTTTTCATTCATTCATGAACACGCCCATAAGCTCACAAATCACCCAAAAGCGATCTGATTGGCTGCCGCAAAGACCGACCAATAGGAACTCTTAAACCCAGACACAGTATTCCTTCACCAGTATAAGACCAAGCGCAAAATTTAAATTTTTGGATTTTGTCGGCACAGGTTGCTGAGTCATGCTGTCGCGATGTACTTTTATTTTCTTTATAACCTCACAGTGTTTTGTTTTATTAGACTTTAACTAAGCTTGCGTGCTCCAGAGAAAAACCTCCGGTTCCCACTGCTGTGAACTGGACAATTGAAGCAACACAAGAACAAAGCCAGCATGTACTGACCAAGGACCAGGTTCCGTCAGGCCTCTTACAAGCCAGAACCAGTAGAATCCTGCTGAAAACCCAGTGAAAGACTGACCAAGTCCAGAACTGGAAGCTTTGGACACACTCCATGGTCCAGAACTGCACCTTTCGGCCTTGGACTCTTCTCACCAACCCGCCCTGCCACAGAGACGGACCACAGACTCCTTCATCAGAACTCAAGGTACTCTCTGGAACTCAAATTCCATTTGGGCCTAAAATTACTTAGTCACATAATCTCATCTCCATATTGATCTCATAGTTCTCTCTCTCACACACACACACACACACACAGAATGAAACCACTCTGTTTCATTGCTTTCTTTCTTCTAGCTTTTTACTTTTAAATTGTATACACTCAAGCATTTATCTTTAGCTTAGTGTGCGTAGCGCTCTAGTTATTGTGTAAATAGGTTTAACTTGTTTGATTAATGAATGTTTATACTCTTACTATTTGTCCGTGGTTTATGCAATATAATATGGTTTGCTACTGGAGAGTAGACAGTTTGAAGAATTCACACCCTGAATGACAAGGTATTAATAACTAGTAATCCAAGACACTATAAACTCAATCTTGGATGGCACCTCAAGGCAAATTAATTTAATATTAATAATAATTAATATAATTATCACTCCTTGTCTATCCCTTACATGGTTAACATTTTCAAGTTTTTAAAAATGTTAAATTCAAATCTGCTCTGGGTTTAATTGAGCATTTGCACTTGTTTTTTTTTCTTGACACATTTAATTTACTTTTACTTAGTATTAGTGACTAGCACTTTGGCCAACTCTGTTTTATTAGTGTTAGGAGAGAAGGAAGACTTTATTTGTTAATTTTTTTTATTTGGTTTCAAACGTCTTTAGTGATAAACTGAGTGTCCCTTGGGTTGCTCTCACAGCAAGAGATTTTGAACAGGATATGGACTTAATTAAACATATGTCTGTTTGTCACTCTGCCTAGACATTCAGTCACTCATTTTACAGTGAAAAATATTGTGTAAATGCTTTATATTGTCCCAAAACATGCATGTGAGGCATTCTTGTGTCCTGTTGGGGGTCCCTTTTTAAATAATGAAAGAGTGAAAATAGCTTTTTTTTTGTTTGTTTCAGAGCGTGAATTCCGTTGTTTTCATACATTTTCTGCAATCATGGAAAATCGAAGGCCGTGCAAATGAAATAATTCATGTTTTTAGTTACCGCAGTCTGCCCACATTAGCCTCAGGTTAGCCCTGCCCTTGGATGGGAACAGACAAACGCATGACAGTAATCCAGACGACCAAAAGCCGCAGCAAAAAAGCTTTCGTCAAAGGAATGAGATTAAGGTTTATCACATTCACTTTGAATCCCACTGTTTTACGTACTAATTTTTTAAGGATTGGTCAGTTTATTTAAATGAATTCCTTTCTTTAATCCACTTTCTCTTGTCTTTATTTTCTTTTTTTTTCTCTTCATACTTGTATTCCATGTGTGTTTAGTTTCTTCTACTGATGCACAATCTACTTCTTTTTCTGCCAATCTTGTGATTTCAATGCTTTGCGTCTTTCAAACTTTCTAAATAAAAAAGCAGCTTGCCATCTCTACTTAATGCACGCAGAGGTTTTTTTAACCCGTCGCACATTAGCTGTGTGTTGATATACCTCACCTAAACACGGGAAAGTTGATGTATGCGCAGGTTTAGAAACAGTTTCAGTCACTTATTGAAATGAGACAGTGTGTTTATGATTGCCCCCCTCTGGTGCGTCTCTCTTCCCTTTGATCCGTCCTCCCTGCGTCAGCTTCAAATCTTAGATATTCAAATCTACTTACATTTATTTTGGTTTCCTGTACAGCAGATGGGCACATCTGACAGGCTGACTATTAGCTGTTATTATTTCTTCTTTTTTTCAATCGATGCCACTTCATAGACTACACGTATGCCTTGTTTTGATTGAGGAGGTTACAACAGTCATCAGGAAGCTTGGGAGGAGGAATGCAAATAGACATCCAGTTGATTTTTCTTCTCCTTTTTAAGAGATGTTTTTCAAGAACAACTCAGGTTTAAAACAAACCACCCTCTGTCGAGCGCCCTTGTCTCTAATTCCTATTATTCTTTATCTCAGAAAGCCAGTCCATTGTCAGACCATTTTATTAGAAACCCACAATACTGTTACATCAGTGCATGAGTGGACAATCTCACCAAAATGAGGATTTATGAAGTCTTCCACTATTGCGAAAGACCAACACGAGACACATAGGGCCTGGAGTATTTTTTTGCCAAATGCATTTATTTTTTTAAAACTCATTATTTATGAAATTGTTAAATTTTTAGCTTGAAGTCATAAAAACTTCACTTATTCTAAACACTAATAACAATGTATAAACCCCAGTAGGGAAACTTGCATGATTTTGAGGTGAGTGAAGAACTAGTAGTCAGAGAGAAGAGAACATGCAAACTATGCAGAGGTATCACCATGCTGTCATATTCTATGAGTTAAAGCTAGGATGTCAGAATGTTTGACCTGAGTGCTTGTGTAGAATCATTATTGGGACAACCACACTTGGTAACAACACACACACACACACACGCACAACATCACATAAAGGAATAGACGTAAGGTCATAGAAGATAATGATTCTCGGAACAGAAAATGTAAGAGAGCAGAAGCCCCTGGAAGTAACCCCCGTCATGCTGTTGGTTATGACAAGGCCAGCAAATGGTGAAGAGTGGGGGGGTTTACGCCCACCCCTAGATGCTGAACTGTAGATGGAAAGCACCAGAAGAACAATGGAGTCAGAGAGTAAGACGTATTTGGCATCCAGAACAGCCAGCTGTGAGGAAGCAGAGAACCTTGATCAAGCTTGTAGGTTTACATGTATTAGGGTTATGGATTATGTTAATAAATCTAGTCATCTGTCTGAGGTGATAAAAGAAATTGACTGATGTCCAGGTCATTGGAAACACCAGCATTAAATCAGCACTAAGTAACTTTTTCACCTTAATGAATCATTCTCATAGTCCCTGTGAGGGTAATACAAGTGTTTGTGGGGTGATTGGGGGGTCTTTCATCCCCCCCCTGCTGTCTTTGGCCAGAAAACCACACTGCAACTTTCCTGTCTCCGACCCAGTGGCAAGACGTACTGCTTTACAGCAGCCCAATACAAACTAATACTAGATTATGACCAGCCCCGGTTGTCTACAAATTCACTTTTCTCAAACTTACAGTATATTGTGGCAGAGCCAGCAAAAAAAAGGTAAAGAAGATCTTTGTCTGAGAAACGGAGCAACTCCATGCAGTGACAGCTCAGCAGCAACTTACAGCAATCACACACACTGTCGTCAAGCCAACAGGCACGCACACACACAACCCAGCACTCCATCAGGCAGCACACACACAAATATCCATTCATCTATCCATCCATCCATTCTTTTTCAGACCTGCTTTGTCAGCACACAAACAAACACATCACACACATTTCCACACGCCTTTTTATATTACTCCCACATCATTCATTTATTGTCTCTCTTCCTCATACTGTTCACATGGTAACATGGGACTATATGTATGAAACCCTTAGTGTCACTGTTGTATTAGGATTTTTCAGTGATCGGTTGCTACTGTCTTGGGAGAGCAAAGGTGCGCATGTAGCTGTGGGGTGGGGCAGCTGGTGGGGGGTGCAGAGTTTTTACAACAGTGACATAACCAAAAGGGACCTTTAGGGGGAGCGTTAAGCACAAGTTACTTAGTTCTGCTTTAAGAGTTCTATGCTGACTGTGGTCACCCTGATCCTGAGTTCTATCTGGCTAATCTCGATGCAGAGGAGCAGGAACTCTACTTTGAGCTCCTTCTTGATATGTCAACATCCTTTTTTGAGAATTGTCCCTCTCAGACAGCGATTACTGGAAAGGAATCTGATCATGGCTTCATTTGTGGAGGGAAACATCCGCTGTGGAAAAGGCGAGAACAAATTGAGTGGGACAAGTGGAACAAACCAGGTGTTTATGCTACAGTGCATACTCTCCACGCTGTAAATGAGACATCACTGCCGTCTCTTGTCACCAGCACAATCCGGATGTTGGCAAAGCAGATTCTTCCCTTCGATTTAGTGGCTCTAACATGATTTAAATGAGCCTCTTGGCTCGCCTTCACTAACTGACAGTGTTGTCTTTGTCGCCTCTTTGTTTTATTTTTGGCTGTTTACTCTGCCTCAGTGCTGTCATCACGGACAACTACTTTAAAGCAGCCGCTTAGATCTCCTGCAGTCTGGGTAGAGTCAGCATCCTTTCATGTTGTAAGTGCTTTATTTGACAAATAAGAAAAAGGATCCAAGAGGGAGATGACAAGTTTTGTGTCACCTAGTTTCTCCTGTGCATGAAGTCAAACCTGCAAACTCAGATCATTACCAACTGAGTGAAACTGAGCAGGAAAGGTCGTGGCTTCTCACAAGGTCAGCAGAACTTTATCAAATGACAAATAATAACAGTAAAGCTTTACACATTTATATGGAGTCTGTTTTGTTTTTTGTCTTGGTTCATAGCAGTGATAAACAACTTTTATCAGAGACACATTATCAACATTCATTTAAAATAATGACCAATCTGAGCATTTCAGGATTGAAGAAAGGGTTTCTGTTTGGTTCTTTTACTGTAACTTTATGTATTTTTGTAGCAGTCTTGTATGTTTAGTGAGTACATTTGTGCATTTTTGTTACAGTATTTTTTGAGTCATTTGTGTGTGTTTTTGTTGTTTGTATATTTTTGTGTATTTTTCTTTGTTTTTGGAGTCATTTCTGCATTTACCTTGGCGCCCACACATAGCTAGACAGATGGTTGCTTGTGGCCCCCAGTTGCCCATGTCTGGTTTATGACAATATGTTGGGAAACCACAAAACGAAACCATCGAATCAGAACTATAAAATCATTTTAAATATTAGAAGAATGTTCACCATTAAATTATTCTTTTTATTTTAAACATTGGTCTTCAACCCAACAGCTTCGAGATTATAAACATGAAAATAAAATGTTCTTTGATCAATTAATGCAAAAATTTCAAAATAGAAATCGTTAGTACAAACATTTTAACGGCTGAGCCAGAAAAGTGTAGAGGGTAGGGCAGATGTGGCCATGATGGATGAAGACAGAAAAGATCATTTGAATGTTCTCTTGGTGCCTGTGCGGTGTTTCTCAAAGAACCAAGATTTTCTCCCAGTAGCAATGTATATGTTGTTCATTGGAATTTCTGTAAACCTGAGGGCAGCGCTGGTAGAGAAAATAGATTTAGATTTTTTTTCCACAACATTAGATATCCACTCCTGGTACATATACTGTATGAATGATGTAATATATTTTAATGTTTTCCAAAATGGAGCAAAATATTCAAACTAATTATTACATAGTGAGTAATAGAACCTTAACTCTATTAAGTCAATTATTTGAGAAAAATGAATTGTTTGTTGTAGTGAAAGCTATCTGTGTAATAACTTCTTCATAACACATTATATTAACTTTGCTTTATTTAAAAGAATATTTAAACAGTGGACATTTTACTTTGGTTGGTCAATTTTTTTAAAATAATTGATAACTGGTTAAAAAAGAAATGTTCGTAAACACTGTCTGGATGAGCTGACAGTGGCCACATACTTAAGTTTGTGACTGTATATGTGTGTGTGACACTATGATGGATAGAATCTGATTTCCACCTTCTTTAAACTGGAATGTGCTCTACTGCTTTCCATGGTACACTGTTGTAGATTATAGATAGATAGATAGATGTTTGCACATACACTGTAGAACATCACACTCAGCTCTTATTTCTGCTGATGGAAGTTCCGAAAGTTGTTTTGCATTTGTTTTAGTACGATGTCTGAACTGCTGAGTCTAGAGAAGAGATAGACAACTATCACAGGCGGTGCACAAAAATGTGATTGTATCTGATCTGAGGGCCACATTATCACCATTCATGTCAGTATTTAGAATAATGATCAGCATTATAGCAGGAAAAAACAATGGCTTTGTGTTATTTAAGTGTTTTGTGTTGTAGAAATGATCTGTGCTCCTACACCTGTTTTTCACATTAGGTTGTGTAAAGGTTGCATTTGAATTATAACCATCACTTGTTTATGGAGAGATAGGGCCTCTCACATGTCTTCACCATATATGGACAGAGGGTAGTGGAAAAACAGGGCCCTTAACATAATAATGCATCAATTTTATATAGCGCTTTACAGAATTAAGGCATGATTCTTTCACTCCGCACTTTGTGGTGGTAAGCTACTATTGTAGCCACAGCTGCCCTGGGGCAGACTGCCGGATGCAAGGCTGCCATGGTGCGCCATCATTCCCTCCACCACCAACACTACATTCATACTAGGCAATGTGGATGAAGTGCCTTGCCCAAGGACACAATGACAGATACCACTGGAGCGACTGTCTCCCACTGTGGCACCTGGACTTCTCAGTGGTCTCCCATCCAACTACTAACCAGGCCCAGACCTGCTTAGCTTCTGAGATCGGGCAATGACAGGCTGCTATGGTGTGGTCAATGGACATATATGCAGGAAAGCATACAGTTAGAATCAGACCAGAATTATAATTGAAGCCAAATGATTTTGAATTGGGTTTCAGATGGAGTATCATTGAAAACTTATCAGCTGGTGACCAACATTTTTGTGATGCAATGCTCAGCCTGAATTAAAGAAGAACGCTGTATTTTTTAATATACCTCGTGTGTTTCAACTAAATCGGCATTTCTGCAGTTTTCCTTTTGAACACTTTAAACAAAATTAAAACCACACCAAGGATCTGGGAGAAGAGGAGACCCTCAGACGTTAAAGGAGAAGACACAACAGTGTACTTTTGGAGGTGTGTATTACTTCTAATTTTGTGTTTTACAAGTCCCTTTGTGTATTTTTGACACCGTTTTGTTTATTGTTGTTATTTTTTTTCTTTATGTTCATGTTTTTGTTTTTATTCAATTTTAGTTGTCTTTTGTTTATTTTTGTTGTCATTTTCTGTATTTTTCTGTCATTTTGTATGTTTTTACAGTGTTATTGAAGTAATTCTCTGTATTTTTTTTTATGTTTCTACATTGTCATTTTCTGTATTTTTTCTGAAGTCATTTTCTGTATTTACTTTGGGAACCACACATGATTAGTCCAAGGGCTGCATGTGGTCTCCAGGCTGCCAGTTGCCCATGTCTGCTCTAGAGGCCTAGAATCTTCAGCCATGATGGCAGAAGTGGCAGCACTCCACACACAGCTGGAGGCACTCAGTGGGCTCGCAGCAGGACTCGAACAGCACGGAGTGGCAGTGGGTGTGGCAGGTGATCTCCTCCTGGACAGTTGAGCAGCATCCAGCACAGGCGTGGCAGCAGCAGGAGCAGACTGTGTGGAGGCCAGAGAAGCAGGACTCCAGCAGACCCAGGAGGAGCACGGAGCACTGACAGGATAGGCATGCCAACAGCAGGTGGAAACACCAGCCTGTAACACACACGTCACATCTCAGATCACCACAGTCACTCATTCTAGGAAAGTGTTGGTTCTAGCCTACAGCACTGGGTACAGAACATGTGATCTGATGCACACAGTGATCAAAACAACTGGCCAACATCCTAGAGTTGCATAAATGCACATCTATGTTCTTATCTTAGAGCTGATATTTGGAGTTTCTGAGAAATCTATGTTTATGTATGATTATTTTGGAATGCGAAAAAATAGCTAACTAGTCTTTTACTTTGGTCTAGTGCCGGTGGTCATTCATCTACATTAATGTATATAAATCCCTCCTTCGTCCTATAGACCTCTATACAAATAGAAATGATTGCCAAGTGCGCCCAGCCAATAGGCTTTGACTTCCTGTTTTTGAGACTATCAATCAAAGTGAATGTTTAACTGTGCACGGAAACAAGGTCACAACAGCAAACAGGTAATTATGATTATGGCTCTTACCTGACTCATAGACCTATATCAATGCAACCCAATGCAGCCTTGTTATGTTCCTTGATGCGCGTGCAGAGAAGTAGAGGCGTGGCTTCTGGTAGATTGGGAGAGGCAGTGGGAAGAAGTGGAGCTGTTTAGGCGAGATGTTTCTCAGAAACCCCGGTAGCAGTTTTAAGTTCTTTATAAAATAACGTCAAAATTATACTTAACCTCATCTAAAGAATAATTTGGCTTTGACCAACCAGAGCGATCCATTCCTAGAGCGGTTCAAACACTCCAGGATTCACTGGCATGAAGTTGCCCTGATTGTTTAATTAGGCTTTTTATATTGGAGGTCTAATGTTTCAGGGATATCCTAACAGATGTGTCCAACTCTACTCTGAAATACTGTGGGCCCTCAACCTTCCCATGTATGTTATGGATCAGAAAAATGAGGAGGTTTCTGACAGATGTTTTATAGTACCGTAAATAACGAAGAAATCCATTGCATCAAGATTACCGTCATGTGACTGTGAACACCAAGTAACAACATTAAAGCCTGGTGTGATGGTCACTGATTGAACTCATGCACCAACATTTATTTTTTTCTCTCTGTATTATCACACACAGGATGCTTCCAGAATGTTGTTTACCTCCATCAACTGAAATATTCGGCCTCTGTTCTGAACTGTTCCAGAAAACTGTGTGTTTCTACCACCGGAATCATCGGTGTAAATGACCTCGCTCTCCGTCAGAGTTTTCATGGTTGGGGGTAGGACATTTGGACAGAACAGGAACTTATGAGGAGTTAGGAGCCAATGTCTGATTGGATGAAGCATTCAGCCACCGCCATGTTTAAAGCAGGCTACTGTACGTTATGTTTGCACACATTTGTGAAACTGTGACGTAAAGAAATTATTCAATTGTTCCGTGCGTGCCAACATGATTTTCTCTTTTTTTTTTGCACTTTTAACAATGAATATTTTCATATGCATGCATGGAAGGAATTTCAAACTGATGTATCTAAATTGGTCTCTAAATTGCCTGGTGAATGTGTGGTTGTCTGATTTGCACGATGATGGACTGGCGCCCTGTCCAAGGTGTACCCCTGCTTAATGCCCATTGAGATTGGTACCAGCAGACCCCCATAACCCTGGAAAAGGAGCAAGCAGGCCAGAAAATAAATGAATGGCTGGATGTATGTATTTAAATTGGAAGTAATTTAAATGAACTCTTACCATTCCCCCTACCCTAATCATAAACAAGCCCATATTATAAGCTGTACCACTTCATTTTATATTACTTATTTAGATTTTTGGTTGTAAGCAGCTCAAAAGAAATTGTTACAAGCAGAATGGACAAAACAATAGATCACAAAACTGTCATGTTAATTAAACCGTGGCCCGTTGATGTCTAAGAGTATGTACTGTTATGACTCTAAAATACTTTGTTCTTGTTTTTTCCACCTCAAGAACAAGAACAAAGTTCTCTCTTACTGTGAAGTGCGTAGCAAGCCTAACGACTCCATTAACCTGAGATTAATCTCTGTTGTGTTTGTTTGTGTTACCAGAGTGAAGTTAAAAGAGAGAGTGATTGTGTTTACTTAATCACAGAGCTTTGTTCAGTCCTCGTGGGAAATGAAAAAGGCCACAATGTCTTCCGCTGATGAACAACAAAAAAAAAGGAAGCTGTCACTTGATAATTTCTTTGCTGGCAAAATTAGGCGTGGATGAAGTTGCATGCATTAACCCTAATGCCGTGTTACAGAACGTCTCCCGCAATCCCAACCGTTGTTGTTACCACGCTGCTGTTTTCATCCTCACCAGGACCAGAGTGGGTGAGCTCATGCAAATGAAGCTGTTTTATCCTGTTTACTGAGGGAAGCAAATGAAACGACTCCAGCATAATTCCCTGTGGAGTGGGGTCTAACGCTATCCTGCACAGACGCCTGAATTATCCACTCCCCACGTGTAAGGTATGCTAATACCTGTGTGTAGATGAATAAAAGAGCATTATGTGTGGCTTCTGTATTGATTTAATGCAGAACTTCATAGAGATAACAACACAAATGTGGTGATAAACAATGAGTGGCCCGTCACATGCTTTGATCAAAACTAAAGGTTTGCATTCAAGAAAAGTTTTAAGGGTGCTGAGACCTCTTTGGGAAATCTTGGGAAGATTTTTCTCACAAATGCACCTAATTATTCAAACTGTCTGAATACAAGCGTGCATGCCTGTATACATACTGTACATGAAGTGCAGTAAAAGGGTAACATGGAGGTTTGTGGACAATTGGTTTATTAACATGATTAGAACTTATACACATTATCATGTAGGTATTGTCAGAAAATGTGATTGTTCCTTTAAAACATTTTTTAAATGTATTCTTTGAAAAATCTGCTTGTGTTGAACATGCAGACAGACTAAAAACAGGGAGACAGGGAAACTAAGGCTAGAATCCCTTTTTCTAGATGATACCTTGACAATAGATGTCTGTAAATCTTTAAGCACAGTGAGTTTGAACCATAGAGTTAGATCAGTCAGATTAGATGTTTCTGATTCAATTAAAGTGCCAGTTGAACTTCCCTGGAAAGCCTTCACTTTAGACTCTAGTTGATATTTTCCTGGATTCCTAATATAATGAAAGCAATGTTAAATGTTAAATAAACCTGATTTAACATGATAGAGCATTCTGTATTTGTTGTTCATATGCTATAGAGCAATATTTGAAATTGGGACATTGAGGTTAAAGCAGTGTTTTTAAACCTTGTGGTCGTGACCTCATGTGGGGTCACCTGGAATTAAAATGGGGTTATCAGAAATGTCTTGAAATTGCTAATATTTTTTTTTTTGTTTTAAATGACTAAAAACATATTTTTAAATTATCAACTTTTTTCAAATACAAACACAATACACAATCTTAAACAACTGTATTCTATGCTTTCACTTTCTCTCACTTTTTCATATCATAATCACTACCAGTCAAAAGTTTTAGAACACCC
Organism: Gouania willdenowi; assembly: GCF_900634775.1. Classification (NCBI taxonomy): domain Eukaryota; kingdom Metazoa; phylum Chordata; class Actinopteri; order Blenniiformes; family Gobiesocidae; genus Gouania; species Gouania willdenowi. Next base: position 31,182,339 of record NC_041049.1, on the reverse strand, counting down.
TCATTTTTTCAGTTATTTATTGCACTTCAAGACATGCAAATAAAATCTCTATTTTCTTCCAGAATAGTTTTTTTTGTTGGTTTAGTTATCTTACCAGGGATTTAAAACTTAGCCACAGGAGTAAGGAAAGATGATGATCTGTAGATGTTTTAGGAGGTGAAGTAGGGAGGTGACAGAGTTATTACACATTGTGATTTTTTGGTTGACAAATGGTTATATCATGATTTTATTTGGTGTCATTTATCATTATTACCGTCTGTAAGAAATAACAATTCATTATGTTAATATTTTTTTTTTTTTCCTGGACCTACCAGCCTGAGTAGCAGCAGGTTGGTTTGATCCAGCTGTGGTGGTCCTGCTCCTCTCACCACTGCTGTGGCCCTGCAGCTGGTTTAGGCTCATAGACGGAGGTCCTGTAGGCTTTGGGACTGGGAGGCCATATTGTGGGCACGTACTGTGATGGAGGTCAGGTTGAAGCTTTTCACACTCAGCTGCATCATGTGAGTCCACAGCATGAGCTACAGGCTGATCTACATAAATAGGACACAGTGACGTTATACAGAGTTAAGGAGAGAAGTGTTGGAGACCTGCAAGTTACTGTGTGAAAGAAAAGCCTCTCATCAGTTAAAATGCAAACCAGACGACCAATTTATAGGATTTAATCATTGTAAAAAAAAAAAAAAAAAAATAATAATAAATGGTATTATCCTTATTACAGTGAAAAGTATAGTAAAGAAAAAGTGCAACAACAATATTTTTTTCGTAAACCGCTGACTAGTACTTAAATGTTTTTTGTCAAGTAGATTTTGTCAGAGCATGGAGGAAGCCACAAGACGTTTAATATTAACCTAACCACTAGGAATAAGTGTATCATGTTTTTCCTGCAGTCTGTGCCTTCTCCTCTCTTTTCTGATCATTGGTTCGAGGCTCAACTAGTCTGGAACACTCTGATGGTCTATCCTTCTATCCCATTTTGTTTGCCCCTCTGTTCACTAACCCAACCATTCGAAGCAGATAGCTGCCACCTCTGAACCTGGTTCCTCTGGTGATTTCTTCCTATTAAAAAAAGGGAGTTTTTTTTTCCACTGTCGCTAAATGCTTGTTCATGTGGATCTTGTTGGGTTCTTTCTTTCTTACTATGGACTTTATATTTTGTTCAGCGCTATGAGATGACTTTGTTGTAATTTGCGCCATTGAATTGAATTGAATTAACCACACTGACCTTCCCACCAACACACACACACACACACACACACACACACACAGTGAGAACTAACAATCACTGCGCAGAATGTGTGTGGATTTGAGACTAACTCCCTCCATCAGCTCAAACACATGGTACAACATGAGCAGATCTCCAGTTCACTGTGGCACCAACACAAACACACTCAGTCAGCCTGTCGTCACTTTCAACACTAAGGACGTTAACTCACATGGTTTTGGATTGAACCACATGAATTAAAGGTAAATATATTCAAACAGAGGAAACCATTAATGATTGATAAATACACCTGAGTCATTTAAGCCTGAAGAACACCATGCTGTCTGTCAGCTTCCACTTACTGCTGATGAGGTCACACAGGATGCTATTTCCCCTGCTCTCACACACTGGAGGGAAATCCTGGGAAGATGTGGAATCTTAATTTAAAAAAATCAAACAAACAATTGTTAACTAAGGCGTCACATGTTTAGGACCAAGCGGAGGCTACTTTAAACTACAATTACAACATGTTTGGATTAGGTTCTGATAATTTATTACAGATAGTATAATGGAGATTATAGCCTGTGTGTCATTATCAATATGATACATCAATCCAATCTTTAATTCTATCTTTATGTTTTATTTATAAAAATGTGAAAAGGGGGTCAGGTAATTAATTTGAATATGGATCTTCTTTCTGTTCCCTTTCATGATGAAACAAAACATGTTCCTCTATTATTCCATTCTCACACTATTATAGCAAAAATGATATCGGGTTTAAAAGTTAATTTAAGTTTTATGTACTTGCCTTCATTCTGGATGTTTAGTGTCTCCTTCCCATCCATCGACCAATGTTCTTCAGATAACATGTCTGACTCATGACTGCTCAGGGTGCTTTTCCTCTCTGTCCTCCCAATGCGTGTATCAGGAAGCCTCCATGAGTCACATCTCAGCACTCAGTCAGCTGGGCTGTGTTGTTGCTTTTCCCCTCACATCTCTGAGGAGCCGCCCCAAAACATGCTGATCCTTCATCAGCACAACTGGCTTTAGGTCGCCTCCTGCTTTTAGTCACCTCACACATCAGAGACACATACTCCACCAGGGTGTAAGCCCAGACACACACACACACACACACACATCAGCAGCTTTATCAGCAGCACATTGTCAAACCTTGGAAGAAACTAGATTTATACCCAAATAACTTATCTCATGTTTTGCAGTAAATGGTCCAAAAAAGGTTTCAGATGATTGAAAGTGAATCTGGTGAGTCTGGTTTACTGCTGCGTCATTCAGATGGCCAGCTCAGATTTTAGTGTGAACTTCCTGATATCAGTGATCTATTCTGCCTTGTTCAGGCAGGATGGATTACCAGTTCAAGCTTTTAACTGGAAAAGTGTGATCATTGTGTCACAATGACACAATGATGTGAAAATTGAGTAAGTTGTTTTGATAATTGAAATTTTAAAATGTACTAATGCGAAACTGTATTATAGAAAAAACAAGAATTATTGTATAATGTTGTTTGGTGCATTTTTGGAAACATTTTGTTGATTTTACTCTAATTTTGTGCCTTTGGAGTAAATGCATTTGTTTTGTTTTTTTGGGATTATTTGTGTGCATTTTTTTTTCTCTTGTCTGCACAAGCTGTCAAAGGTCAACACGACAAGAAGTGCAATCATTATGAGACAGCAACGCATGTTTTGTTATTGTAATGAAATAAGTTTGTTTATTTTATTGCTTAATTGTGACCATCACCAGCCCTCCCTAAGGAAGGGTAAGAAATATTTTATTATAGGGAGGATATAAAAAGGGAGAGCAGTGTTGCACCTAGATGGAGGGGGAGGGGTGGAGGGAGCAGGGATGAGAGACTCAAAGTAGGAAATAGAAAGGGTGGGGAAGAATCTTATTTTACAGTGAGAGTGAGATGTGAAGTTGTAGAATATATTGTGCTTATTATGTTGTGTAATCAAGCCAATATAGTGACAAGTGTGAAGCTTAGCGATAATGGTGGTGGCTGTGAACAGGGGGAATGAGTGAATGGTAATACTGTACCTAAAGCAGTTATTTGGGATTAACATGTCTAAAGTAGAACCCAGTATGAGTTTTATCCCACATACCAAGGCATGCCAGTGCATTGCAGACCAGTATATGTGTAAAAACCGCCACTGCAAACCCAGGAACAGCCCCAGGCCCGCAGATGCAGCCAGGCCAGCAGAAAGAGTTGGGTCCAAGGAGCCCCAGGCCACCCCCCACTGCCGAACAGCCCCCCAGACGCCCCCAAGATCCCAGGCCGAGAAGCAGCCACCGCCCCCCACACACACACATCCGAGGAAGCCCCAAGCAGCCGAGCACCCAGCTGGGAGGAGGAAGTCAGTGTCCCGTTAATAGACACGCCCACACATGAATATGCATAAGTAGGTCGCAAATCAGGCTGTTTGTGTAGAGTTGCTCAGAACTCAGACTTTTCAGAGGCTTAAACTCTGGAAAACAGGTGAGTTTGGAAAAACCTCAAATTTCGTGTTTTTGGGGTTCTTAGAACAAATCGAGATGGGTGAAAATTAGCATGATATGGGACCTATAAGCGTGGTGTCTTATGGCTAATGTAGTAGTGGTAGGGAAATGCACTGTGTGCATGTCCCGCCTGGTACTCATGCTGTACTTGGCGGAGGTCAGTGCTCTCTGACTGCTCTAGTTTTGTATGTTTTCTGTAGTCATTGTTTGAATATATGGTGTTGTTTTTTGTATTTTTCTGCAATGCTGTGCGTTTACTTTGGTGGCTGCACAAAATTAGACCGCCACTAGTTGTGGATTGTGGCCCTTAGAACAGCATTGCCAATCAGAATGGTTTTGCTGACATTAAGGACCACAGTGTAACATCTACTGGTGGCTACCTACAGCATACACACTCTGCAAAGCAAGAGGTCTTTGTGTTTTGGCTTCAACAAAGCAGCAAAATAAGAAAAATAGCATCACTTTTTTGTACAAAAACATTCAAAGACTATCAATAACACAAAGAGTTAGGTGTATAGAGTGTATTCTACTTTAGCAGCATCCTCATTACGACTCTTATTGACTAAGCGTTGTCAAAAGTGCTACATTGAAAAACATGTTGAGGCACCCGCCTCAGTCAGCGTACGACACATCAAAGCATCTCCTAACTTTCCCGTCAGTGCGTGTGCCGCTCAGGGAGGCAATCAGAAGGAAGTGTCATCTAATGGGCTGACAGCGAATCAAAGGGAGCCCTGAGAGGCAACAGCAAACTTAAAGCCAACACATTATCAGCAAAAACAGTTACTGACATTAGTGAAAACAGGGAGTTGGAGAAGCTCTGAGAGAGTGCACTGTGTGTGCATCACTTTAATACACACTGTTTGCTTTTTACTGTCATTGATCTTCCAATATTTTCTCACACAGATGTAGTGAAGTCAGCGGAAGAGAAAACCAAACCTTCACTTTAGTCATGTTGATCTGGGACCTGTGGTCAGAGTTTGGTTTAACATTAGTAAATTGAGATTTGGTGTAAATATGTATACTATGACTGTCCATGGGTTCTAGAGCTCATCTAGTTATTATCGGTTAGGTCATGTGATATTTAGCTTTTTGGTTCAAGTCCCATTGGAACGCCTTTTTCAGTTGGGTCGTTCCAGTTTATGAAATGATTTAGTTTACGGTTAATCATTTTTATTCTGTTACTTATTACTTCTCTGTTTTGTCTTTGTTGGTAATGGTTCTTGTCTGTATTTTACTTCCTGTCTTGTCAGTGTGTTTGAGTTGTTTGCCTGAACACTGAGTGACTGTTGGTTCATTATACTCCATATATATCTTTTATTAGGTCCGAGTGCCACGAGCTGGCGAAGGGCCTCTTGCCCTCGTAGTGGTCACACTACGAGGGAAGGGGCGGAGCCTATGCAAACGCCACGTGCCCGTCAGTGACCAGGGACCCATGTCATGGTGTAGGCATGCCCACCCGCTTTCCGAAAATGTATAGTTTATGGTACTCAAAAAGGGGGAAATATTGTTATTGGGTTGGATTATTATTCGTGCAAAAATCTGTACGTGTTTTTATGTGAAATGTCTTTTTCTACCGACTGCCTCTTGGTCTGAGAGGACTGGTTGTAATCAAACCTTCCTGGTTTAATAAATTAATGCTATATATAGAAAATCTAACATTTTCAAAGAGCTCAAATCGTGTTGGACCAGGTACCACAGCACATCTTTGGGTGTTTGGTCACAGGATGACCTTCACAATATTAGACACATGGTTTTGAGACCATGGCTGGTTTTGCATGTCAAATACATTTACCAAAGAAGGTAATTTATTCAGAAAATGTACATTAATTTAGACATATATTACCAGATGAAGTGTAATAACCTCAACCCAAACAATGTACAGCTTCATAATAAACACACCAACAAACAGGTTTATTTAAACATCTTGATGCACTTTAATCTGATAAACACACACATCAGAGTCACATACAGATCTGCAAGATATTTTTGGAGACTGTTCAATCCATGTACCGTTCGTTTTTTGGTTATTTCGTTTAAAAACCAAATTAAACAATAGAAAAAAGGGATTGTTTTTTTGTTTTATTTATTTAAAACCAGAAAAAGGAAAACGGAAAAACCGAAGACCAAAAAAAAAAAAACGGTGTATTTTTTATTTAAAATCAAATTAACAAAGGCAACATATTATATTGTTCATATAATCCACTGCGCTTTTTAAAAAAGACAAACTAAAAATGTTTTTTAGGTTTTTTTGGTATTTGGTTTTTATGTTTCTGGTTTTAAATTAATAAAACAAAAAAAACCAATCCTGTTTTTGTTTTTGTTTTAAAACAAAATAACCAAAGAACGAACGGTACACAGATTCTGTTCCTAATTGCAAAGACTTTTCTAAACTTAAGTGGAAGCTGAAATGACTGAAAACTGAAGCACATGAAATACAAACTAAGAGGAAAAAGAAAGATTAGGTACATTAACGCCTTTCACCATGTACAGTATTTTTAATCACAGATAGACTCACAAGACATGTACAAACACAGAGATTAGTCTGATGACGCTGTGCTGTGGCTCACCTGAAACTGTGTCTGCTGTGTGTGGAGTGGGACTGTATAAATCTTCTATATGTGCACATTGAAGGAAAAGGAGGCTTTTTCCTTAAACACATGAATGTTTGTGCTGCACAAAGCAGAAGTACCGGTACTTGCTATACGCCTAGATCGTCATTTGATACATTGAAGGTTATGCACTATATCTTACAGTGACGAGGATCTGTGTGCTCCAATTTTGCGTGAATCAAAAAATCCAGAATTGAGACAATTGTTTTTCTTCCAGATTTGAAAGAGAATGTCCCGATCAGGGGTGTTTTGTGCGTGTCACGTCTTTATCCAGTTAGTTGTGTTGCACATTTGGTTTGATTTTGGTTAATTTGTCACAAATTCACGAGTTCAGACCCCGTGGAATTCTATTTTCAGTTAGACTTTTGTTTACTTAAGTTGCTATTGTTTTAGTATTTATATTTTGGTTTGTTGGTATCTGTTTACAATGTTTGTGGGTCATTCCCTTTGTGTTTATAACACCCCGTTTTTTCAGTGTGCGAGTGCAGAGAGAATGAGTAGAATTTGTTATGAATGGACAAAGATGGTCCTGAAGTCTATATAAGTTATACAGCAAATCCCCTCCTACCTCTTGTCTCCACACAGGTGTGCCCAATCTCCTGATCACATTGGTTTATCCCACCTATTCCTTTTGTCAGCTGTTTCTTTCCCCCTGGTTGGTTGGCCCTGCTTTTTCAGTTTGTTTGTTTGTTTGTTTGTTTGTTTGTTTTTTTCACATTGGATTTTATATAGCGCTTTATCGTAGACACTCAAAGCGCTTTACAGAATTAAGCCATTATTCTTTCACTCCACACTTAGTGATGGTAAGCTACTATTGTAGCCACAGCTGTCCTGGGGCAGAATGACACCAACACTCACTCACAAACTCCATGTTGTATGCTTACTATGACTGGGTAGGCACATTTTTTTTTTATTGTTGGCCTTGGTTTTGTTCCTGATTGTTCTGTGTATTTGGGTCCAAATCTCCACTTCAGCTCACCTAACCTAACAGAAAAAAGATAAAACAGACTATCAATGAATCGAGAGTCAGAGGTTACTCCAGGTCAAACAGATGCTGTTCGTCGTGTTCACTCAAGCTGATCCGTGGACTGATAGGTTTCATTGTCGGCAGCAGAAACTCCTGTTCATTCATGTCCTTGTCTTTAAAGAGCAGAGATCTGCAGAAAGCAAATAAAAACTAGCATGACTACTACGACCATTTGGTTTTCAATGGTCGTTTCACTGGCTTCTCAAGCTCAAGACAAACTGAACCCACTGTTGGACTTGTCTAGGGAAGTCAGTTCTGATGCCCCCTGCTGCTTTATCCTCCTGTTTGTGACTCAGGGATGTTTTGAACATGTTTCTGGATCTTGGAAGAGAAACTTCAGCGAGTGCCGTCTGAAAAAAGAAAGAAATGATGAATCACTGCTGCGTCTGTTAGTGGTAACTTGGGTTGATCACTGTACTTTAGAGGGAGGGATATACTGTATATACTCACGACTGCTCACCTCTAAACTTGCTTTGAGGACAGCCCCAAAGGTCAGACTAGAGGAGACGTTTTTCATTAATGGGCTCCTGCAAAATAAAATAGACTTTAAAAAAGGATTGAACTGTACAGTATACACTAGCAGTCACCATTTTTTGATATACTGTACCTTCTCATTGAAATTCAATGAGAAACTCTAAATCATTTTATTCTGGGAAACCTTCTTGCAGCTGTGAGAGTTTTGATATGGACCAACATCCAGTGCTCTACACAGTTTTCACTTGCCCACTTACCACTGGTGGTGGTTTAGACATCGGCTTCACAGTGAGACAGGCCTGGGGTAAACACTTAGATTGGTTCATGTGGCTTCCCCGCACTACACAAAAGCATGTGTGGTAATATGAGTCTGTAGTTTGCCTGTATGAGTGGCCTTTTGAGAGCTGGACATATGGCACCAGCAGAACCCCTTGACCCTGAGCAGGAATGGGTCAGAAGATGACTAAATGTTTGCCAAGGTTTCTCAAACATGTTTTATTTGTTGAACAAGTTGATCTGGTATCTGCATCAATCTAATATCTTTATTGATAGACCATGACCTGTCTGACTTAGACCTTATCAGGTTTTTGCACACTCTAATTCCAGCACTCTGACAAACTGGAAGGATCTGCAGTACCCAGTGATCTTTTGGGATCTCCTCCTCTGGTACTCCACCTCATCCACTGTCCACACGGCACCTTTTACGTTCTCGACACGCACAAAGCACTTGTGCAGGCTCAGGTTGTGGCGAACAGCGTTCTGGTTGAGGAGATGCAGAATGAGTGTGTGAGACAGAGGGAATAGAACCCAACAGCAGGTCTGATACCTTCCAGGTGGCAGCGTTGCGTCTGAAGTAGGCGAATGTTCTTGTGAACCAGTTGTAGATCTCGTTGAGAGTCAGCTGCATGTCTGTTGCCTCAATGATGGCCTGAGGGAGGAGAGAAGATGAGTTACGTCTTTTTCACTCCCAGTAATTCCTAAGTTGTAATTACAGTTTCTCAGGAAACTCCGTAAAACTCAAGGATGGTTATTTAAAAAAAAGTGAAAGTTTAAATTAAGGGAGTTAGGGTTACTCTGTGTGTTTGCTCTACAACAGACTGGTGTCCTATCTAGGGTGTAGCCACTGTGTCTCATGTAAGCAGGGGATAACCCAACAATGGATGGTAAAATTAACATTAACGTAAAAGCCTTTTTTACTGCACTTTATCTGATGTGAGCTGCCATGACAGTAACAGTATCTATCTATCTATCTATCTATCTATCTATCTATCTATCTATCTATCTATCTATCTATCTATCTATCTATCTATCTATCTATCTATCTATCTATCAAAATCATTTATAATGAAGAAATCAATTCAATTATATTTACTTCATGTACTTTAAAACCTAAAATTAAAGTTAGTAATTAGATAAAAATATGTTTTAAAAAAAAATCAATATTGCAAATATTATAATAATAATAATAATAATAATATAATTAATCATATTAAATCAGATTGAACACAATTTTACAATGCATTAGATGTAAATATAAGAACAGAAAATTATATAAGACATACAGTATATAAACATAAAATATAGAAAACTAAAAGTACCTTAGTAAAATTGCTATTTTTTTCTACAACAAAAAATAACTTGATTTAATCAGCTTTAAAATGCAAAGCAAAAAGACATTTGACCTGGGTTTAGCAAAAGGATGGTTCGTTATGACCCAAATCTCCATCAATTAATATTGTAAAAGTAGTGGTCTCAGTTTGTTCAGACCCCTGAAAACTGACTGCTTCTGCAATTGGTTTATATTCTGCACTAATAAGGTGTAGCTAATACAGTGGAAGGTGAGTGTGTCTCTCAGCATACCTGTCTGATCAGTGTTGCGTAGGTGAAGGGTGGTCTGATGTCCGTGCTCTTGTAAAGCTCGTATTCATTCTCTGAGCAAAGTTAAAACAGTAAAAAAAAAAAAAAACTCATATAACATGTGAATATATCACCTAAAGAAAGCTTAGCCACTGATTCTACTTCACCTGATGACAGGGAGAACACTAAGGGGTGATGGCGGCGTCTCAGAGGCCTGGTGGATGGTGGGCCATCCTGGTGTGTGCTGACATGGGCGGGGGGAGTAGAGGGTTTGTTGGAGGCTGAGCTGAGCTGAGTTGGACAAAAGCAAACAAAGGAACGAGAAGATAGACAAACACAGGGAGACTTTTAATAGGGCATAACTGAACAATTGGACACGCCTTCTCAGAGGTGATTCTGCTGATCACAATAGGAAGGAGGTCTATTATTGTTAATTACAGGGTGAAATTGTTCAGGAGTGTAGCGATTACGGCGCAGTATTTGCTAGATTAACAAATGATTAGTTTTCACATGGTTTGAGTTGTGAAAACACAAGGTAGGGAAGGAACCAACACAGGAAGTTTAACCCTTTGCTCACATTTAGTCCTCTTTGCATATCTCAACTGTAGACTATCATGATTCACATTAGAGGTTTTCAGGTCATAGGTCATGACCCAAAAATCGGTCACCCATTTTCAGTGGTGCGAGGAAGAGAAATCTGCATTTAGTTGGAAGAGGGTTTCATAAATTGCTCACTATTTACAAATCAATACATGACAACAAATTGACAGCAATATTTTTTCAAAACACAATTTTGGTGTTTTAGGAGAGATGATAGTGGCAGACACAGGTGTAGTGAAAGGAGCAGGACAGGCATGAGATAACATGAGAAATCAAACAACACAACTAACTGACTTTCTGACAAATCCATCAAAAGAGTAGGAGAAGACATTACACCAACACTTAAATAGAGAAGGGAGGTAATCAGGTGATGCGGCACACCTGGGTGGAAACAGCAAGCCACCCAGTGCCGTTTAGAGAGAGAGAGTTACAACATCTCGATTCACGCCAATGGCCCTTTTTTGGCGGTTCACGGAGCCTCACAATAGTTTCCGGAAGCGAGTTGACTATTCCAGCGCAATGAAGCTAGAGCAGATTAGACAGTTTGTGATGCACTTGTAAATGATAAGATGTTTAAATAATCATATAAGATATTATTATTATTATTATTATTATTATTATTATTATTATTATTATTATTATTATTATTATTATTATTATTATTATTATTATTTTTATCGTATCTAAAGCCATTAACTTTAAATATAAAAAATTAAAAAACTATTTGTTGAACTACATAAACATATATTGTATAATATACACATACGCAGGGCTTTGAATTAACAGCCACCAATGGTTTGTTATGGGAGGAGTCAGACGGAATGATAATGTAAAATTAGTTAGGAACAAATAAACAAACATGAGGAGATATTTATCGGATGTTGAAAAACCTAAACTGCAACAAAGGAAGGCTGCGGCCGACACAGGAAATCGAAGATAAAAGAGGATCTGAAAAGAAGTCAGTACTGATAACTTGTATTTTTTCTAACTTCAGTGTTCCAGGGATCCAATTTTCATCTGTGTTATGTGTGTTTATTAAGTTATGAGATTATACTTCATAAAAGGTTGACTTCTCCGACACACCCAAAATTCCATATTGCACCTTTTAGGCATTGATTTTAAATTAAATGTATATATTTTTACCATTTTAATGTATTTCTGTAATCAACTAAATGACAAACTAAAATGGACTCTTAAATATATTCTGTAGCACTCATAATGTAGTTTATTTTCGCTGGAAAATAATGTGGTTGGCTGGTAACTTTAAGAATGTACTAGCCATGCTGGCTGGTGATCTAAAAAGTTCATTTAAAGCCCTGCACATACGTATGATGGTGTACTGTATAAATATTGTAAATCAATGCAGTTATTGACAACAAATTTCAGAAAATCTCAGTTATGTCACTCGGAATTAATGGATTTCCAATTGCAGGCAATAACTTACAGGAACTATTTAAGTCGCGTGACGGTCAAACATTTCAAACTTCCGTTGTCGTAAATCTCTCTCTAAACTGCACTGAGGGCACCTAATCCCACTCTCAGGACATAGATGGTGTGTTGACAAACTGGAATCTTAAACCTACAGAGTGATTCAAAGAACCTAAACCAGACATGAATTTACCATAAACTCAACCAGGAACTCAAACTTAACAAAATCTGACAGCAAAACCGAGGCATTACAGCAACCATTAGGAGCAACGTCTGGTTCAGTGTCTTGCCAAAGGAGACATAAACACATACACAGGTATAGCCTTGGGATCAAACCCACAACGTCTCAATCCAGAGTCTGCGCCAGCCGTTATTAAATGAGGGGGGCATTAAGAAAACTGCAGGGGGCACAAAAACCCTCCGCTTCTGCTAAAATCCACATTTCTCACCTTTGTGAATGGCAATCTTTGGTACTCTATAAAATCTCTTTCTCTTTTCTCAGTTAGAACGATTGAGGCAGCCGTAAACTACAGCTGGGGAGGGCACTGCCCCCCCCATGATGCCGACAGTGTCTCAATCAGAGGACGACCCCCCAGCCAGGTGGTTAGGAAGATGAAAAAAGGTGGTATTCTAATCTGCATTTTACATTACTTGAAGCTTCAACAGACAATTTCTGGCACAAGAGACGATGCTCTATGTCGCTGAGATAATTAGAAAGAGAAAACTCTGTGGTGCATATGTTTATAACTTCTCTGTCATTATAGGATTTCTACAGCTGCAATGATTACATTGACTTCATTTGTTAAAAATGGAGTCAATGCAAAAAGGCTGTTAAAAAAGAAAATTAAAATTAAAATTCTGATATTTTCCAAAGATTTTAAATTAATTAATATTAAAATTGTTTGTAGCAAGAATTTGCAAGTATATGTTACTATATTAATAATTTAAATTCAACATTTTTTTTATTGAGTAAAATGTTTAGTATATAACATAATAAACTGCTTTGTATTTAAATGATTAAAAAACAGAAATTTGTGACATTATTATTATTATTATTATTATTATTATTATATATTCAGACAAACCTCTGAATATGTAATAATTCTAAGCTTTTGTTCTGAAGGACAAGTAATCAGAGGAAGTCGAGGCCTCACAGTTTGAGTATCCCTGACAGACCTGACGACTTCCTGTTCATCAGCTTGGTACCTACCTGCAGGACGTGGGGATCAGACACTACATCAGATAGGGCCGAGTGTGAGGAAGTGGAGATCATTGGAGCATCCACAGAGAGCAGATGTAGGTGAGCCATCATGGCCTGCAGACGCTCACGCTCTCTGCTGAGCTGTCAATGATCAGATTACAAACAGATTACAAAGACAACACTGCATTGGAAGAAAACTACTGCATCAGCAATGAGCATTTAGGGTGATTTTAGATAGAACAAATTTAGATATAGTCAATTATTTTATTTTTAATTTAATTTCACTGATCTCAGTCAACTCGGTTCAAAATGATTTAACTAAATCTCTCAAGTGGTCAGACACATAACTTCTAACTCGTTTCAGTTGCCTCTGTCTTAACTTCTCACACAAAGACCGCGTTAGGCAATAACACATTATTAATTAGTGACACGTTGCAGTAATGTTATTTTTTGCAGCAATTATGACTGTAACACACTAATTCATAAATTAACTAACTCAGTTCTAAAGTGTGGTATACAACTTTAGAAGGAGACCCAAAGGACATACATTGATTCACCACTACTCCCTCCACACAACAGCAGCTGGATTTGAACTGATAAACAGTTAAACGGGGACAGCTTTACAGAGCAACTGCACAGTAAGCTACAGTATGTGGTCATGTAGATTCTGGTATGTTTAACAACTGGACTGGAAGGTTTACTTAAAGCTGATATCCACAGTTTATGAGAAATCTATGTTTAGTTATGATTCTTTTGAAATGCGTAAAAATACCTACCTAGTCTTTTACTATGGTTTACTGCCGCTAGTCCTTCATATACATTAATGTATATAAGTCCCGCCTTCGTCCTATAAACTCCTATACTAATGGCCAACTGCGCCCAGCCAATAGGCTTCGACTTCCTGTTTTTGAGACTGTCAATCAAAGTGAATGTGGAACTGTGCACGGAAACAAGGCCGTGTGTCACAACAGCAAACAGGTAAATATGATTTTGGCTCTTACCTGACCCATAGACCTATATCAATGTGACCCGAGGCAACATTATTATGTTCCGCGATGCTCATGCAGAAAAGTAGAGGCGTGGCTTCTGGTAGATTGCAGAGGCAGGGAGAGGAATTGGAGCGGTTTAGGGCGGGACATGGAGATGTTTCTCAGGAACTTCAGATATCAGCTTTAAAGATGTTTCATTGCTCTTCAGTTATTATCTGACTGTGATTGATACTGTGGAGTTGTTTAGCCTTGATCAATCTATCGGGCAACTCATTATAATAATAACGGGTCACTGACGATACCAAAACTGTCAGGTTGAACAACAGAACAAGTGTGTGCTATCCTCCATACAGTAACCATAGTGATATGAAGGCTCTGAGGCAGAGATAGTCAACATGTGATTGTGATGATCTGTGTGCCATATTACACATTATGTAAGCATTTAAAATAATTACCAATCCAAGCATTCATACAAGAAAAAATAATGGGTTTGTGTGTATTTTTGTTTATTGTTGTTGTTTTGTGTTATTTTAGAGCCATTTTATGTCAATTGGGGGTTTTGAATGCTATTGGAATTAATTTTTGGGGGTCATACAAAGTTAGACTGAGAGCCTCATGTGACCTTCAGGGCCTCCAGTAGCTTTAAGGCCATTAGTTGGAGCATTGGAACAATTTTTTTTTTAAAAAAAAGTTACTCAAACAATAATTTTTAAGTGAAGTAACTAGTATCTGGTACCTAATTAGTTATCATGTATTAGTCGATAGCACAACACTGTAACCTCATGACCCATCCTTTCACACAAATTTACCTCCAAACCAGCCACTGAAGTTAGTGCAGAATATATATATTTTTTTATTTTAGGAGAATTTTTGGATGGATGGATGGATGGATGCACTATTGTACCTGCTGATCCAGCTGCTGAACCACCTGCATCTGGACTCTGCACTGAGCAGTGCTTCTGTCATCCAGCGCGTGCTCGCAGCTCATGTGCCTGAAAACAAAGAAACACATGGAGTCACCACACCAAACGCTGATCCTGAGCTGTGTCATCATCACCCCAAACCTCCTCAGAGTGGGTGGATTCATTGAAAAGCTCAAAGTGAACAGAATATTTTAAATCAGGTACCTAGTGACCCTGAACAGGGTATGGAAGTGTAGATACACGGATGCCACAGATCTAGATGTGAGCATGTTTATGCTTTTGGGCCTGTACTACAAATCTGGATTTCATCGTATCGCGCTAACTTCCGGGATTTATTTGGTGTGTCCTGTACTATACGCTGGCTAACTTCTTACCGGGCTAAATCACCATGGTAACTTTGGCTGAACACATAACCTGGTCGGGACCAAGTTATGAAGTGGAGAAGATCCAAGTGAGTACTAAAGCCCCGCCTCCTGACCAGTCAGTTCTCTTGGAAAAGGACCTGCCCATTGTTAGAAGATCCTGGTTGGTGCGCAGATTTGACAGCTGTGCTTAGGAAAGAAACTATCAATGGATAAATGTAATTCTTTCATTTACCAATGGCATCCTATTAGGAAATATATAGATTTATATCTGATTGGACTGATCTACAGTCAGCTGATGAACTCTACGTATGTACGAACGGATGAACTCATTAATTATTATGTTCATTTATAGATACGCTATAGTGACGAACTGAGCAGGTCTGTCACACACACACACACACACACACACTTACAGCACTGAAGCAGAAACATCATTCACCAACCTGGTGGTTTTGAGTACATACTTAAAATAACATAACCTCTCCTTCCTTCCCCAGTCGTAGCACAACCAAGGGTGCACACTTGGAAGCTCTAGCCATTGAGATTGAATTCATTCAAAGTGCTCTTATCTGCAGGTGTCACATTTACAGATGAGGAAATGGAGCTACATTAAAACAATGCACTCTCATCCCAGTGTGTGTGTGATAAATTGAGGAGGACAACATGAATAGAAACATGTCTGTGATGTAATAAAACTGAGCGCTGTCTGTTTATAATCCCATGGATTAATATTCTATAATCTCACGCTTTTACACATTAACTGTGTCAGCAGCTTCCTGCCTTTGTTCCTTTCTTCGCCTTTGTTCCTTTTTTCCTTCTTTTTACAATGTTGCTTTTGGTCTGAATTATTTATTTTAGTTCTTCATATTTTTAAAGAATTATTCCTCATTTGTGACATAAATTGCTCTCCATAGTTTCTCTGTGATTGCGATTGTTCTGATGCGGCAATCTGCCCCGTCACAAGAGCGCACACTTAGCCAGGCTGAAATCATCTCACTTAAATTAGCGAGTTTATATCGTGCTTCATAGTCCAGCTTCTATCTGACAGAGAATATTTGGATAGGTGAAGCCTGCTAACGGAGATACAGCCAGGCATCACTTATCTAGCTTCATACTAGAGTCCATTGACGTGCCGTCAGGGTAGGTAAGGTAGGCAGTTCCTACCCAAGGGTGAATTGATATTTTGATTGTTTGTTTTAATTATAATATAATTATAAATTATTTATTTTTCTATTTCCAATAACCTACAGTACCTATAAGTTTGAAAGTGTCCGCATTTTGTGCATTTCATAGCCCAAATTACTAAACAGTGCTATTTCCTGGAACAGCTGCACAGTCTTTTTTTTTTTCACTCCACTGTAAGGCAGATGGAGGCCACGCCCCCTCCCAAAGGCACGTTGCTCCTCTGCCTCCGTTCCCATTGGGTGTTTTCACGTGTTTGCGCATGCGCAGTCAGGTCCCCAAGATGGCAACCATTTACGTCCAAAGGCAGCGTAAAGAGCTGCCTTTGGACGTAACCGTGCTATGCTAAATGCTATACGTAAGTTCACAGTGCATTAGTGAATAGATGCCATGTGACCGCTGCTGCTACGTTCTCTAGCTAGTGGGCGGGATAACACTACTGTCAGGATGACAGCGCTAGAGATGATAGAGAAACTTTTTTTTGAGGAAAAACGACAGCTTTTAAAAGATGGAGACAAACACCTGAGTTACCAGAGCTTCAGCAAAGGTAAGGTCAGAAAATGTTTCATACTTTCCACAGTGAATGGTACAAAAAGAAGGATTGACTTTGTGGATGCTCCTCACTGAGGCTGTTCTGAGTTGTTGTCATTTTCTCTGTGTTTTCAACACAAACAACAGAGTTGCTGCCGTGTCATGAGATATATGTTGTTGGGAGAGTATGGAGGCTATATTAAATAATTGTTTATGTTTCTTTTATGGTGTTTATGATGTTGGTTTTGTTAGATGGCTAAATGCTTGTTCATGTGGATCTTATTGGGTTTTTTTTTTCTTATTATGAATTTTATATTTTGATAAGCGCATTGAGATGACTATGTTGGAAATTGCTTTATACAAATACAATTGATTTGAATTGAATTAACACTTGCCAGCAGAAACATATGAAATTGTCATTGGTGGTCTCGATTTGCAACGTGGCTACCTAACCCTAGTGGTCACGGCACGTCACTGGTATAGTCCCTTAAAGGTGCAGTCTGCAACTCTTATAAAAGTGACTTTTTTGTCATATTTACTAAAGCTGTCACCATGTACGGACAGCTTTACATAAACTAGTAGTTTGTGTGAATAAAACAGACTCATTGAGTCCCTCCTGCTGCTCCTGCAGCCTTTGACAGATTGCCAGAATACACCGCGACCGAGCAAAAAGAACCAATCAGAGCCAGGGTTGTGTTTGATGGACTGTCTGACCGCTGTTGCTCACAGGCCACGCCTCTTTCCCGGAGCTAGAGCACCGTCTTTTTTACAGTGTCTGGAGAAGTAGAAGATGGAATTAGAGACTTTTCTGCTTGAAAGGTAATTACTGCTGCTTGATTTACATTATGTTTGATTTGTAATTGTTACACGAGAACTCTGTAGTGCATGTGTTGTTTGTCTGTGCGCAGCAGCCTCCGTGTGAGCTGCTGTAAGTGACACTGTGTTGTTGCTGCTTCTGCTAAGGTGCGTGCACAGAGAGAGAGAAGCGCTGCAGTAATATGCTTTTTACAGAGCATGTTATATTACTGTGATGTTGCTGTCTGGCTAACATTGTTAGCTCCTCTGAGGGAGGGACTTTGGAAAGTTTGGAGGCAGGACAAGAGAGCAGCTGATTATTCACCATGCATTACATTTGGATACCCAAAAATATCCCAGTAATTCTCCATCTACTTTATTAAGTTTTATTCTTACAATGTCACAATTCATTTTAAGCCTAAATCCAATTTTTTTTTTTAAATAAATCTATCAAAAACATATTTGTCATGTGTACTTTTAAGTGCTTTCTTTTTTTTTTAAAAAAAATTAAATGGACCAAAATTGACTTACTTTATGAACTTGCTGATGTTTTCACACACAGATTCGCATCCCGGCCAACTACACACACCATGACTGAAGAGTGTGTGTGTGTCTGTGCGTTCACCTTTTACAGCTCTGAGGGAAGGAGAGACTGTGATGATTTCTCTGACAACAAACCAAAGATCTGCAGCAGTCTGACAACAAAAACAGTGGAAACAGAGCGACAGGAGCGTTTTGTTTTGTCTTCAGAAGACGTGAAATGACAGAGAGGTGAAAAGGCACGCTGGGAAATAAACGCACAACTATTTACTTTTGATTTGGGACATGTTCTTCACTCATGTAAACTTTATCTTTGCTGAACCACTCTGGGTGGAGGAACACAAAGCAAACAAACAATGGAAAATATCTCCTCCCAAGGGGAATTAACAACATCGTCTCCAAAGCAAACACCCTGAAGGAAAGAGGAAAGTGTCTACAAGTGAAGCTCTTTGATGTTTACTAAAATGTTTCTGATGGTGGAAGTCTCACCGTTCAGTCCTGTGAAGCTCGACAGGCTGCTGGTCACCTGTCTGTCCACATGTGACCTTAGATTCCTTCACGTCTTTGTTGGTTACCACTGAGCTTTTATCTTTACTCTGTCCGGCTGTGATTTCCCTCCATATCTGCTGCTCGTCTGCAGGGCTGAGGGATGCTGAAACAAGGTGTGCAGCAGGGTCACTATACAAGCATGTGATGCCTCTCACTGACTGACGATAGTCAAAGATGCTGGTGATGATGGACAAACCTGGAGACGCAGTAAGCGAGGAGGCTGCTCTCTGCTCCTGGAGCTGCTGCAGTTGGAGGAGCTGCTGGAAGAAGAGCTGCTGAGACGGAAGCTGCAGGACCAGCAACCATATCACACTGTTAGACAGCAGTCCATTTATTAAACCACTCCATCCCCATATAGTCCATTTCCTTTGTTATCAGGTAGTTTACTGATTCACATGAATATTTACAACAAAATATTTTCATTCATACAAATATTTTTTTATAATTAATCATCAATAAAAGTGTCGAGAACCTTTCAAGTAAAAAAAAACTAAACATGAATAAAACCAAAAATGCTCAACATATAGATGTATAACACAAAGGGAAAATAGTACTAATTTTATGAATTATTGTGCTTCACTCAGCAACTTTAGATAGAAAGCAATATTTAAAATTTTGATGAAACATTTTAAAAAGGTAAAAAAAAAAACATTTTTAGAAAGGAAAATAAGAGGAAACAGTCTTTATAGCATCACTGACATGCTCAGTGAAACAAACATCTGGCCTATTGCCAGGGTTAGTTTATTTAGACCACATGTGTCAAACTCAAGGCCCGGGGCCCAAATCCGGCCCTTCAGTCAATTTGGTGCACAGGAGAAAGCAAAAATGACAGAGAAAACATGAATCATTGTGTAAATTACCAAATAATTCAGTTGTAAATTGTTGTTGAATTAACTCAACTGTTTTCTAAAAAAATCTGCATTTTTTTCTCAAAATATTCCACAAAATCTTCCGAAATTAAATACAATTTGGTCAAAAAAAACAAAGGACATTTAAGGATCTGCCACTTATTGCGTAGATATTGTTGATGCCTTCCATACAAAATAGGACACATTAATGTTGAAATTGTTAGTTTTCCCGCCGAAAACCTGTGGCCCACTTGTGATCCAACTGGTCGTTATTTGGCTCCCCTGATTTAGACCATTCAGGTTTATTCAGGTTAGAGTTAATCCAGAGCATCTGGACCTGGATTAGCTCTGGTCTTCTTTCAAAGAAAGGAGAATAAGTGTCAAAACAGGACAAGTCAAACTCATTTTTGCTCAACTACGGACCAGTTTGGTCTCAAGGGGGACACAAAGTTTAGGTGAGAAAAGAAGAGACACTTTTATATCCTGTTTTTTTTAAGTCCACTGGAACATAATGAGTCCCTGCAAATACTGTGAGTTTCCATGAATTTGTGAATTTGAAGGTACTGACTGTCTACATCTGAAAGTGGTCATTTGCACAGTCAATAATGTTTTTCCTGTCATTTTTGCGTTTGTCCTGCAGGTATAATTGGAGGCTCTAAATGTGACATATATTTAACCAAGTCCTGGTTTAATCTTTGTACGGAAAACTGGCCTTCTAAGTTTAATTCTGTTAAACTTATTTTAAGAATTTAATAGACAAGAATAAAATGAACAAGATGTGAATTGATTTATCTCAGCATGCTGGTACCCCTGTTTAACACAGGGATACATATTGAAATCTATATGATTTTGATGTTAGGAGAACATAGTGAATACTTACCTCTTTGTTCTTCTTGCTGGACTGCTGCAGCAGCTGAAACTGTAGTTGTTGCTTCTTGTAAAACTCCTTCAGGTGTTGCTAAATAAAAGAAAAAACAATTAAATGATAATAATTATTTTCACAGATAATCTGAGTTGATTTTGTTGTTTTGCTTGTTTGGATGAAATGAGGTTGTTTTAAAACAGAGGTCCTCAATTTGATCATGATCGATCGACTGAATCCATATACCCTGAACTGTATATATGTGTCATTCATTAACCTGCATTAGATGCTGCTTGTCACAATCTGGACTCGGGGCACTTTTCAGTTGGGGTTTTGTTTTTGGCCTCAGTTCATGTTTTGATTTATTTCCTGAAATGATTATGTTGTTGTTGTGGTCGGTGTTTTTACTCTCTCTGTGTCTGTGTGTGGGATCTAGTTTACAACACCCCCTGTTTGATCAGTGTGTAAATGCAAAGAGAATGATTAGGATACCTAACTCCTTCTTGTCTCCATGCTGGTGTACCTCACCTCCTGATTGCCTCTGCTCCCTATTTAAGGTGCTTTAAGGAGTTTTTGCTCCATTGTACTGTCAGAGATCCACTTCTTCTCTTGCTGGATGGCTGATTTATTTTCTATTCATTGTCTTTGAACTTTTTTAGTTTAAGTTTTGTGTTTTTGTTTGTTTGTTTGTTCTGAACTGGTTAAAATTGCTTGGTTCACTCTGCACCTTCTTCATAGGTTATGCTTTAAACTATTATTTGACATGTACATGTTTTTTTTCTTAATAACTCAACTATAGTTCTTACATAATCTCATTATGTTTGTGTCTTGAATGACAGTGTGTTGTAACTTTCTGATACTGTATACATAGCTGCGTTTTATAACTAAACTAAACTAAAAGAATGTCACATTGATAAGAATGGGTGCTCACACTCACCTTTCACTCAGAAATCAACATTAATCCAAAATAAGTATGTTTTTATGAATTTGTTCAATTTATGCAAGGTATAGGCCTACATAACGTAATACAAATGTACAACCGCACAAAGCATTCCTAGGTGAATGAAACATGTTGAATAAAACATAAAGTTTACTTTACTGTGTTTGTTTTACAACATCTGCATAACATTCATAGTTGGGATATGGGTTTTAGATCATTTAAAGTTGTTCAAGGCATATTATTGCATTGGTAACTTATCTGCATTCCTTTTAAGTCATGGGGAGTTTTTGTGAATGCTCGGATTAGAGCGTCCCATTAAATGTTGACGTCGCAAGAAATTGTGGCGCAGCATTATCTTGTCTCCTTAATTTGGTAAAGGATGCATCTGTGTTTCCTATGCTAAAGGAGGATATAACGCAAGCATTGAATCTCCTTTCCCTAGCTTTTAGAGAATTGGAACGCTCCTTATCATGGCTGACACTTAACACTTCCGAGGATTAAAGAAAAGTGGATAGGAAAGGAGATAGGAGGGACTATTCGGACTCATCCTTGGTCAGTTCTCCCTTGAAAAGAGGGGCTTAACCTTAAGGTTTTATGGGAAGTAATGAATTTCTGTGACAAAGGAGGTCAGCGATGAGAGGTGTGGACAAACTCAGCCTTTATAACCTGCTGCAGGAGGAGGGCTTGTTGCTTCTGCTGGATCAGAGCTTGTAGCTGACTGGGCGACAGAAGCTGCTGTGGAGCCATCATGGCCAGGAAGACCTAATATCATAGAAAAAGCCACTTTAATACACAATATAAGACAGTGAGAAGCAGTTTAGCAACTCCTGATGTAGCCATGTGCATGTGTGTCTGTGTGGTAGCCTTAAGATGCTGATGACCTGATGATGATCAAAGGCGCACCCCACCACCCCACCCTTTGACCCTCAGCACGATAAGTGTGTTCAGGATGATGGATGGATGAGTGAGTGAGACAGATAATTTAACCGGTGTGAGCATCTTTGTGCACGAGGGTGTCACTGACCCCGAACGAGACAAGGTGATGGGTGCTCGCTTAATTAGCAACACAATTTCATGCTTGTTGTGGCTCTTAATAGGAGTGTGTGGGTTTTAATGGAGGCTGAACACCAGAGGAATAATAACAGGTAAGATTTCTCACTGATGGGCTGAATAACAGAGCGATCATTGCCCTTGACAGTCAAACAGACCTGACTGCATTAGGAGCCAACCAAAGACACACACGCTGTACAAACTACACAAAAATGATACATGTGCGATTGTCCGTGGCTGCTCTGTGTGTGTGTGTGTGTGTGTGTGTGTGTGTGTGTGTGTGTGTGTGTGTGTGTGTGTGTGTGTGTGTGTGTGTGTGTGTGTGTGTGTGTGTGTGTGTGTGAATTTGAGATACAAACTGTTCCACTCTTGTGGCGCCTGTGAACACACTTAGACAAACACATTCATATCAATGGGAGACCAACGGATACCAAATACCCAAACAAATGTTTGTGGGCCGTGGAAGAGAGAACATGCAAACTTCCCACAGAAAGGTCTCAGGTCTCCAGAGCCAGTCACAACATGGGCTTCATGGAATTTACACGATTTCTGTTAAGTTTTCACTTGTTTCCATTGTTTAAAGCAGTAATTCTTAAACTTTTAGTGCCCAAGGTACACCAAAGGATGAGTCAAAGTCTGAAAGCACACCTATTGTGTAAAATAGCTTTTATAACATGTGTTATCACTCATATTATGTACAATATTTGTAAATGTGCATAATTATTTACTAATGCCAAATAAAATGTGACAAAGACAACTATATTACTTGTGAAATATTTATTAACTAAGTATTTCAACAAAAAAAGTGTAGATACAGTTTGCCTCTGTACGATGAAATGAGTGCATATAAAGTAGTACATTAAAAAATCATTATTTTTGTGTAGTTGTATATTGTAATAATAATATGTGGTTGTCAAAAAATCCCAGGGCACACCCGGACTTGCCTCACGGCACGAACGACTGGTTTAGAGTCTTATCTTATCTTACGTCTTCGATTTAGCAGGTTATTGGACTGAAATCTGAGAAGGCTGCAGAGAACGGAAGCAAACGGACAGTATGTTCAAAGAGTGACAAAAAGAAAAATAGTCAAAACTAGAAGTGGATGAAAAAGGAAAGCCATTTAAACACAGTCACTAAGCAAATCTCTAGTAAATCAATAAATGAAAACTAAAACAACAGTGAAAAGCAACGTAATTAAATCAAACTTTATCTAGATGAAGCACCTTTTATAAACCAAGAGCATCGCGAAATTTTTTACATCAAAATACAAAAACATTTTCAAACTAAAATCCACCAAAACAGCAAAAAACAACCAAATAATCTGACATTACAAAAGACAGATATAAATCTTTAATAAACAAAAACACATACTAAACCCCATAACATTAGCTACATCATTTATTTATCTTATCAATATTAAAGCAGAGGTGTAAAGAGTACTGATACTGTATGTGTTCAAGTACAAGTACAAGTAAGTTATACATGAAGCACTCAAGTACAAGTAAAGAGTAGCTCAGTTAAATAGTACTCAAAGTAAAAGCTACTAGTTACTTTCACCCACCCATGTTTATTTTTGGTAATAAATGTTGCCATGGTTCCCTTGCATACATACAATAAACATCTCATGTATAAACTTAAAAAGAAAGAGACCAAATTTTGCACAATTGGAACTTAATTTATTTTCCACAAAGGCATCAGTATAGAATAAATTTCAAAATGTACAATTCTTTTTAAAAATAAAATAACATCAATTAATTCAATTCTAAATATAACAATTCTCAGGCTTTATGAAGTGTAAAGCAGTGCCATGCCAAAGGTAATTTGTGGCTAACAACATAATGTGGAGAAACCACAACCTGAACCGAAGAAATTGCCTGGGCTTTGATCAGAAATGGCATGACTAAAATAACCGGCATTCAGTGCTGTTATGGCACGGTGCATTACGTTTAATCTGATTGGTCGGCTATGATGTGATGCATTTGATTGTTGTCTGATTATTTCATTTTTTTTGTTGTTTCACAAACAAAAAAATATATAATTCACTCAGTAATGGTTGCGTGTAGAAATGTAACAAATTACTTTATTTCTTTTAAAATGTATTTAAATACAAGTAAATTGACCCAATAAGTACCCATAAAAGCAAATCAATTACAGTACGTGAGTACTTGTAATCCATTACTTTCACCTCTGCATTTAAGATTAAAAGGATGGATGGATGGATGGATGGATGGATGGATGGATGGACCTGTTTCTGCTGCTGACTCCAGGCTCCGTCCTGGCTGAGGCTGAGGAGGGTTTGTTGAGCCACTGTGGGGCTGAGAGGAGACTCTGGCATCTGGAAGTCTGAAACAACGCAGAGACACTGCTCAGTACATGGCCCCGACAGTAAATAAATAAATATACAAATGACTCATTAGATAAATACATATGGAAATATAGGCGGCCTTTGTACACATTTTTTTTTACCACTCTCATAGTTTCTGGCAGCTGGCCAACCACAGACCTAACAATAAAAAATCTGTTATATACATTTTTTTTTCCCATTATTGTTATTTTTATTATTTTAAATGTTTCTTAACTTATACATTTGCATTTTGCACTCTCTTGGCATCGTTGCATCATCTAGTTTGCCTTTACTACCTCTTTGTGTAGTCTTGTTTTCTGTGTATGTATTATTGCTGTTTTTTAATATGCCGCTCTTTGCTTTTCTAATTACCCCTCAGGGATTAATAAAGCTTTTTTCTGATTCTGATTCTGATACATTGCTGTAAACAAGTGATAGTTTTTTTGTTTGTTTTGTTTTTTGTTGTTTTTTTCTTTTTGGGGGGGGGGATTTTTTAAAAAGTTCAAATTAGAAATGAGGTAAAATCAGAAATATGTTGCTAAAATGAGCTACTTTTGTCTTTGAAGGGTTAACTGGAATGTTAAAACAAATGCTTTTTAGCCAGTGTAATTTAGACACTTATCAGATCTTATTCTTTTCCCTAAGTATCATCATCACTTTTTATTACTTCTTAAAATGAAGGTGCTTTTGTCTGTAAACCAATCTGTAAAACGTGTTTAGTATTTCATTTAAAATATATATTTCATTGGATTTTGATGCAGATTACAGGCATTAATGCATGAGCTAAAGGTCCTGTGTTTTACATGATGTGATGGAAAGTCAATATGCATTTCAATGAAGTCTGACATTTTTCCATTGACTCCTGAAATTAAAAAAAAAAATACAAAATGTTAATGTTAGAATAAAGTATAAACTCCCAACTCTTCTTGTTCGGTCAAGGCTTCCTATTGAATTTAATGGATCATCAAAAACATAATTAAATATAAATGACTTATTACTTATAAGCAAAGAAAGGTGTTTATTTAATGTGATGAACTTACATTTTTTATAATGCAAAATCTTTATAACCTGTTTCCATTTCTATAACTGTTTTGTGTATTTGCTTATGAAGATGTATTAAAGATATATGAAGGTAATTTAAAAGATGAGATTAAATCTCGGTAAAAAATTAAAATAAATCATAAAATCACACATAAAGCTAAATCTTTGCACATCATCTGAAGAAAATAAGAAGGATGTCAACTCTTTATATCTGTATTTTGATCAATTTTATAATATGTGTTTATTACTGCATTAGGTTGAAAACAAGAAGATAAAACTATAGAATAAAACAGATTAACAGTAAATCTCATAAAAGGTCATTTTTTGTTCATTTATGTGAGGAATCTTTACTTCTTGCTCAAAATCATCAAACTGCTGCGTCACTTAGCAAAAATAATTAAATTGACAAATAAAAGATAGGAAGAAATGTGAGGATATAAAGAATAAAAAATATGAATATGAAAAGATTGATAAAATGCTTTTAAAAAACAAAAACCACACACACTTGTTTACTTAAATTCTAAATGTTGTACATTTATACAACATTTTATTAAATAATGTATTATTTAACTGTAATTTAGGACAGTCATTCTCAAATGGTGGGTCGGGACCCAAAAGTGGGTCGCGGACCTGTACTGGGTGGGTCACGGACAGCCGGTTAAAAATAAATTGATATTTAATATCTCTCATGTTGGACTTGTCTTTTATTTTGAAAGAAACTTTTCTTTTGACAGGCATGCTCTGAAATGCATGTTTCACAGGAAAATATAGAGATTTATGTTTTTAAAAAGATTATATATGTGTTTTCAAAAGCTAACAGAGAAAAACGTTATTTGTGGTTGAATTCTAAAAAAAAAACTGGGTCACAATTTAATAACCGTGGTAAAATGTGGGTGAAACCAGTTGAGATTTAGGAGATATAACTTTTGCAAATTTCCTATAATAAGTTAATATCTCAAGACGTCAAATCTGAGCTTGGTTTTAAATGAAATACCCTTATCCAAATGATTTCTCGTGAAGATTCTGATCATCATTAGTTAATTTGCTGTTTTAATAAGTTGATAAAAGATCAAACAGGTAAACTTTGGAAATCAGAAATAGGTTTCCTGTAGAAAAGATGGATGAAGTTTACAGAAATAGTCCAAAAATCTTTGCTCACCATCAACACATAAGCATATAATATGTGTTAAAGCCTGCACGTACCTTTCAGAGTGGAGATGTTTCCATGGGCAGTCCTTCACTTTGAACTGAGGATGGAAGGAAGCTGAGGATGGAGATGTTCCTCAGGGGGAGGAGTCACAGCTGACACGCTTTAGATCAGAGCAATGGAAGCAGGTGAAGAAGTGACAGACAGAGATGTTTGTTCACTGCAGCTTTAAAATCAGAGCTTTATTATAAACATCATTACCACACTGACATGTTTTATACCAATGTCTCTGCATGGACTGCACTGGACTTGTTGTGATGGATCACATACTGGTTTGGGACAATCAGCAGTAGAAAGGAACGGAACATAAACTTAAGATATATTAGAATTAAATATTCATCAACAACATTTTTTTTTAAATAAAAAAATAATGTTTAACGAATCGAAATAAAAGTATCAATGAATATAAATATCTATTCTTATCACTATGGAGACTTTAATATACCTAATTTATTCATCTTTGTAAAATATTCTTTATTAAAAATCATTTATAATCCTTTAAGAATAAAATATAATAACCTGAGGTTCTACATAAGGAAGGTTGAACCCAAACCTCTGCTGCTAAACGCACAAATCACTAATAGGTGAGGATTTAGAGGAAGAGCAGTCTAATAAAGTCAACTCTGAGGTTTACACTGAAAACCTTCACATGCTGTGGTTATAATATTATTTATTATCTCCTAATGTGAATAAATGCTTCAAATCAAGCATCATTTACTGTATTAAATGGAAAACAAAGAGTCTTTTCTTTTAGAGGAGACAAACGTTGCTGTGTGTGACTTTATTTAGAAATGGGAGAGTTTTAAAAAGAGCTCTGGGACATCACATCTGTCGCTTATATCAAAGATGTATTTACAGCTCTTTTTTTTTGGACGGCATATGAGTGTGTCTGTTAAAAACAATTAAATAAAAGGGTTTTAATTTAGGCTGCTGATAAATGTGTTGTCCCTAGAGTGTATAGAAATGTCTGAAATAACTGCAGATCTGTGACTCTAAATCAGCCACCATCAGACTACTGTGCATGCATGGCGAGAACCTGCAAAACCTCTAGATACAGGACCAGTGCAGAGACAGAAGGACAGGAGACAGAGGACAGGACATCAGGATGTTAACAAAGAAAAAGGAACATTCATCCCCAGGAGTCACGTTTAGATCTTACAAGGATACAAATTTTTTTTCCTACTTTGTTCACATTTGACTTGTGAATGTGAATCACTTTATTCAGTGTAAAGAAAGCCTGCAACCATAGAAAAGAAGATTATTAGAGGTTTTCAGTAATTCATCTCAATTCAATTGGTAAAATACATTGATTTAAATATGTGTCTACTACAACTGACATTTTCCCCTCTTCGGTCAAATTTACATGACTACTATGGAAAGCCGTTGGACCATAAATTTGACATCAAACATAGTAATGCTCTAATTTGGAGTGCATGTGGTTTACTAGTGCGCAACGTGAAGTAAAAGGTGTCAGTGCTATAGCGGCACACTAATCTTTCTCAATAAAAGGAGATTATTTATCTCAAGACTGAGTCTGACACCACCAGTATTTTAATCCCTCTCTGAGAAAGTATATCAATAATTCCTGGATATATAGACATGTGATTTAGTCTAGAACAAGGCTTTATTTTTGTTGGAAAACTGGCCCTAAATTTTGGTCTTCTAAAGGTTTTTTGAAAGCTTGTTGAATCAGAATCAGCTTCTACTTGTGCAATGGACGCAGTGCCTGATGTGGAAGGAGAGAAAAGAGAGCAGTCGACACAAAATTCCTTTTCAGAAAAGGATATTATTTTTGGTCTTATGATCAATATTTCACACCATGACTTCTTTATCAACAATATTATCATACTTGGACAATTTTTCACCTCATTTTAATGCCTTTCACAACTCATTTTTACAATATTTTAAATCCCTTAAATTATTAAAAAATAATAATAATAAAGCAAAAAAAAACTTGTGTAATAATGAACTAGTAAAAGAATGATATAGTTGGACAGTAAAGCCCTTTGCAGCAGCACTAGTGGATAATGGTAGAAGTGTATACTACTTGCTAGTATAGGGAAAAACAAGCACCATATACAGAAACAAAAAATATTATATATATATATATATATATATATATATATATATATATATATATGACTGAACAACACAGTGGTGTAAAGCGCCTAAGGCTGAAGAGCCGCCACAGTGTTCTGCTCTGCACATGATTAGACAATAACACATGCAGACAGCAACTACATGCAATTACTCAAAAACTATTTTATCAAGAGCAGAGATTTCTTTCTCTAGCAATTTTATGCTTAAAAATGTAATGCCTTTTCCTTATATTTCAACTAAATCAGAAAAACAGCCAGAATAAAGTACTTTCACAGTTTTGAAAGGTTTTACATAATTATGAAAACATACAGTCCAGAAGTTATTATGCAATAGAGACCATTGTTAAATACTCACATTTTAATTAAAAGGGATTAAAAAGTGTTTTTTCCACATTTCAGCGGAATATGGGAGGAAACCAGAGTAAGCCTGTGATAACACCGTTTACTGTACCTTAAACATTACAAAATTATTTTCATTTAATTGTTTGTTTTTTATACCCATGTCTGCATTTGTCAAAGTCCATCTGAGTGGTAATGTTTTAGTGGGGTGTCAAATCCAGGACAAGTCCTTCCATGCTTTATTTAGTTTCACACAGCACACAGCAACCTTAAAAGAAAATAAACATTTTCTCTTTTTGCTTATTTAGCCAAGTGATTTGTCTAGGGATCATTTCTCAACATATGCAGCAATACCACATCAAAACAGAGTGACCCACTCTTTTTTTTTCTAAAACACCGATTGTCAACCAAGTAACTGAACAAAGCCACTCATCACATTTAAACAAATAGACAATGAATGCACAAAAAAATAAATAAGTAAATAACATCACATAAAAACTTTCATATGGGCCCAAACCCCTGTGACTAATACAGTGCTAGAGGGGCCACTCAATCAGTGCATGATTTGCTTTTTGATCTTTTCTTTATTTCAAAATTAATGAAGTCACAAATAGAAACATATAAACAGACATATAAATAAATGAGTAAAAAACAACAACTGATCAATCAGTGCTGGTGTGACTTGCAGCTTTAAAGTTACATTGATTACTTTATAATTGGGAGCTTTGATGGTTTTAAGCTGCTTGGTAAAATTGTAGAACATTTGAATGTGCTGGGTGTAGTATTTACTTTTCTTAATAGGACATTGTGGTTTCACAGATTATCATTTGTTGATACAGTATTTTTTAGTTATTATTTTCTTGCTTTATACTTGATGCTCCCTGCAGTACATAGGAGTCCAGCAGAGGGCGCACTAACATAACACAGATAGAAATGCTATGTCTGTTTTAAGCCTGCAGAAGAAGTTGACTGTTGCGTGACAATTTAGTAAAGACAATAAAAGTTCTGCGCACAGGCCCCTGGAATCATTACTAAAGATGCAGCATACATCCCACTACTTTCCGTGGTTACTGCATTTTGCAGAGCTGACTGCAAAACTACTGCTCTGAACTAAAAAAAAAAAAAAACACACAATTAACGTTTTCTGTGTTTTTATAGTTATCTATAGTTTAGATATATATATATATATATATATATATATATATATATATATATATATATATATATATATATATCACGTTCAGGGCTCCTTTCCACAAAAAACAGTGCTCAGTAAGTTGTCCTGCTGAGCTTAGCCTGCTGCACATAGCATAGGTCCCCTCTGGCCTATTAATAGTGTTGGCCCTCGCAACAATGTCATCTGTAACTGGACTCCATCTGTTAAGTCACAGCTCTGAATGTCAGTTGCCAGAAGCAGAAGCTCTGTAGTCATTCGCTGCTGACTCTCTTCCTGAGAACTTCATGGAGTTAGTGGGAAAACTGAGCCCTTACCAGGCCAACCAGCTCCTGGGGGTCCCGGCCCTCAGTCTGCTGGACGAGGATGATGAGGATAGCGAAGTGGTCATCGGCATCCGACCCAAATCTTCACCTCTCCCACGGAGAAGGAGCTCCTCCACTGAGGAGGACCTGGATTTTGAGCCCCCCTTGAGTGGCTCCAGGAGGGTTTCCTTTGCAGATGCCAAAGGCCTCAGCTTGGTGCAAGTGAAGGAGTTTGGCCTATGGGACATACCAAAGCTGCCAGGGTACGAATCCTCTGACAATGAAGGTAGCGATGCTGAGGAGTTCTTTATCTCACCTTTAACCTTCTCCCTTCCTTGGTCAACTGAGGAGCTCCTCACTCGAGTTAGGGAGAAGAAGGTTGAGCTGGAAACACTGGAGATACTTCCCGGGACCACAATTGTTAGAGGAGTAATCCGAGTCCTGAACATCTCCTTCAACAAGGCCGTCTACATCCGAACCTCTCTGGACTCCTGGTCCAGCCACTTTGACCTTCTGGCTGAGTACATCCCAGGCTCCAGTGACTGTGGGACCGACTGCTTCTCTTTTAAGCTCACCCTAGGGCCTCCATACGGGATCAAGGGAGCCAAAGTGGATTTTTGTCTGCGCTATGAGACATCTGCTGGCATTTTCTGGGCCAACAATGACAACAAGAACTATGTGCTTCGCTGTCAGCATAGAATAAGAACGAAGAAGGAGAAAGCACATGGAAGCAAGAGGAGCTGCCTAAAAACGTCTAGGTGGGGGCTATTAAAGAGTAAACACACTGCAGTTAATATAGTCATATTTAGTAGTTGTTAACTGGTCTGGATTGGGGAGTCATTACCACACCTTTAAAAACAAGTCACGACCCAAATCTGACAAAATGGTTCAATTCCCAAATGTATTCAATGCAGACATGATGCCTTTTAAACCAGAGATTTAAAAAAAAGTTTTAGTTTGTTGCCCCTTTAAATAAAAGTCAACTTAAACTGCATCAAGTCCACAACATAGGCAGCAGTTTTAATCCATATTTTTGAAATAAATTCAAGAAAAAAATGTGCAAGTTTTATTGGTTGAAATTTTATGAAAATTAATTTTTGTCTTACTATTGCAACTACACAAGACACATGCTGTTCAACAATGTGCTTAAAAATAGTCAGAAATTATTACCTTTTTTTTGCACAGACAAATGCTCTCAACCCACTGAAAGTGTTCGCGACGTCACGACTGGACCCACAAGCTGAGAACCTCTGTTTTAGATGTAACACTAGATCTCACTGAGACAAACACTTATTTTCAACTCTACCAATAAAAGTTTTTTTTTGTCTTCACTGACAGCAGTGGAAGCCCTTTAACTCTAAATATGAATCCATTTGAAGTAAATCTACTTTCCATGTTTTTTTCTGTTTTTTGAGAAAATAATCTGCTTTAACAGATTAAATCTTTTTACAGTCTGAATTTCTCCACTGTGGTTCCAACAACAAACGAGTCTTCACGGGGGGAAAGTTCAAAAGGTGATTATCTAACATTCTAATATAATTTTTCCATCCTTGCTTCTTATCCTGAATAAACGGTGTTAATACCAATAGTGAAATCACACAAAACTACATTTATGGAAAAAGTGTTCACTTTCTTTCTTTTTTTTTGTAGATGTTTTTAATCATGGGCTGACTATCAGCAAGGCCATCTCTTATGGTCCCTCAAAAACTTCTGAGGAACATGAACAGAAAGCCCAGGTGAGTGGAAACCACACAGTGTGTGAGTTGCAGTTTTTCTGGAAGCTGTGATGGAAAAGGGATATGACAATGTCTAAAGCCTTACATTATCCATTGATCAAAGGCATCAAAGTGGACTTTGAATACCTGAAGAAGGTTGTTATGATCCTCTGCTATATTGACCTCTTAATGACCTTAATGACCCATTCATTATTAAGGGTCTGTTGGCAAAGCAAGGCAAATGTATTTGTATAGCACATTTCATACACAAGGAAACTCAATGACTGTGCTTACAGAAAACATTCAACAGCTTAAAAATCTGCAGCAAAAACATTTTAAATCCTCAACAAACACATTACATCAACAACATGACCAAAAATCTATCTCTCAATCATACACAGTAGAGAAAAAAGTGCCTTTAACTTTGATTTAAAAATGTTCACATTAGATGCTGACTCAGCTCTGCTGACAGTTTATTCCACTTCTTTGCAGCATAACAACTAAAAGCAGAATCACCATGTTTACTATGAGCTCTGGGCTCCACTATCTGACCTGTGTCCATAGATCTGAGAGACCTGCTGGGTTCATACCTGACTAACATCTCACTGATGGACCAAACCCATTCACACATTTATACACCAGCAGCAGAACTTTAAAGTCTATTATGAGGCTGACTAGGAGGCAGTGTAAATACTTTAAAACTGGAATAATGTGTTCTGATCTCTTTGTTGTGGTTGAGACCCGAGCTGCAGCGTTCTGAACAAGCTGTAGCTGTTTGATGAAGACCATTACAATAGTCCAGTTTGCTGCAGATTCAGAGTCATTAAACCTGTACATCTTTATCATTTAAAGTAAGTTATTTCACACTGTCAATCAGCTGAGATCTCAGTAAAATATCAGTACAATCTTATGCAAGACCTATTTTATTCACTTTAAAACCTTTTCCACAATAAACAAAAAATACATAATAATAAAATTGTTCTTTAATTATTAAAAGTCCAAACTTGCTCAATAAAGCAGACAAAGCCTTTGACATGTAAATACAGAATGAATAGAGACAGCTCTGTGTCTCTGTGAAGGACAAGAGGATCAGAAAACTGAACCTGACCCTCATGCACTTTACTGGGATAATGTCACATAACTTCAACTTGAATAGCACATAGGGTAATATGTATGTAACACGTTGCACACCTAAAGGACACCTCATATGTTCTGTTTGTGTTTCCTCCTGATTGCCTCAGATTCTAATCTTGTCAATGTGAGTTAAAGCAAAGGGTATTTTGAAATCTATAAGCCACTCCAGAGAGATGCAATATTAACATCATTTAATTCCAGCATAGCTGTTGTGTGAGTGAGCAGAAACTGATCTTTCCTTGTTGACGGACAGATGGAGACCAGGCTCAACAGCAGCAGAAGTGGTAGAAAGACGGACCAGCTGGCTCAAGTGATGGACTACTTTGCCCAAAGAACTGGAGGCAATAAAGAAGAATCACCTGCAGAACTAAACCATGTGGATGAAAAGTGCACAGATGTACCATCAGAAAACTCTCAGATAATTTCTGAAGCTCCAGAAACTCACAATCCATCACCTGCACATGTCTGCAGCTCTGACAGTGAGTTGGCGAAACCTGAGACCGTCCTAAAAACAGGAGGTGGGAGAGCTTCAGATATTGATGACAGTCCTTCAGACCAGGAAAGGATGAACACTAAAGCTGTGAAAAGCTGTCAGAATCCATACAGAGCTGAAGAAGACGAAAAAAGCAGTGCAGAAATCGACCAAACATTTGGGACCGTGGTGGATCCACTGTTTCAACAAGTGTTTGAGAGAAAGGAGGGTGGACATCAGAGTCTGAAAGAAGGTCCGAATGAAGACTTACACTCTAACATTGGACAAAAACCAAAAAGCTGCAGCACTCTAACAGAGAGTAGAGATAACTATTTTAAAGCTAAGGAATATCTGAATGCTGTGCCGGAGAGTCCTGCTGGGGAAGAAGACACTGGTTCAACAAAAGAAAGTACCAGAAGAGGAGGAGACAAGGACGATGGTGACCAAGATGAAGGATCCAAGGAATTAATATCTGACTCTCCTTCAAAGGAGGAACATATGATATATAATCACACAGATACAGTTGGGAAAGAAACAGAGAATAATTTTGATTCGTGTAGTGAGTGTGAACAGAAGAGCTGTGAGGAATTCATATGTCAGAGAGAAAATCCTAGAGTCAACACTGATGACTTTAAATTCACAGCAGCTGCAAATATTAGTGAAGATGACAACACTTGTTTGGGAATAAAGGATGAAGACACTGGAAAGGTGGTTGGCTTCAAACAGAATGCAAGTAACTGTTTATTAGACCTTACTAAAAACTGGGAAATGATGGTTGAAGAAGAAGAAACCAACATTTTAATGAGTAATCAGGAAGGGGAGCCTGTGGATTTAAAGAAAGAGAACACCACAGTGACAGAGGAAGGCGCAGAAAATAAAGAACGCAAGGAAGAACATGTCCAGGGAAGTGCCAAAGATTCACACTCAGACCACAAGGAGAGGGTTGAAAGCGAATTTGTTGTGGAATCCAGAGCTGGGATTGAAATAGAAGTCGTTCCAAGGTGTGGACAGGAAACAAAACAGAGAGCAGGAGAGGAGAAACCAGAAAGAGACATACCAAAAAACCCAGAGACGGAGATACAGTCTTCAGAGGTAGATGAAGTAATTTCTAAAACGTTGCATGTCCCAGAAGAAGTGCAGATAGAGTTAAAAGATGAAGGTCATGTAGGTTTTCAGTGGGAAGGTGTGAGGAAGGAGGAAAAGCAGGAGAATCCAGATTGCAACTTTGACACTGTAGATGCAGACTCAAGAATAACGATAGAAGACGGAGAATATGAAGAGGCATATCCAGAAGAAAAGTGTCCTCGAAATGGGGTTGATGATGATACATCTGCTCTGGACCATGAACAGCAGAGAGTGAGCAACGCCAAAAACACACACATTCAGAATGAGGAGGAAGTCCAAAGCTGCATATATGCTACAGATGATCAACCAAACATGGAGAGTAAATGTCCAACATTGGATGAAGAGATGTTTCCAGAACAATCTTACCACACTAGCCAGGAGGGCAGCTCAGCAGAGTCTGACTCAGATGATGAGGTGGAGTTATACATGCACTGCCTGAGGGCGGTCAGCACAGTGGAACGGAGCAGTGACACTAGCGTCACCGTGGCTAGAAGGACCTCTATAACCAGGAGCAAGCTGCAGGCCACACCAATGCCACCCATCAGTGAATCTGTGGACGAGGAGCAACACTTCACTGCACTTAAGGAGGAACATCAGCAGGTGTGCACAGACTCTACCATTGCTCAGGCTGCATCAAGCAGACATGAAAGCTCTGAGACTGACACCTTTCCCTGCATCAATGTCTCCAAAACATTGGTATGCACCTCCTTGTTGGTGCTGTTTTTTGTCGTGGCATACCACTATGATTTCCTTGCTTGTTTTGGGCTGTACTTGATATCAGTGGTGTGGCTCTGCTGTCAAGAAGAGAAGCAAGGCACCAAAGAACACAAATGAATTGGCTGAGAAGCATACACAGATAAAATGTTTTATTTTGAAGATAAACATTTTCATCCTTTGAAGCCTTGGACATTAATCATGTCAAAAAATATAATAAATACAATATGAGCTTGCTTAAAAATGTTATTAAATTAAAAACATGTAAAGTGCCATTAGGAAACTGGGGAGGACCGCATTAGTATTGGGCTGTTGTGGGGGGTGCCATGGTGTGCCATGGGGCCAGTGTGGTTCGGGGTGTGCCACAGGTGTGGCTTTTTGGCCGTACTTCTCGGTGCCGTCCTGGAGCCTGTGAAGCAGCGTTCGTGTCTGAAAAATCTATCCTTTCTAGTGGCCTGCCATGTGGATGGGCTTGCCTCACACCGGACAGGCCTCCTACCTGGACTCTCCACCTCACACCCAGCTGCAAATTCAATGGTACGACTAATACTGATCCACGGCCTCTGCCCTCTACCCTCTAAAACTAATGCACTACATACACCCATATTTACAAGGGCTGGGTTGGTGTGGCTCACTGTTTCCTGCCCAGTGCCATTCATTTAATTGCACCTCAAACATTCACATACACACAGGGGTTAGGGAAGTGCCTCTTTCCATTAGGGAATGGAACTACCCACCATATCAGGGTGGGTGCTCACAATGGGTGGGGACCTGGCCCCCTCTGTGGATGGTTGGTCCATTGTGTGGAGTTTAAACACAGCTGAATTGTGCGGTGGGACGAGTGGGCTTTTGGGGTGGCACTTGGGACTCGCTTTGCGTTATCTCTCCAAGCTGTATCATTCTTAAGGTGTGTGATAGAGCCTTTCCTCTTCTGGTACGGCTGGGTGCTGGCCTCGTGTCTTGGTGGTTTTAGCCTGGGCTGGCTTGTCTAGCCAGTGTGGGGAGTGGGCACAGTAGGGAGTGGGTTGTGTGGCCCCTAAGAATGGTGCTTCCTGTTCTGGCAGGTGGGCATGTCACCCACCAGGCAGGGGGCTGGGTTTCTCTGCAATGGCTTGCTTGGTGGCTCACCCTAGGGGACCTTCTGGGTTGCACGAAGCCGTCTTTACCCTAGTATGACTGCTGGTGTGGCCTTGCTCATGTCCTGTTGTGCTGTTGTCCATGGCTGAGTCCTCTTGGTGTGTCGCATACTATTATAGTGGGCTGTCTAGGGCTGAGGAGGACTTGCCTTTGATGATCACTGGGCTCACTGT
The DNA here is from genome assembly GCF_900634775.1 of Gouania willdenowi. Classification (NCBI taxonomy): domain Eukaryota; kingdom Metazoa; phylum Chordata; class Actinopteri; order Blenniiformes; family Gobiesocidae; genus Gouania; species Gouania willdenowi. Next base: position 31,144,878 of record NC_041049.1, on the reverse strand, counting down.
GCTTGCCGCTAGAGAAGAGGGTGGTTAAGGGCTCTCTAGGGTGCTGCCTTCACGGCAAGGAGCTGGTTGCCTCCTAGCCATGGGTCTCAGCCCTTCTGCTGGGGTGTGGGGGGGTTCCCTTGGCCCTCCCCCAGCGGATTGGGCATTAGGGTGTGTGTGGGGTGATTGCTGGCGGAGGGCCTCGAGGTGGCGGTGGGGTTTGTAGGGATAAGCTGTGAGTTATTGTATTGTCACAGTGTTACAGTTAGACACACAGAAACCTCAGAATCTACACTTCAGGAATGAAAAAAATATGTGATTTTTTTTTCTACCGGTAACTTTTGTGTGATTTTCCTGCTATTCTGTCATGGGAGATAGTATTTCATAAAACTCAAGTTTTACTCATTTGATTGAAAAATATGCAAAGTTTTGGCAGTGTAGCAAAATATTACTCTATGTCAGTGGCAGTTGCACGTGGTTGCACTTTTTTCCACCCCATAAGCACCTTCAAAAGCAGCAGTCTGAGCATTGCTACTATTATTTACATGTTATAGTGATTTTACTAGAAAACTTGGATGAAGTGGATAAAGTACGACAGTAAAAAAATAATAATAAAAAAAAAAATAAAAATGATTAATGAATGAGTTCAGAAATGTCAGATGCTTAATTCCATCTTAGTATATGTTGCGTCCATGAGGCAAAGGTAGTACTAAATAATTTGATATTACTTTGCTGATACAAAACATCACTTTATTACAAAAAAATGTCATAATAAACTGTTTTATCAAAGCCCTAACCAACATTCAAGATGTTTTCCTACATTTTGCATGTTGATTAATGTTGTTCATTGTGCACAGATGACTTTTTATACACATATCTAAGCACCCTGCTTCCTAGACTTTTGTGAGACATCAGAAATTATTGACATATTTCAATTAATACCCCGTCTAATAATAAATACCCCCGTTTCTTTGATTAAACGGCTGTTCCAGTTACATCCTGAATGAATGAATTTACCCCTAAACCAGGATTTCAGCTCGGCTAAGTCTCCTATCTAGGTTTCATTATTATTTGTTTTTATTTTGTGTTTTGTCCACTGTGCTTTTAAATAAAGTTGCACGTCAGTCACGTCCCTATCTATCCATCTTTGATTGGTCAAGAAGCTGCCAGTTCTGTGCCATGTGTGCCGCTGTCAGCCAATCAGCTGAGGCGCTGTTGGCCGGCCTGCCGGTGTGCCAGCAGTCAAAAAAAAGGGCCAAAGGGGAAGCAGGATCAACGGACCGCGACCGGAGCGGTTCAGAAAGGGGCAGTTCGGTACCATGGACCTCAGGGAACAAGTGGAGACTGGGGAAGCCCACACTGGGCCTCTGTTTATGCCCATTCCCGTTGAGGTTCCGCGGAAGAAGGAGCAAGAGAAGCTGTCAGGGTTAGTGAAAAACGTCCACAGGAGACTGCGCAGGAAGTACAGAGAGGGTAAGCAGATCTATGTGATCTATGATCACTGAACACTACCATAGCACGTAGTCTGAAGACTACATCACACCTGGACCAGGTGGTTCCACATCAGAGCCCCCTGTTCTACTAAAGCCTTTAAAGCAACACTGTCTGGTTCAGGCCCCCAATATACAATAGGCAGCCATAACATTAAGAGCACCTGTCTGATATGTCTCTATAATGCTCACATAGCTCTCCATAGCAACCTGTACCCAGCCTTTAATAGACCTCTGCTATGTACTGTGTTGTTTGTTATTAACAGTAGGACATTTAACCCAGTGGTTCTCACCCGGTCTGACTTCAGCGGGTGACAGCAGGCCTCAGCCTCAGCCCAAACTCAAACATTACATTCTATAGTTTCACTGTTAAACGTTTGGACTTCACATAGAAACAGACTGTGAGTGTGTACAGAAGTGTCCATGGGGTTTGTCTGCCTTTAACTAACATGTTATTTTCATTTCTCCGTTTGAAAAGTCACCCTGCAGTCCCGTGATAGCCTCTTCATAGCAGCATTTCTGCTTTTTGCTCAACGTGACATATCACTGCTCAGTGCTGGTGTTGGAGCTTTTTCTGTGTCAAGTTTACATCATGCAGTTAGTGTGAATATCCAGTGTCTAAACTGGTTTTCTCCCACACTCCAACAACATGTATGTTAGGGGACTTAATCTCTCTATAGTTTAGAGGTGGGTATCCTCTGGGTACCTCACGGTACTAAGCTCACAATAACGATTATCTCACGATATGACGATACTGCGATTATTGATATATTGGTCAGAAATCAATCTACGATAATTTATGATATAACAAGACAAAAAAGATTAAGTTAAATTTTTTTTTTTTAAATTTATATCTCTGAAAGACAAAAAATTAAAAAAGTGTCCTATGAACAGTGACACTATTTTAGTGCAACATTTCTGTAAATAAGTGTCAACATACCAATGTAAATGAATAAGTATCTCCAATAGTGCTTTCTGTAAACAAAAAATAGGGTCTTTCTTACCAGTGACACCATTATAATGCAATATTCCAGCAAACAATATATTGGTTCCTTCAAATAGTGACAAAATTTCTGTGAAGACCTATATATATATATATATATATATATATATATATAATACTCGATCGTGTAAAAAAATAAATAAAATATTGCGATATGTTGCTGTATCGAGATATCGTCACACTCCTAATATTGCTTATGAATGAACAGCTTGTGTGAATGAATGGTAGAGGACTCATTTAAAATGTGTTGTGATATCTGTGCTTTCATTTGTATAATGAAGGGTGTCTTCAAGTATTTATGGACCCCAAATGTAATCCCTTCTGACAGGTTGCATGATATAAATGAATGCTTATTGCGTTCTCCATTTAGTTTTTAGTCCGGTAAAAAGCATAGTTATGTCAGGCCAAATACCATAGTAACCATTGCATTTTCATATACATTATTAAACCAACCCCACATAACAGAGTAATAACATTTCTTGAGCTCGCTCAGTTACAAATTGAGATATTCATTGTTTTTTTTTTTTTTTTCCAATTATCAAGTATAAATTGCTCTAAAAAATGTTAAAGGTTTAAATTGCTGCTTGAAAGTTTGTTTTGATCTCCACCACAAACACTCTTTTATTGACGTTGTTAGAAGTTTTATGCATTGCATTATAGGATGAGAGGTCTCGTAGAAGTATGCATAGAATAGTTTTTACTTCATTACTGTTTGTTTGTTTGCCAGAAAAGGAAAGTCATTCACTTCACCCCATTTTTGTTCACCATTTTATTCCCGTTTTATCCACCATTGGTTTGCCACAGCTTTCAGTTTCTGAAAACACCAGAAATGTTCTGGCAAGTGACTTTGACAGTGTTTTAGGGCCGAACACAAGAAATCACTGTACACAGTAAGAATGAAGTAGAAACACTAGTATGCATCTGTCTACGGCAGTGGTTCTCAAACAGGGGTACAGGAGCACATTGCAAGGGCGTACTCAAAGATTTAACAGTTAATTAAAAAAATAATCGGGAATTGTTTCTACGACACTTTTAGGCTTTTTTTTTTGACAAATTAACTACCAACTAACAGCACTATTTGATCAATAAAATACTTGATTTTTTTTATTTTTAAGGAAACAGAATGATTTAATGTCATAGTGTAGGGGACATTTGATCTTTTCTGAATGTTTTCTGAACATTTCTGAATGTGAACCAGTCAACCTACCACTTAATGAGTCACTGATGAGTGCTGCTCCTAGTCCTTATCTGTGTCCTCACTCAGGCCAATGACAACTGGGCACTGATCAAACATTTGCTTCAGCTTTATGACCCGGAGTGCTTTGATCTTAAAATGTTGTTGTCTGAGAGTAAGAAGAGCCAAGTCCTCGCCTCTGATCAGTCAAGTGGAGAAGAAGCAGTGAACTAGTGAGGAACTGCTGCTGGAGCTACACCTGGATTTTCCAGCTATCCTGGATGAGTTGAGTTTAGCTGGGAAATTGTTAAATCAAAGGGGAACATCAGACGGTTACCATAGAGATATACTCTGCTTGCCTGCTACCGACTATGCTAACAGGCAGGCTTGGCTTGAGTTTTCATCTGATCTCATGTTACAGTAATTTTAATTTTTAAAAAAGCCAGAAATATACATATATAATATAGGGTTTATATTTTTCTCCATTGTTAAAAAGCACATTACTAGGGATTACTAGGGATAGTAAAGGGATTTAATTTGCTTTCTAGTTATTTTTTTAATAAATAAACTATCAATCAGAACAATGATGATGGTAGATAATCAAATACTTGATGGTAAATAAATGCACAGTGCAAAATGTCCTGCAGTACATGACCAGTCCACGGTGGGGGAGGGGCAGTGCTACATTGAAGATTAATTTCCTTTAAACACGGCTTTGAATTTCAATAATTTCTGATGTCAGAGAATCCCAGTGGGCATGCTGGTCAGATCTGTGTAAACAAGTGAGTTTAGTATGTACACTACTAAAAACATATATCTACAGAAGTATGTTTATTTGTTTTTGTTTATTCTTTATTTGAAGTGACAAATGCATAGAGACATTAAGATCATAAAAGACAAAGATGTTCTACACCAGAGTATAGCGAAATAGCTAGTTTCTGGCTCTATTCCCTGGCTACCTGCATAACTGCATTATCTCATTCTGACATTATATATAAACTAACCACAAGTTTAATACAGTACATTTTATAAAATACACGTTAATCTGTTCTCGTTCATGAATATATACACATTACCGGTAAGTTGTCATATGGTTCAAACATAGTGTCCGCCTCAATATGTGTGTGAGCAGCTTTCATTGTTCTACAGACACTTTTTAAGTTCTGCAGTGAACAGGAAATAGTCAGTTTGACTTTGTTCCATTCCTTTATTGCTTTATATGTGAAAGATGATTGTGTGAATGAAGTTTTACATCTGGGTATGGTACACTGCCCCCTGGTGGATGCTCATGTGGTTCTAGATGTCACAGCAGAAGTGAACTGTATAAAGTTCGTCAGAGGTGCTGGTGCAGAATTATTTAAGATTCTATGGGCCAATCATAATTTAACAGTCTATATTTTTGAAGGACTGAACAGTGATGGTGTTGTCGTGGTTTTCGGTCAAGGATTTTGAGCGATTGTTTGTGTAGAGTTTCCAATGGCCTCAGAGTGGTTTTACTCGCCTGGGACCAGCACATTATACAATAATAAAACCGAGACATAATCATTGCATTAAAATAAGTTTGAGCAGCCTCCAGTGTTAATGAGTTTCTAATACATTTGAAAGTTTTGATGTTGTGCGGTACCTGAGATTCTGGCACATCTGTTTGATATGTTTTTTTAAAACTAAGAGTTGGGTCTAAATTTACACCCAGGTAACGATATTCAGTGACATTTTGTATTATTTTTCCCTTGTACAGTTATGTTTGGAAAGGATGACAGTTTGTTACATAGTACATTGTTCTTGTTTTCTTTACGTTTAATGCGAGACATGAATTATGTAGCTTTATTGCAGCCTTCTCCATTCCTTCTCCTGCTGTAAGTTTATTGGCCACCTGTTCAGCATCCACGGACATAATGGGTCCAACCAGACAGATTGGATTTAACCCAAGCTAGAGTGTTTGTTGACAGTTTAAATTTAGTTAATTTTAAAAGTAACCTTGGGTGACTGACTGTATCGAATGCCTTGCGAAGATCTAAGAATATTGCTCCAACTACTCCTCCATTATCTAGATTTTGTTTTATTGTTTCTGTGAGAAGGCAGCATGTTGTTCGGTCGAGTGGTTTGCTCGAAACCCAAACTGCATGGGATGTAAAAGGCCTTCGTCCTCTAGATGTGGTGTGAGTTGCTCAACGGTCACTTTTTCTATTGCTTTTGTAATAACGGGGAGAATGCTAATTGGCCTGTAGTTGTTGATGTCTTGTTTATTTCCTGCTTTATGGATTGGAATGATAGTGGCTGTTTTTAATGTGGTAGGGAATGTGTTTTCCGTAATTGATTGATTTAACAGTCTTGTTATTGGAGCAGTGAGAGTATCTTTATAAGTTTTTAAGAAGAGTGTCCGACCCATGCATAGCCCGAGACTGTGAGCTTGATAATGTGGAGAGGATTTTGTTATATCTATACATATTCAGCTGCTTATTCATTCATTCTTTTGGACACAATCTTTCCTTACTCCTTGTAGGCAGTATTAATTTTCCTTTGCTAAAAAAAACAACTATATTTACAACCAAAGCTGCTGCTCAGTACAAGACAACACGTCTGCTTGGTCTCCATCATTATATGTTTTGGTTATACACAGGCTGAGGCTTCCGCCCCTTCCCATTGGTTGTGACCAGAGTTTAAACCATTGGAGTGAACAAAACATTTTTTTTTCAGAGATTTTCATTCATTCACTGTGGTTTACAAATGGTGAAATTAGGATAGATAATAAAGATTATTGCACTTATTAGTTTTTCTTTAAAAAAAAAAAAAAAAAAAAAATATATATATATATATATAATTGAATGGAAACCTTATCAGAAAATATTACTCAGTGCAAAATTAAAAACACCAAGGGGTTCAAGGCAGGCCTTTCAAAATTAAGGCCCATGAAGCATCCAGATGATTATTGGCTCAAAGTAAAAATAACTGAATTATTAATAAGTTAGGAACTTCTAAATTATTTTTATATTGTTTGTATATATGTTGAATTGTAAAATTAAGAAGAATTAGCACATTTTCCTTAAATGTCACGATTCTCCTAGTTTGTCCTACTTGATTTCAAACACCCATGTTTTAAAGCTGCTCTCTTGAGTTTCTGAGAAACATCTCGATGTCCTGCCGCTCCACTTCCTCCCCCTGCCTCTGCAATCTACCCGAAGCCACGCCTCTACTTTTCTGCATGCGCATCGCGGAACATAACAAGGTTGCATTGATATAGGTTTATGGGTCAGGTAAGAGCCAAAATCAAAATTTGCTGGCCTTGTTTCCATGCACAGTTCTGCATTCACTTTGATTGACAGTCACAAAAACACTAAGTCAAAGCCTATTGGCTGGGCGATCGTTTCCATTTGTATAGGGGTCTATAGGACGAAGGCGGGACTTATATACATTAATGTATATGAATGACCACCGGCAGTAGACCATAGTAAAAGACTATTTCGGTATTTTTTTGCATGTCAAAAGAATGATATATAAACAAAGATTTCTCAGAAACTCCAGATATCAGCTTTAAGTGTGCTTACATAGAAATGGGATACTGGACTTGAGCTGCTTGGTGTGTAACCTATTACCGGTATTTAAAAAAAAAAAAAAAACATTTTTGAAACAAGTTAGATCCATGGAGGCCAGACTTCATAACATCCTGGGCTCAAAGAATCGTTTGCTGAAAAGTGAAATGTCTGACACAGCATAGAGCGGTGGGTTGTTTTGCAAACAGGCACCAAGAAGTCATTCTCCCAGCAGACCTCGTGATTGGTTAATAAGAAAAGCATGATCTAGTAGGCATGGTGTAGAATCAGTGCAGCTGTTTACCACCACTCCCCTTGTTGTTCTTTCATTTCACTAAATGTTTTTTTCCTCCTGGTCATGGGATTTCGTCCTATCAGCATGTTTGCTTATGCTGCAGGCAGCTGTAAGGATGCACTGGTTGCGTCTTTGTTTTTGTGAAATGATTATCTAAAGTAGATTTGACTCTGAACTGGCAGCCATGGCCTGAGGGGCTTTCCACAGGTATTTCTCAGCAGTGCGATCATCTTTTGGGGCTAAAGTGGAAGATAAAAGCTGGCAAGTAGGTTAAGAGGATTTGCTTTTTCCACTTATTGAATAGGTCAGGGTGGAAAAGCAGAAGGTCTGCACTAAAATGAGCTGCTTTGCCTTTTGTTTTCCTCAGTGGGTGACTTTGATAGGATTTGGCGTGAACACTGTGAGGACGAGCAAACGCTGAGCCAATACGCGCTCGCCATGAAGAACCTTGCTGACAATCACTGGACCAAGAACTGCGAGGGCGAGGGGCGCATCGAATGGTGTCGCAGGTGAGGTCAACGTCTCTTTTTTGTAAGAGAGCGCTGGGAAAGCAGTAACTGAGTTTCAACAACACAATTTTTAAACAATCCTTTGCCTCCAGGAAAGTAAAACAGGAACAATGACATTTGAAAAGTAGTGTACCTACTTGAAGGCTTTCCAGCCATGCTCTAGCGCAGACCACAATGATTTGGATCTGTGTCCATTAAACTCAGAGACATTTATAATTATAGAGCTGACAGATAGAGAGGGAAACCCATAGATAGTGATGGATACTGTTTCCACAGTCTTTGATGAAGCTAAGAGCACAGTGGTACACTTCATTTTATTCTATTTTTAAGACATTTATGGAAGCATTTATAAATAAAAGGTCATTGTAGTAGAGCCAAGGTAGAAGTGTCCCCTCAGATGTGAAGAGAGAAACAGGTTTTGTTCCTTAAATAGAAGCCCAGTTAAGTTTGAAGCTGCTAACGATGTAGAAGAGATGCTTTTGGTTTGAAAAGGGGATGTTTGACTTTTAGCTTAAAGCCGGTCCCAGGACGATTTTACATTCTGTTCGCAATGCATCATGGGGTGGTTGAGTATGACTAGTGTGTCCCCCGTGCATACTTAGAAAATGTCTTGAGATAGTATACATCCGGGTATTTTATCACATACTCAGTCTTTTGATACTATCTAATGTAAACACACTCCATATCGTAGTTTCCGGACTATAAGCTTCATGCCGCCACAAAATTGAGCTCCGTCACATTAGACCAGGTGGAACAATGAACTTGTTAACATTAAATTGTTCTTGCTTGTACTGAATCATTCTGATCACTCATTTTGTCATGATACACACTGCCTCAACATAGCAACGACGCAGACAAATGTAGAGAGAGAGAGAGAGACGGCTGCAGCAGCATTAGTGTGGATGAAGTAAAAGTCAGCCAGTTTGTAATAATAGCATAAAAGCATGAATTTGCCAAATCACCACGTTGGATTTGTTCAGAAGCGATCACGTCCGTATTCTGACTCTGAGTGCGACTCGCTGTGATCGCTCCGTGGTAGTTCACGGTAAGAAGAGCAGATGAAGTGGTGTATCAGTCTGATTCCAGTAAAAAGTGACCATAAAAAGCTGTAAATGGACTGAAATGTGGACGTGGGGCAGTGACGAGGAGACTTCATGTAAGTAAAGGAAACTTATCTGAAGGACATCCTCATCAGCCAATAATGTGGGGCCTAGGTTAGGCTGCGGCATTTGTGTGGATTTTTCTTAGAAAATTGCTAAATTATTGTAATGCAGCCAATAATACAGTGTGCTTCATAGCCCGGAAATTACGGTACTCATTTTGACGTTTGACTTAGTATGAGTAGTACGTTAGTATGACATTTACAACACAACCATAGTGTAGGCCTCATTGAAGATCATTTGCTCAAAATAGGATGTAAAAAGTTGACGTTGATGCTTAAATGTTTGCTTTGATCTCCACTGTAAATAGTACACTATTATTGACATTGTCCAAAAGGTTTCACACATTGCGTTGTGAATCTGGATAAAATGCGACGCCTCGCTGAGTGAGGTGATATCATGGGGAATACTGGGAACAATTTAAAACAAACATGGTGTCAAGCAAGTCACTGTTGGCCTTGTATGGCAACGAAACTCAAACAGAAACTAAAAACACTTTTATACATCTGTCTACAGGACTCCACTACCCACAATGCAATTTGACTTTTACATTAAAGTCAATAAACTGAGTGTTTACAATGGAGATCAAAACAAACTTGTATGGCAATTTCAACTTTCAGGCAAATGATCTTTGAATTTCTAATCTATGATGCCTACACTATGTCTTTATATGATTTTTTAAAAAAATGATTACTGTCCTTAGCAACAAATGCCAATTTGTTTTTAAAGGACAAGGACCGGTATGTGGTGATACCCTGATAATTGTGTGACGTTTGGCTTGGAGTCCTTGAGTGTTGGCAAAGGCCTAAACTGTTGGGTTGCACCTCCACAGTGTCTGTCAGGAATACTTTCTGGATGGAGGAATGAAAAGAATGTTGGAAAAAGATGCAAAAAGTGCTGCGCTTTCCAGTGGACTAACTGCAGCGCCCGTACCACCGTACAGCACCATCCCCAGGTATGTCCAATTATTAGCTTTTACCCACTGTTGAGCCATAACATTATGATTTTTATACAGGAGCAAATGGTAATGGTGCATTGCAAATTGCAACCAGACCCAAAAGACGTCTTATCTGGATAATTAAATGGATAAATCAGTACTAAACATTTCCCATTTGACATCTTCAGAATTACACATCAACCTCCTTTCTTATTGTTTCAAAGTTAAAAAAATATTTTCAGTGATTTCATATTTTAATCTGATAACATTGGACTTCGATAAAAGCTGGGATTTTCTTTTCGTTTTTGTTCTGGAAACAAACATTTATCAGTGTTGTGTCCAAGGGTTTAAGGGTTGTTTTTTTTTCTCTGCAAGCTCCATGTCTGACACAATTGATCTGTATTTTATGTCAAATCATGCGCCAATCTGTGCTATAAAAGCATTCTGCAAACTACTCGGGAATAAAGACCAGTGCCCGTATTCACAAAGGTTCTCAGAGTCCTCTCAGAGAGCTCCTAACTTAGCCTAAAGATTCCTAGCAAGGAATCTTTGCTTAAAAGTGATTCAGGAAGTTTGTTAGAGCAACTCTGAGCAAGAGTTGACAGACATTTTTCTCTTAGTGAGGAGGTGTGGTTGATCCTGTTGCTGGGTATGATGCAGTCTGCTAAAATCTGTGAATGGTTGTCAGAGAATGGGGGGGAAAAAGGAGTTTTCCTAGTAATGCATGCAGAATAAAATCAATGGATCATACTTGGACTGCAATAAGAAATGTATAATCATGAAATAAATTTAATCCAGCAAAATAAAATTAATTTGTACAGTTTAGATTGTTTGAACCTCATTCACATGCCAATTATTATATGGATTGTCTTATTTATTATTATTATATATTTACATTGGTAATTTTTCCAGCTTTATGTATTTGATATCAATGGTGGAGCAGACGCAGCTGTCTGCGATTGCTGGTGCTGTTTAAAAAAAGTGAAATACGAGAGTATTAAGAGGGAAACTAGGTCCTGGGATCACTGCACAAAGGAAGAGGCAGACCTTGGAGCTCATTGTCCTGATAATCAATGCGTTCTTCCTTCTCTGTGCACACAAGATACGAGTGTGAAGCACTGTTGCCTATTGGAATCAAAGCGAGGGCGGCAATAGCAGCACACAAAAAGGGAGCGAACAAATCGCGTTACGTTGTGTGAGAAAAGTCAGAATCAGAATAGTTTTATTGCCAGTAAGAGTTTAAAACAATACAGGAAATGTGATTTGGTGGATGGTGCAAAAAAAACCAAACCAGAAACACTATAACCCTAATAATAATACATATAAGCCGGTAGCATCTTATTAAAGCACTGTCGTTAAACTTTCTCTTCGTTTCTGTCTGTTTAAGTCACTTTTAGGCTTCTTAAAAGTCCTCCTCACTACTCCTAATAGTATTTCACTTTAGGAGCTCTTTTAGGGCCTAAGAGGCTTTGTGAATTACTTTTAACATAACAAGGAAAATTTCTAAGAAAAATCTTTGTTTGAGGAATTCTAAGATTTTTCTTAGAGTGGCATCACTAAGAGCGACTTTTAGCTTTAAGGTGCGTTCGAATGCGACTGAAGTGACTAGATCACATTCAAAATCAATGTAAATGTCACAACTTCAAGCGACCCGACTTGCGTGATTCCGGTGACTATGCTGATTCTCTACTTTTAGTAGGTTTTACTTAAAATGTACTTTATTTTGAATCATTAAAAACAACAAAAAGTAAGTTAACATCATCCATCTTCTATATGTGCTTATTCTGATCTTCTTAGTCATATTATCCCAACCGGAGCAAGTCACCAGTCAATCATAGAGATTGCACCATAGTTTTCTAACCATGTTTCTGGAGGACTGCAGTTCTGTAGGTTTTATATGTTGATGCACTACCAGATGCCCTAGCACAGGGGTGGCCAATCCTGGTCCTCAAGAGCCACTATTCAGCATGTTTTAGATGTTTCCCTCTTCCAACACACCTGATTCAAATGATTAACTCATCAAGCTCTGCAGAAGCCTGATAACGATCCTGGTCATTTCAATCAGGTGTGTTGGAAGAGCGAAACATCTAAAGGCAGGCATACTCTGTGCGATTTTTGGCCCATTTTGAGCCGACTTTTGACTCGTGCGACTATTTTGTGGGATCGTGTGTCGTGCATTGTGTAGTATACATGGGGTCACAAGAACGATTAACACCTCACGACCAGCTCCCGATCAGCAATCGTAGGTCGTAAGGATTTCAAACATGATGGTATCGCACAGTTGAAGCAGTGCCACAGACCGGCTTACCGTAAACGCTGACACTGTGCATGCGCGAACACCGTAGGACCGCTGTAAAATTGACAGACGGTCATGCCCACGTCTGTCCAGCCAGCTCCTGGTTCATCACGCATCTTTTTTTTAATAGTGACGCTTCAGAGTTCTTCTTCTTCTAATTTGTACGTTGCATTTCTGGAAACAAGACCCCGATGTGTCGTGTATGAACGTACAGTGTGAGCAGTCAGATCGTGTCAGAGTGTCGGATCGTATAGTGTGAGAACAGTCATTGTGCGCACATTCCGGCTCTGCGTCTGAGTCGCACAGTTTGAGCTGAAGCTGAGTGCAAGGATTGAAAAAATTGCACAGTGTATCCCAGCCTTAAAACATGCTGCATAGTGGCTCTTGAGGACCAGGATTGGCCAGCCCTGCCCTAGCATAAATGTCTGTGATTGTTTATCTCTGCAGAAAGCTTGAGAACAATACTCCCCTTACAGTCAGTTTAAGATGGCCCTCCAGGGCCAGAGTTTGCTATGCACACAACTTTCTTCCAGTTGGAAACCAAGAAACTCTATTAAACGGTTACCTAGCATAGGACTGGGCAGTAGGAGAATTGCATGAAAAACCTGGGTTGTGAAGCTAAACACCATGTGTCACTGCCAGAAGAAGAAATTGAGGGATTAGATGAACAGATCTTTTTTCAGTGGTCAGGTCTATTTCCACTGATTTTCTGCTTTATCAGGCACTGCAGTTATTATGTGCAGGTACTGACACACCTTCATTTGTTTTTGTATTTGCTGCAGTTCCATCTCTCAGTTGGGGAAAATGCGCCTCCTTGATGTGGGAAGCTGCTTCAACCCTTTCCTGAAGTTTGATGAGTTCTTAACAGTTGGAATTGACATTGTTCCTGCAGTCGAGGTATGAGCAACTCACCTTTTGCGGATAAAATAAGCAGAATGTTTTCTTGTATGTGTCATTACGTGTATATATATATATACATACACATAAAATCAAGCGTGTACAACTCACCCTGGCCACTGTTTACGTCTTTTCTAACCTTTTCTTCGATTGATCCTGTCCAACACCTTTCCCAAAACTTAACTTGTTCATCCTCTCTATATTGAATATGGACTAGAGTGCATCTCGGGATGCATTCTTGTGCCACCACAAGGTCTGAACCAATGCTGTGCAATATAACGTTTATATTGCACATTTAATGTGTGTGGTATTGCTCCTACTCTGTTGCTAAAATGTCATGAAGCAGGCTAATCTACTCACAGCAACACTGCTACTTTGCAGTAGCATGTTTACGTCACCCAGAGATACTAGTTTCCATCACCGTTAGAGGAGCAAGCTGGTCCCAGTTGACGTGACTGCCGTAGCTACTGAAGCGCCTTCCACTGTCATTATGGGCTACATCCAATCCCTGCCTAATTCTACATCATTTAACACCAGCCGGGCCGTGCTCGGATATAAGCGTTAAGTGTTTAGTTTAGTGCAATAAAGATGCAGAAAATGGATACTATGGTATGCGGAGGTGAAACGCTGCTTTTTTTCAGCCATATTGCATCCCCCAGAGCTACCGGAATCATCAATTAGTCTGGTTACAAATTGTGTCGCTATAGCCAATCTGACTCTTCCAAGCAAAATAGCTGCAAATATGTCTCACAAGTGTTGGTGTTAATTTATCTCCTGCTGCTCTAGAAGGACTTTTAAATAATATAACCTAATGAAACCTCTACTATCATGTATGATCTTTGATTGAGCTTGCAAGTAAAATTCACTACAGGTACTGTTTAAAACAGGGGTGGCGAAATCCAGTCCTCGAATCAAATGAATGGCTCGTTGTCATGCTTCTGCAGAGCTTGATTACAACACATTGGTTTCAACCAGGTGTGTTAGAGCAGAGAGACATCTAAAAGTCTCAGGAATCCAGTAGATCGTCTTCAAATGGTGCTGACTGACTGACAGACTGTGTTGCTGCATTAACTCAGATCAATAGGACGGTTTCATGGACTGATAAGTGCAAAGTTACAGGACCTGGCGGAGCATCCACAATACATTAGGGGGAACAATTATCATTAGATTTTAAATTTGTTGATTTAAAAAAAATAATAAAAAATGATTTTGTTTTCTACATTCTTAAATGTTGTGCAGCAGACAGAAGTCCATCTTCCTCCACTGTAACTTCCTCAAATATCATTGTGTACTTCTGTGTACTCACCTCTCTACATTGAACTAGCAAAACGCTCATTTAAATAGGGCGGTCTACACCTCTTCTGCACGAGCGCTAATCATTGCAGTATGATTTAGGGATGCAACTGGTTTGCCACCCTTTATTTCAGATCTTAGTGATACCGCCACCATACGTAGAAAATATACCTTCATTGAAAAGATTCTTGAAGGAGAAATACCATTTTTTTTATGGATTTTTAAAAAAAATTTATTTCATTTTTATAAATAATGAATAGCAATTTTCCATTCATTTCATGTAATTTTAAGGAAGGAATACTATACCGGGATATATATCATTATCAAGATATAAATCTACCTCTATTGTGATATAAAATTTTCTCCACATTGCACAGCACTAGTGTGAAGTCAACCCAACAGAACAAGCACAGAACCTGACCCGAGTCTGACAGATATTAGATATTTATTTATTTTTTTATACTAAAGACACATTCACATTTGTGTGGAAAGCTCGCATTTATTAAGCAATGTAGGAACCTCCTAGATTTCTGCATTCGGAATGTTCAGCATGCACGGGGAACAACAGCACAGGCACGCACACTCTCTGCCTGTTGGTATCCATCTGGATAACCACACATCTGTCAGTCTGCGATGCCCCAGAGCCTTATTACTGAGGAGACAGATGTTTTTATCAGGTGAAACAGGCCCATTGACTCCCTACTTAATAATCTGTTTTAAATTTAAAATGTTCAATGCCTTATGGAGCTAAAGTAGCCAAGCCTGACTCGACCGGAGCATCATTTCTAAAGAAGTGTCTAAAACGGCTCAGGTCGGACATCTATACTGTAATATGAATATGGACTAATTCCCAGGGTCAAGTTGTTCAGAAGGTCTAATATGGATCTAAATTATCCTGACTTTGAAATCCCTTTTTTGTTATCCAGTAGAGGTGTGTATTGGCTGGCATCTGGCGATAGGATTCGTATCCCGATACATAGGTCACGATATGATACGATATATCCCAATATTAAAGTATAAGGCGTTTATTGCGATAATTTTTTTCTTTTAATATGACTTAAACAACTAATCTGTAAATGTGCACACCTTCATGAGAACATTATGTATGAAATATATTTTATTGGCATATTTTACAAACAAAACAAAAAAACTGGTAGAATAGCCTGCATGGGGTCATTCAAAGTGTAATTATTTAAAGAAACAAAAAGGAAGCACAGAAAATAGAAATATATAATGTTCAATATCAGACTATATCTGTCTCCAAAGGAAAATAAGAAGCAAATATACATTCCATGTGCTTCAAATTCAAACTTAAAATTTCAACCTTGAAATGGTAACACATTCATTCTTCTGTGGAATAATGCTACAAAGCAGTTTGTGTCGAGGTCGTTGAATCGATGCACCTGAGCAGGACACACAGAACCTCCGACTTTCTTAACTCATATGTTCAAATGTTATCACACTTTGATTTATATTGCAGTACATTTAAAATAAAATAAAGCAATATATATTACATTTTATTTTATTTTGCAATCAAAGGTAATGATGCAATTATTTGCGTTAATTGCTACAAATAATGAAATTATTCACACAGAAACATTCATGCATATTAGGGGTGTAGGGATATATTCAACCAACAATTCGATCTGAATCCTGAATGCAATGATGCTCTTAACTCCTTTCAATTTGAATACATAGAGATCATATTTTGGATTAAAAAACAGATGAGTCAAAATGCAGATTCTATTTAAATTGTCAAGAATATTTTAACTAATATTTTCTTCTTATAACCTTCTTACAAACCATTTGAACTCATAAACCAAAATAAACTTCACATTTCTTAATTCATCACCATGCAAAGTTGAACAAAAATATATATTATTTTATTATATTTTTATACCAAAAGTAGAATCACCGCACTCACCACCTGGATCTGCCAGGGTGCCAGAGCTTAAAACATATTTGTGCATAAAAGAGAGCTGAGTGTGGGGGCTCAACTGTCTAAACAAGCAGCACTAAAACAGTCACAGCGCCCCCTATTGTTATGGCAGAGTATCAAATCACACACTGTACTGTTTCCATTTTAATCCTGTTATTTGTATCAGTTTTTAGTCTGAGTGTCGTATACGCCTCAATTTCACTTCTTTTAAAAATGGTAAAACTTGATATGTAACATAATTTTAGAATTATTAACTACATATGTCTAAACCATAGAACTGTAACATGATTCCACAGTTTTCTGTTTAATTGAATTCATTGTAATTGAAAGTTTTTAATTTCCGGGTTTCCATGACAATTACAAAGTCAATTATCTGAGCTCGGTTACAGTTTAATTATGATTAAAAGGGCAAATGTTTTTTTTTTTACAATTATAATAACATCATAATTGGAATTATCAATTACACAATTACAATTATAATTGACCCCAACCCTGGTTAGTGTTGAGCACAAAAAACCCATTAGCGCTAGCGGCTAATGTCTAAACCTGATTTCAACCTTTTCCAGAGTGTCTACAAGTGTGATTTCCTGAACCTCCAGCTGCAGCAGCCTCTCCAGCTTGCAGGTGACGCAGTGGAAACTTTCCTCCGCCACCTGCACAACCCCATCGATGCTCTGCCCGCCCAGCTTTTCCACGTGGTGGTCTTTTCCCTTCTTCTCTCCTACTTTCCCTCACCCTATCAGCGCTGGATCTGCTGTAAGAAAG
Organism: Gouania willdenowi; assembly: GCF_900634775.1. NCBI lineage: Eukaryota > Metazoa > Chordata > Actinopteri > Blenniiformes > Gobiesocidae > Gouania > Gouania willdenowi. The sequence goes on along the minus strand of NC_041049.1, from coordinate 31,127,611 downwards.
CACATGAGCTGCTGGAGCTGCACGGCCTGCTGCTCATCATCACGCCCGACTCATCGCACCAGAACCGTCACGCCCTCATGATGCGCAGCTGGCGCGTGGCGGTGGAGTCGCTGGGCTTCAAGCGCTACAAGTACGTCAAGTATTCTCACATGCATCTCATTGCCTTCCGGAAAATGTCTCTGACCACCACTAGCGACCTGGTGTCACGCAACTACCCGGAGATGCTCTACATCCCTCAGGACTTCAACTCCAACGAGGAGGAGGATCTTACCGACGTGCCAGTGCGCTCCGACTTCGAAGACGACCAGCTGGCGTGGGGCTTTACGGAGCTTCCAGAGACGCCTTACGACTCTGATTCTGGGGAGAGTCAGAGCAGCTCTCTGCCGGGCTTCCACGAGCTGGAGGATCCCATCCTGCTCCAGAGCTAGGTTTCACCGTCAGCTCCACCTGATGCCCAGCTCCATGTTCAACTACTGCGCTGCCAAATGAAACTCGCTGCATCTCTCTCACCTCTCCTCCCTTCTCTGAAAACAATGCAGTTTGCACAGCGTGAAAGAGAGAAGTTTACAGATTATTCTCCAATATCAGCACTCCCTCTGCAAATGCACACTAACACACAAGCGCACACACACACACACACACACACAGATGGATATATTTTGATATGAATCCTAGGATTTTTAATAGTTGGAAACTGAATGCCCTAAGATACCCAGACCTCCCTTATCTACCTAACCTTTTTATTAGCTCTCAGTATGAAAACTGTTGTGTGTGGTTCAGTCTCTCTTTGAATAAGCTAGTAAAGCAGGCTGCCTCGTAGAGAAGCCAAATACAGCAACACGAGCAGCCTGTTTGGACTTTGATTGCACTGGAGTGACCAAGAATGATTAGTATGCTTGCTTCTGCATCTGCAGGACTTTCCCTGTAGATTTCAATGTGTATTTAGGTTTTTAAATAGACTTTCACTGTTTGAAGCGCGTATCTTCTCAACTTACATTGATGTTGTCCTGTGAGAAGTGTGGCAATACCAGATCCGTAACGGGATCCTTGGAATGACATATTTTACAAGAATGTGATATTTGTAGCATTTTAAACCTTTTTCTGACACCTACAGTAGAAGTATTACTAGGTTAATGTGTTATTGTGTAACAAGGTACAAGTGCATAGTATAGATGACTTTGTTTCTTCCTGTGCTCACAGATAAAACTGGTATCATGATGTTAGAAATCCAGATAAAAGGTGAGTGGATCTTACAGCAGCATGTCCTTCATTATTCAGCTTCTAAATATCATCCTGATCGGATTCCCTCAGAGGTCAAAACTCACCTCGACTGAAGAAATTTGCACTAATTTATGGTTTTGTCACACTGACCCTCAGAAAGAGCTGACATTGAACAGTTGGGTCTTGAAATGGTGTAATAGGTTGGTGGTTTTAGCATCAGGTGGAATGTGTGTGTTTCTAGCTGCTCCCTGAACGAACTGAATTAATAAATGTGGTTCTTTTGTTGTGAATGAAAGGTTAGATTTGTAGTTCTGTGTAAGTGGTACTTATCTCAGAGGGTTTCTGCCCATGGTGTCCACTAAGTTGATACCCATAAGTATATGGTGCCTTTTTTGCTCCAAATTGTCCTGCAGTTGTTTACGGCCCTGGAAATGACCAAAGTAACGTCTTTTTAGTGAATAAACTGAAAATTTTGGCTCAACGAACACACCCAAAATATCCTGCAACTTGTCGTTAATGTAACAATATTTCCAGTGTTGGTATGATGAAGTTTACATATCAGTGCACCTCTTTAGGCTGATGTTCTCTGTTGATTAAGATTATCAAAAAACATTGAACAGTACTGCATTTGCACTTGGAGGTTTGTGGTTTGTCTTCCAGTGATTTGAGGTTCATTTGCATAAAACGTTTCATCTTCAATATTTCCTACAATGCAGAGCGATGTGTGCTTTTAGAATGGTTGTATTTCTCTTGCATAAATGAATGTGAACATACGTTTTACATGTTTTTGTATTCTTTTAGGTTTTTACACTACTGCTGTTGTCATCTAAGGCCTGAAATATGAAGCTAGATTTCCTCTTTACACCCTAACTTCCAGGATTTATTCTGTATGCTGTAATTAAGTAAATCACCATTGTAGCTTTAGGGTGAATGGCTAACCTGGTCCGTACTGGGTCAAGTTCTGGATAACAGATCATAAGAGTATAAAAGCCCCGCCTCCTGTTCAGTCTTTTCTCTTAGAAAATAGCCTTCCCAAGAATGGGCGGGTCATTCTCTGTACAGGTTGCTGTGCAGATGTGATTTGACAGCGGAGAGAGATGATAAATGGGTAGATGCAATACTTTCTATTTACCCAATGACATGTTATTGAAAATGTATGGAATTGAATTTGTTAGCTGGTGGATTCTCATTCATTCATGCTGTTTGAGTAGAAGCATGAATAGAAGTGTCTGCCATAATAAAATGAAACTGATCGGTGTGTCAGTTTATTCTCCGATGAGTTAATATTGTATAATCACAGATCAGCTGTACTTCAAAGTGGGTTGTCAACATGTTAATTTAAGCCAGGGGTTTTAATCTGGATCAGTGCAAGCTCACAAAAGGGGTGGAGCTCACTGAGTCTGACCAATTGCAAACACGGGGAAAACCGTGCAGAACAACGTATGTCACCATTGAGGAACATTTCCTAAAAACATCCATTCATTCATTTTCTAACTTCTGTTCCTAAATTATGGATTTTAATTCCTGAAAATATGATTAATCATAATCGAAAAGTCAAGAAAAAAGGCCAACTGTTGATGCGTAAATTTGGCGGAATGTACAATATTAATCGTACAATAAATGGACACATTCTGATTAGTTTGACTTAATTACAAGACAAATGTATTTCTATTTATGGCTCTGATGACACTAGGGCAGTGGTTTGGCTTAAGTACCATTTTTATTTCTGAATCCAAGTACCCTCTTTGTCTGACTGAATCATTCTACTCATAGTTCTATGAAAAATCAACTATTAAGCATAATGATGGAATGAATTAGTGTTACACATCTTTAAAAATGTCTTTAAGTGAAATTAAATGGTATTTAGTGCCTCCTGAATAGATTTGTTTCTCTCGTATTTTCCGTTCATGGTCTAATCAAGATCATTTCCATCATTGTTCTTTAAAACTAAACACAAAACCCATATTTTAATGCTTTAATTAGTTAATTTTCTGCTCTATCTCTATAAGTACCCCCTTTAGTGCCAAGATCCCGTGTCCCCATTTGAGAAACTGCTCTCAGGAACCGTGTGAAAGGCACCTAGTTCCTAGAGCTCAGTAATCATACATCATATGTACTCTATAATTTATTTGTACTTTATATATCATTTATTGTCTTACCCCTCACCATTTTGTGTAAACCAGTGTAGCAGTGGTTCTTGCTGAGGCTTTCAGCAGTGCTAACGTTTATTTAAGTACCAATGAATTAATAAATAAATGTGTCTGTGATATCAGTTTAAAATATCACAGTCCATCAGATGAAAATCTGTACCTTTCCTAAAGGACGTTATTGGGTAGATGAAAGAATTGCATCCATCTCTAAATATTCCCTCTGCTGTCACAGAGAATGACCCAATTCCAAAAGATCTGATTGGTCAAGAGGCAGTGCTTTGGTACTCACTGATTATTTAGCTTAAACATAACCTGCTCCAAACCAGGTTAGCTGTTCAACAAAAGTTACCATGGTGATTTACCTTAGTTAGACTAACATGTTGTAGCTAGGTTACAGGGGTCCATAGTACAGGGCCCAGTAATGTCATTTAGACAGTGTTTTTGGGGTCACACTGGCATCAGTTGTGGATGAAAACTACTTTTTTGACAAAATACAAGTAGAGTTTAAAAAATGCTAGTTATGTGGTTAAGGAGCTTAAATAAATAGAATGCCTTGTATTAGAATCATACTGTATCACTGTATGTAAATTAAATACATCATTTTTCTTTAAGGGTGATTTTTAGGATGACTTTACAAATATCTCTACAGAGAAATGAATCTACTAAGACACACAAAGACTTCTGTAAACATGGAGGAGCAGCAGCTCTACTCCATAGGATGGAGCTGTTCACCTATTGCTTTATCTGAGCTTGGCCACACGTCTAAAGAAAAGTTATTTCAGCCTCTTGCATTTCATATCTTGTTATTTTCTGTCATTAACCACATTTAAAAAACTCGGTTAAAACATAACTGAGGAAAATGTGGGAAATTACAGGTAAAAAGAAAACATAGGCAAAGATTTAAAGGTAAACATTAAAATTCAAACATTATTATGACCAAGTTAATACACACAAGAGAAAGACCTATGAGTTATTGACGAGTTTCTTCTTGTAAATGATAGTTTTTGTGACTTGCCAAAGAATCTCTATTATTACATTGGTGTAAACTAGACTTCCAATTGCACCAACATGTGACTGCAAACCCCGAATAAACCCTACAAGAAGACGAACTGGATTTCCTTTCTATTAAAAACGTTAAAATCCCATTAATCGCTGACATTTTATAGACCCTTTAATGGCCCACGTCACGAGTGACGTAGCTGGAAGCAAAGAGGAAATGCCGCTGGCTGAAGACCGGAGGCTAGTAATGTTACAGCTCAGAATGTCGCCTTATTGTGTGTTTGGTTGCTAGAATAAGATGAATAAATTTAGTGGACGTAAATTCAAGTTTTATAAGATTCCAGCGGACAATAGTGCATCCAGACTAAGCCCCGCCCAACAAAACACCTCACAATGTTTACAAACAATCATAGAGTCAAGACGTATTGGTATGTTTTGTCGCTCGTCAGCTGCCGTACTTCATGTAGCATCATGGCGGCGGACAGAAGTTTTGACGTTACAAACTTTTAAGACTAAAATGCGTCCTTTAGGCCTGACATTTGGTTTTAAAGCATTCAGTGTGCCGCATTTGAAAAGTTTAACAGAGCGCTGATATGTGAGAATAGAGTAAGGCTTTTAAATATGTAAAAATAGTTGGTAGCCGAGAGAAAAAGTTAGCCTGAAAGCAAACTTTAAAATGTCACGATAAGGAAAGTAAAAGTAACCAGTGGGTGTTCAAGCTCTTCGTTTTTGGATTATGGTTGTTTTTTGGTTTGTTTTTGTTAGAATGTCCACCATTACGAGAGTTTATAGCCGAAGCAACAAGTTAGCTTAAAAGCTAATCGCTGTTTGAAATGTCACGGTGAGTAAAACTAACGCTACCAGCAGGAGTTCAAACGGGCTTCCTTTGGGTTTGGATCGTTGGTTTTCACACCGCGATGTGCCGGTTTCTCCGCTACTGTGTCAGCCACTGGCTGCACGCAGCGATGACGCGCCTGGAGGAGGCCAACGAGGACGTGAGCGTGTGGAGGTCGGTTCGGTTCCTGGGTTATCTGTCCGGGCTGAACCTGATCCTGGCCCTAGGTACGGGTCTTTACACCCGCTGGGTCAGAACCGCAGACCCCGCCCTCCTCGTGGTCTCCGTGCTCGCCCTGGTTGTGCTGGTTGCAGCCAGCCTGCTGCACCAGGCTTTCGAAAGGCTGAGCCGGAACCTGGTCCACCTGTGGTTCGGCTTCCTGCTGGGGCTGCTGTGCTTCGTCAACACGTCCGACCTGCAGAGGAACGTCACGGAGCAGGTGGCCAATCAGCTGCTCCTGTCCAACGTGGTCCTCAGGACCCTGTGGTCGCTCCTGGAGAGGGTTCTAGGGTGCACCAGGTAACGCACACCTGTTATTATTATTACTATTATTATTTTAACCAAAAGCTTGAAATCGCTTTCTGAATTTTGTCAAATCAAAGTAAAATCTCAGAGCTCTCTCTCTCTCTCTCTCTCTCTCTGGAGCTCATCTGAAGTGTCAGTGTTGATTGGCTGTCACTTGCTGTGTAGCCAATCACTGGGGCTGTAGGCGGGACATTGTGGTGACGTCAGGCAAAATAAATAAAATAAAATAATTCTATCTGCTATCGTTGGACAAATTATTTTTATAAAAAATATTATTTTAAAAATGCTGAATTTTGGCCAATATTATTGGTCTAGCCTTAATATATACATATAAACAAAAACATACATGAATGATACCTACCTACATAACATCAACACATGTCCAGCTACCCACTAGATTCTAGTCCGTTCTACTGATCTATTTACACTTTCTTATAACAAAATGTAAATGTTCTAAATGATTACCTCACTAACTGAAATACACATTCTTTGCAGTTGTCCGCACTGCCATCTTTCTAAAGTTGCTCTTTCTGTATTTTGCTTTATACACAATTTGAGCAGTTTTTATTTAAATTTAATCAAATCCATCCACTTAAGTTCTTTAGACTTAAAAAAAGAAAAAATGCAGGTTAGTATGAAATAGACTAGAAATTAGATATCCTGTATGATTTATTATCTGCATCACTCTTTTTTGCAATGCGCATAACTTTTGCTTTTCTGTTTCCTCATACTTCAACACAGTGAGATTGAAACGGTACAATTAAGGCATGTAAATATTTCTAAATATATTTAGCCTCATACACTAGTCTTCCAACCTTTACATTATCCATTTCTATTAGAAACACTCAATCTGTTTCACACTTTCCAAACAGCATAATTCTAGTCTATAAAGTAAAAGATCAAATGCAAGTAAGTTTCCAGAAGCATAGATCTGCTCAGTTCCTTCTCTTCACTGACAGGTACCGACCTGCCTTCCTAACCTCTGCAGAGAGGCTGGAGCTGGCAGGGTTTGCCGCGTCCAGCTTGGTTCTACTGGTCCAGAAGTCCCTGAGTGTGACGGTGCTGGTGGTGGCTTTGGGCACTGTTATGGTGGCACTTCGAATGAAGGCTATCCTGGCTCTGTCAAACCTGGTGTGCTTTGCTGTGGTCACAGCCATCATGTTCTTCAGATCTCTGGACATCAGCACCAACCCTTTCGCCCTGGCTTGTTTCTTCAGCCAGCTGATCTGTGACCCGCTCCTGGACGTGTACTTCAGTGGGCTGTCCGTCACTGAGCGATGGAGGCCCTTCCTGCTGTGGAGTGGCCTCTGGCGCCGCATGTCCCTCCTTCCTCTCCTATTGGTTGAGGTGACCTTCATGGCTCTTGCTTTGAGGAAGCTGTCAGAGATGGACCATTGGTACCTGACCATCCCGGCCTTGGTGGTGTGTGTCATCTTCTGGGCTGTTTGCCACATGGTGTTTGTCATTACAGTGTGGGGCTTTCACACCAAGCTGAGCGACTGCCAGAGGATGTGCTTCTCACAGGGGTCAGAGGTCGGCAGCCTCGACAAGGTGATGGCGTCCAAAGGCATGAGGCACTTTTGCCTCATCTCTGAACGCCTGCTGCTCTTCACTCTGGTCTCTACAGTGATGGTAGCTTCTCTCTGTTGGCAGGTAGGCTCTTCTTTAAGTTCTTTTATCCTATATCTGATCATTCTGATCATTATCAAGAGGCCATTGACATAATTCCCATTCAGAGTCATAAATTAGAGATGCACTGAAATGAAAATTATTGGCCAAAACCAAAAATGAGAAAACAAATGCCTAAAACCTAAAAGAAATTATAACTAAGATTATTAGTACCATTTCATTTATGGGTATACATGTGTAATAACCTCACTAAAATTAAAACATTGCAATCATATAAATTAATATTATGGCATAATAAAATTTGAAAATATTGATTTAGCACTGACATTCCAACAATGCAAAATATAAAATAAATTAATATGTTTAGAGAGTCACTAAACCCCAAAATCACTTTTTCTGCTGAATTACAAATGTATTTGAGTATGAAGGAGTGTTACTGATTGATCCTGGTCCAATTCACAACATTTTAGTCAAAGTATTTTATTTTAGCATATTTTAGTTGTAAAATGTCAGTGACTGCCCTCTATGGGTTGAAACCAGGCTTTTACTATTGTCTCAGAACAAGATCATGTGATGCTTTGGGACCATTTTGCTTCACAAACGAGTCCTGTTAGCCCCGCCCTTTTTATAAAAAAACTAGCACCTGTGGACTCTACAATCTGTGGTGAGTAGGTTGGATTGAGAGAAGAATGAATAGATATGTACTGTATATTGAGTAATGAGTAGCAAGTTAGAATAACATAGATTGTTCATTGGAGATTTTATAGTATAGATTGGGCGTGTCTTAATTGCTCCAGTAATCCCGCCCATAATCAAGGCTTATTTTGAATTTCCCTCCTAGTGGCAGGTCAGGAGAAATCAGGGGTTTAGTTACTCTTTAACTTGTACCCACTCGTACATTAAATGATATTGTACAGGCCTATAACTGACTGGGCTGCTGAAAGATGTTCTCATTAAAACACAAAGTCTCTTGAGCTTCAGCACTGAACAGTCTCAGCGCTTTGCTCTGCCTCCAAAGCGCCCTTCTTCTCATGGCATGGATCCTTTCCTTTCTTGTGCGCACTGTTTTATTCTCACATTCCGTAATGATTTTTCTAATGTAGATCAAGTACAGTCATGATGAGGAGTATAGGATTCGACTAGATCTTAGTGAAACGTGTGCTGACAGACTCTAAAGCCTAATTTATAATTCTAACAGGTATTTGGGATTATTTAAAGACACACAGCGCCACGCCAGGTCTATGTATGTTTCTGCGTCGACATGACACAGAAACATAAATCACACGAGTGAACATTTCACTGTTTTCACTGCGTGTGTAACAGGTCTCAGGTTGGAGACCCATAAACAAAATGAAGTTCCTGTGTAAACAGGAGAAAAGATGAGGAAGACAACAGTGCTTCTGTTCAGTGCAGCTTCGCTCAGCATAATTTTATTTTGGTCAATATTCAAAATAAATGCATTTTTATGACTTTCTTTTCTCTGTATAACAGCATAAAACAGCATTTTCAGTCATACAAATCACCATTACCATGCTTCTAAGTGCAAACAGTGTAAAACTGCATAGATGAACTTTCGTTCAGCCATTACACAGTAATTTACCTTTAGTTCAAATATATCTCAAGTAAATCATTAAAAATAAACATAATTTTCTGTGTTCCCTTGTTGAACTTGAATCACATTATAAAGAGAAACTCGCACATTGCTAATGATAAACAAAAGCTAAAGACTGACAACTACGAGCTTTTTATATACTTATGTCATTCAACATGTTTAGCGACGACTGTAACATAATGATCAACAATCTTTAACTACCTTTCAATTACGTTTTAGCTTGTCTTTAGTGTTAAACCACATTCTTAGACATGTTGACTTGTTTTCAAGCTTCACAAACCGGTGTAAACAGGAGAACAGATGAGGAAGATGACAGAGCTTCTGTTTAGTGCAGCTTTGCTCAGCGTACTGAGGTTGTGTCAGAATAGTCCCTCCTATCTCCTTTCCTATCCACTGTTCCTTCACCCTGGGAAGGGTTTAAGTGGTGGCCATGATAAGGAGCGTCCAAGTTCTCTTTAAGCTCAGGAAAAGAGGCTCAATGCTTCCTTTTTTACCTCCTTTAGCCTAGGAAACACTGATGCATCCTTTACCAAAGGAGACAAGATAATGCTGACCCACAGTTCCTTGCGGCGACAACATTTAAATGAAAACCCACACCCGAGCGCTCACAGAAACGCACAATAAGTAACTGAGATCATGTAAGTTTGTAGTTTTTTCATCACGGCCGACGTCACTAACCTTTGCGGCCGTCAGATTATTACGTCACCTATTTGAAGTGTGTCTGTCAAAACAAACGTGATGCCTTTTCCATACTCCTCTCCTAATACCTTTCCTTAACCCTGTGACGTCATCCATGGAGTTATGGAAAAGTGGATAGGAAAGGAGATAGGAGGCACTATTCGGACACAGCCTGAGTCTGAATAGCAAAGAGAGTCCATAAAAGAAGCACGGTGCCACACTGCCTCCTACTGGTAAAACTGAAATATGCAGTTTGTTTTAAATAGAAGCTTTGTGTCCTTCAACAGTCATTAACCAACCAAAATGGCTCATATTACAGAAAGTTACACAGCTATTAATATACATTAGGCAAATATCAACATAAAATGTCACGACACCTTTTGTGTGCGTCACACGTGTTCCATCTGAACCCCTGCTTAGCAGACCCTTTAGTGCTCAGATATACTACAGTATATATACTGAAATACATCCACACCACTGACACGTTGGCCCATATCCAGAAAATCATGTGCTGGTTGCAGCTTTTGCTGCGTCATCACCACATCTTGTTTCAGCCGAAAATGGCCCCAAAATGCATTATTAATGTTCGGTGGCAAATTTTTGGTGCATCACTACTTTCATGTCATTTTTGTGTTTTTTGTTTTGTGTGTTTTTCTGTAATTTTGTATATTTCTTGGAGTTATTTTGTGTATTTTTGCCATCTGTGATTTGTTTTTTTTTTTGTGCAATTACTTTGGGGGCCACACATATTTAGACTGTGGTACCTGGGCCACCTGTTGCCCATATCTGTCATAGAGCTTTTACATATAGTGATGACAGATGCAGACAAAGCATAAATTCCCAGTTCTTTTCTTCTTCCACAGGCATCCAGCAGTATTTTTTTAAGCACCTTTCTGCTCATTCTGCCTCTGGAGTCTCTTTTTCATGGACTCTTCCATGAGCTGGGCAGCAGCCTGGGAGGAACATGTGTGGGTTACGCCACCGTCATCCCCACCAACTACTGCAGGTAGGACTGAATTAAACCACGTGGGACGTGGATGCTGCACTGCTTTTTCCTGTTTGAGTAGATTATAAAACAAAGAACTTGAATGGAGGACCAACTAGCCAAAATTAGAAATAAATAAATGCCTACAGACATATGTTATGAATAAATAAATAATAAAAACAACACTCAGTACCTAAATTAGGGCCCTATAATTTGCACGTTAACTGAATCGCAGACACAATCACGGAATCGACCAATGAAATCCACTGTTGAACGCGGAAGTTGACAGAATGTGGATGAAACGCCGTCACCTTGAGGCAAAGGACATTTTTTTTTTATGGAGAAATTTTTCCGGGGACCACTCATTGGCTGCACCGTCCCAAGTGCTGGAGTGAAGCTCACATTTACATCTGCCATGTTTTTGGCAAGTGCTCGGTCTGCATCACATATTAAAAAGCGGCGCCATGACTCTTCCGTGTGTGCAATATGTTAACCATTCCTGTCTGGTCTTCAGACCGTGGTCGAGGCTATCCGGGTTGTTCGTGCTAGCCGCTACATTGAGGTGGTAGTGAAGGCTGCAGAGCTCCGGTGATAAGGCCAACTCTTTCTTGCACAATTTTCACACACAAGTAAGGCTTTATTTTTCCATGCAGTGTTTTTAAAGGCCTAACACAAACAAACCTGATCAGCTCAGTAGTCTCCTGTCTTGTACTGTAGTCTGTGCATCAGTATTATGGGTATACCGTTAACTCTTGAAATAATAAGGTTCCACACACACCATCACAAAAAAAGTGATTAACAGCATTAATTTTTTTTTTGGACGTACATTTTTTCTGTAATTAATTATTTGCGATTAACGTGTTAAAGTCACAGCCATAGTTATATTCAGGTCCTGCATGGAAATTCTTAATCTCTTCTAATCCCTCACAGTCACAAGGCTGTGTTTAGGTCCTGAAACATGGTATCGTTTGATTTTCTGTGAGTCTGTATCAGGCAATACCAAAGGAATTCGGTCAGTACCTAAAAAAAACTACATGAATTCATATGATCGGATCAGTGATCAGTTTTTTTAAACTCAGCCCCAAAATTCAGATTGTGTAAAGCCTATTTTGTTTCCTCACAGGAGTTAAAAACTAATATTTTCTGAAAAAATTGATTGATTAATATTAAAAAACAAAAACAGAATTTAAAAAAAATTAATGTATAAGACAGAATTTGGAAAAGAATAAACTTGATTTTATAAGGCCCTACTAAATATACAGTACATGCCATAAGTAAAGAAATAAATCACTTAATACCTAAATATGACATAAATGTTATTTATTTATTTTCCTCATTACTTGACATCATGAATGGAGTCCCTGTTTAAAGAGGATATATGCACTTTTATTCCAGCTGTTTGTGCTTGTTTATGTTCATACACACCAGCTTTATTGCAGCAACACAATAAACAGTATCTATAAACATTGTAGCTTGTTTTCTCTCTATGCACTGACCTGATTTATTATAAAGTTCTGTTCTGTTAACATTCTTAGACAAACCATGAGTCGGTGCAGATCTGTGTTTTTTCCTCTTCCCACAGTCCGGACGGTCAGCCGATGCTACTCCCTCCAGATCAGGTCCTGGAGCTGAACCGGCGCTCCACCAGCATATTGAACAACATCCAGCAGTTCTTTGCCCACCACCTGATAGAGAGCTACGGCTGCGACTACTCCACCAGCGGTGTGACACTAGACGCTCTGCAGGCCAAGATCAAACCCTTCCTAGATCTGCGCACAGCGGACGGACCTCGCCATGACACCTACGTCATCTTCTACAGTGGACACACGCACCGCTCAGGGGAGTGGGCTCTGGCAGGTGAGGGTATATCATTTTTACCTTCAATAGATCCAATACCCAATCATTTTATTAAAATCTAGGCACACAGTTGTTTAGTGGTTAGCAAATCCGCCTCACAGCACGAAGATCCTGGGTTCAAGCCCTGGGGTGTACATGTTCTCCCCGTGCTGCGTGGGTTTCCTTTGGGTACTTCGCTTCCTCCCACAGTCGAAAAACATGACTGTTTGGATGATTAGAGTCTCAAGATTGTCCTAGATCAGAGGTCTCATTTTCGCGGCCCGCGGGACGATACTTTGTGGCCCGCAGGACAATGTGAAAATGTAATGTTAGTGTGGCCCGTGTGTTTTATACTGTATTGTAATGACGTGACTCGAGCCGTTATCAAAGGTTTATCAGCCTTTAATGGAAGTCGTTACAACCTGACTACTTTTGGCCGTAGTCGACGCCAAATTAAACAATTAAGACACAAACATAACTGTCTTATTCCGTCATTTCTCTCGCTGATCATCCGTGGGAACAGAATGTACTAATTCTCCGCTTACACCCGCCCTTCCCCAGCCTCCCAGCCAATCAACACGCAGAACACATGTAAACAAAGACAAACATTGGCAGAGAAAGCTGCACGTAACCACGATGCCTTCAAATGCCATGGGAAACCACCAAATATGTTAAACATTAAATGAACTACATGTCGAACATAACTCAGTAACATAGGACCCAGTCTGTTACAATATGAATGGCACTTTACAGCATTGTACGTTGACGATGTCACCGAGGGAAGCACACCTCCGATGGAACCACCCACCCAGCCATCTCGTGCCCGCCGTCCCGCTTCCGAGGCTGGGGGCTCATAGGCCTCGATTATAGTCAACAAAACATCAGTGTTGGCTGGAACGTACAGCTGATTCTATGAGGTTATTATAGAAAATAAAAACCAGTAAATAACGCCTCTGTGGCTGCATCCCATGGTTTATATCGGCTTATGTCCCACGGTCTAGTAAACGCGCCGGTGGCGATCGCCTGTTTTCCGCTCTCTATCTCAGTATTTTCTACCATCTGCAAATGTCATGATGTTCATGTCATCACGAAATACATGAACATAGAGCGCAAAAAAAAAGGTGATTGCTGCCGAGTGGTTCATTATCCGCCGTATTGTTGCCGGAAGAAAAAGCGGAAATGACGTTCTCCATGCGTCTGGTTGGCTAAACACGTGACTTTAACTTTATTGCTTGAAAATAAAATCTTTATTAGGGAAGCAACAGCAATTAGCCGACATCATGTCATGTTCAAAGCCTGCAGTGAAGAGAAAGGTTGGTGATGAGCACAGACAATTTCAGGCCAAGTGGGAGATAGAATATTTCTTTGTTGAGCACATGAGCAACCCAACGTGTCTTATTTGCACAGAAAAAAGTTGCGGTGTACAAAGAATACAACCTCAAATGTCATTACTCCACAAGACATGCTGAAGAATATGCAAAATGCCAGGGAGAAGAGAGAGCCAACCAGGTTGCCCATTTTAAAACATGTCTACTGAAGCAACAAAATTTATTTAAGAAAGCAACCAAAGAGAATAATGTAGCAGTTGAAGCGAGCTACGTGGTCAGTGAGATGATTGCGAAGGTGGGAAAGCCGTTCACAGAAGGCACGTTTGTCAAAAAGTGCATATTGTCCAGAAAAGAGAGGTCAGTTTAGCATAGTGTTGTGTTCAAGACCACACTATCCGAGACCAAGACTTGCCCGAGGCCAGAATGCACCGAGACCAAGACAAGACCAAGACTTTTGGGAGCCGAGACCGAGTCAAGGCCAAGACTGAGACAAGCCGAGACCAAGACCAAGACCATCAACATTTTTTTTTAAATTTAAAAAAATTTATAAATAAATGAAATTATGACAAGGTTCGACAGTTATATAACATTCTCTCTTTAGTTGTAGTTTCTTTTTAATACATTTGACAGACAAAAAAGGTGCCTGCAAAAAATGTACTAAATATTAAAACTACTACTGAGTCGTCACTTTGAGCTTTACTGCAGCGCTGACACTGACACCTACAGAGAGAGTCCCCACAGTCATGAAATTCCTAGACAAGTTATGGAATTTGAAAAAACTATTTTCCAGTCTTGAAAAGTCATGGAATAATTTAACTGTTTTGGAAAAGTTTTGAAAATATAGCCTATTTTATTTTAATGTTAAAAATCTCACCTTCGCTATTACTATGGGACGTTAAGCAAGTCCCTTAACCCTGACACCTGGTGTTGTACATCACTTTGGATAAAAGTGTCATCTAGCAATGGCTGATGCATCGTTAATTAAATATTATTGCAAAATGGGTTTTGAAGGCAATTGCGCCATGTACGATGCTATATGATAAGTAATGAACACAACTGGCATTACCTGTGCCACATTTTTGCATGTAACATCCAGGGGATGGCCTCTGAAGGTTAATGTAGAGAAATGTAAACAAAGGCTAAACTCTGATTGGTTCTTTTTGCTCGGTCGTGGTGCATTCTGGCAACCTGCCAAAGGCTGCAGGAGCAGCAGGAAGGACTCAATGAGCCTGTTTTATTCACACAAACTACTAGTTTGATATAAAGCTGTCCTTACATAGTGACAGCTTTAGCAAATATGACAAAAAGTTACTTTTATAAGAGTTGCAGACTGCACCTATAATATGTTTTGTTTTTTGTTTTTTTTTACAGAATAATTATTTGTTTTATGTCTGAATTAGTTTTGGATCAAGTTGTTCAGGTTCAAGAGGAGCACTGTAAATATTCTCAAATGTTTGTAGCCAAAATGTGTCATATGTTGTAATAATAATAATAATAATTCATCAATTTTGTATAGCGCTTTTGTATGTATTATTATCCAATGAAATCACTGAGCACCTGCCCCCCAAAATATCTGTGCACGCCACTGACCGTGAGCATTAGCTACCTTTGGCTTTAGCATTAGCTAGCATTAGCGGAGGTGGTGATTGGGGGGTGGAGGGGGGTTTATGGGTGGTTGGGGCTGTGATCATGAGGCTGGTGGCAGAGGGAAATGGTGTTAATTTTGACAATCATTTTTAACTCAAAATGAAACATTTGTAAAATGTCAGGGCTCTGTGTAACCCCACTATAAGATTTTTTAATTAGGATTTACTAAACATTCTCATTCACCCAATCCAGACGCTTTAATCTGCCAGTGTCACTACAAAAAGTCTTAACACAGGGCAGACATGGGCCACTTTTAATACAGTGATTAGGAACAGCTTTGATTTGATAAATACAGTCAAAGTATCCATAGTTAACTGGGAATGTGGTCTTTGTTGTGGTCACAGGGGGAGATTTTCTGGGTCTGGAGCAGATCTTGGACTGGTGGAGGGAGAAGAACGGAAGCTTCAGTTCTCGCCTCATATTGCTGTTGGACTGTGAGCACTGTATTCCCTGGGTGAGGGACGTAAGGAGCAGTGAGGGCGTGTTTGTTGCCGTGCAGGGAGCATCGTACGCCAAAGCCAGTGACGTGGAGCTGCAGGATCAGCCTCAACTGGGAGACTTCACCTCCCAGTGGGTCGACTACAACTGCAACCCCAACAGCAGCGTGAGGTGGGCGGAGCCGGGTCGGACCGTGTCCGCCTCCTACGGCATCTCCAAACACTGGAGCGACTACACGCTGCACCTGCCCACAGGAAGTGACGTCACCACCCACTGGAGTGTGTACTTTCCACGGGTGACGTACCCAGTGGTGCAGCTGGCCCAGTGGTGCAGTGGACTGAACACACTGTGGCTCTGCAGCACTGGGCTGCGCTGCCTCAGGAGAATCAAGCTCAACTGGTTCCCACCTGCCGTACTGGACACAGGACAGGGATTCAAACTGGTCCGATCGTAGTGAACATGTTTAGTTGAACCTGTGGCAGCTATCAATGGGTTAACTCTGACCAGTTTGTGAGATGAACCAGTTACTGCAGTAATGAAAGCAATAGATTTTCTAGTTTTGAATTATTTGTGAATATGTTAAAACTTTTTCAATCAATTTTTTCCAAATGTTTGCTTTAATCCCACTGTGCCGTTGACCTTAGAGCGTCCAGCTAATAAACCAAAGTGACGTCAGGCCATGTTGGGCTTCATGGTGGAGTGATGCACAACACTTTGTAGAAATGGGTTTTATGCTTTTTTAGGGGTTTGAGCTTTTGAATCCACTCCAGCTGCTTCAGGTGATCCATGTAGCGTTTTAACTGCACTGTGAATGAATGAGTGATGTGTTCTATAATAAAGCACAGGAATGATTGAAACACATACTAAATCTAGCTATGCAAACTGTATTTGGAAAGTTAAAGATTAAAATGCTATGCAATAAAATAATTTGATCTTTTGTGGCTTGTAACTGATTGTGTGTTTATATGTTTTACTGATGACTACGTATTGATTCTATTTAAATAATACTTAATGTTTGATTAGGTTTTTACTGAGGAAATGTGGTGTGGATGTATCTTTCTCACTTAGCCTTGGTTATTGGATCATACCAGCACCAATCATACGTCCTCAATGAGTTGTAAAAGCCATCAAATAATTTCAAATTAAGCCTTAATCAACATTAAATATTCTTATTTGTCAACATGTCATCAAACTTAGTCTATATATAGTCAAAATATGTACCTTTATTTTTCTTTTAATATTAATCCACTCATTTGATTCGGTTTGCGTTCACACTGCACTTTTGGAATCTCTCCTACCTGATGTGTCGGTTACAAAGCTGCTTATTTTTGATAACATCTGTTAAATAGTTTTTGGATTTTCAGCAGCAAAAAACAAAGTGAAGTGAGTCAGTGACATGTATTCACATGAGGCAAATTAATACTTTGTTGTGCAGAAAATTATCTTTTATGTTAAAATGATGAAAAGATGGTGTCAAAGTGTCCCAAAGTCTGTATAATTTATTTTATTTGGATGTTTGTTTTAAATTACTTAAGTTGTATTAAAATGTTGTACACAGTCTTGAGTTTGACTCCCCTTAGGGACCGTGTGGGTCTTTAAACATGTAAACTAAGTCATTGGCTTTGGAAAGTTGGGTATTTTCTGACAGCTGGTTGGACTGAAGTCAGACTAAAGACTAACCACAATACTGAGCTCCTACAGTAACAATGGAACATGTTCTTCTACAACAGTGGTTCCTAACCATTTTTGGGTCATGACCCCCATCTTCATATCTGACCCCGGAGACATTTTTCCCTCTAGAATCAGTTTTTGATCATGTTAGTTACATTGTTACAAATCCAGAGTAGCCACCTATAGTGCAGAAAGTGACAAGATGCACCAGCTTAGACATTTTAATACATTTAGATTTGAGAAAGTGAAAATACACAACACTTTTGTTTGAAATAGTGTGATAGAGAATAATTATCTAAAAAAAAAAAAAGATTTGTCTATTTCTTATTTTATCAATTACTAGACACTTCAGGTGACCCCGTTTTAATTCCAGTCGACCCCACATGGTGTCACGACCCCAAGGTTGAAAAACAATGATCTACAATGTTTGTAGATGAATAACATTGACTAAATGTTTGCTGAGCTGCAGCTACAGACCGTTAAATATATAATTAAGTCTTCCATTTTTGTTTCATGCATTTTTTATAGTTCAGGTGAACTGCTTCAGCAAATCAATCAAATATATAGATACAACCAAATATACGTAGACTCTGAACTCAGCTTTTCTCTCCATTTTATTGAAAACATAAAAATGTGTCGTATCATCTTCAGTTTCTATCATAAAAATATTCACATCTAAACAAAACAAGTTAAATGTTTTTTTTTTTTTATTTTCAGCCACTTTTCAAATACACTCCACAAAGCAGAGATTACAGCTCTAACGCCCTCTAGTGGCTGCTTTTACAACTAAAAACCATGATGAAAAGTTGCTCTGTTCTGATTCAATGGCTGCTTCCTGTTTTGGTCGCTCAGAGTTCATGTGTAGATCCAACGATGAAGCTGTTGGATGAAGCTTTTCCATCCAACCCAAGGCATTAGAGCACAAACACAGTCCAGGATGGCAGTAAGTGTCCAAAGGCCGAGGAATGGTAGACTTCAGCAGAATTAAACAGCAGCTGAGAAGGTCCTTATCTCTGCTGTAATACATTCAGAAGAACAAACGTATGAAGTCTTCAACATCAGCCGAGGAACGTCCACAGCTGGACTGAGAGATGAAGGATCTCTGTCACAAGGTTTTTGGTTTCACAAAGTGTTGAATAAGACTCCTTGTTTGATGACACCAAATTCTAATCATCCACTTGTAGGTGTTTACAGTCAAGTGATATTTTTATTTCAAAACGTCAAATAAATAACAAAAAACCTCATTATGAAACCATCTGATTTCCTTAATCGTTAATCATATCCATTATTCAGCCCTAAAAAAAAACATTACAGGAGCTTTTTTTTTTTAAATGAAAACCTCTATTGGGCAAGGATTGTATGCCCCTCCCCCTTACAGAACTGAAGAATTAAGATGTTCAGAAACAGGAAAACCACTGGATTAGCTCTGACCTCAGCATGAAAAGTACAAGCACAGCTAAACTATTTGGTTTGGTTTTAATATGTTTTGAAATATAAAGTCTATTTGAACCTTAATAAAAAGAAATGAGCTTCAGCAGCTGTAAGTGTTCTACAATAATAATACACCCAAACCTCCAGTTTCCTATATCTAACCATCACCTCACAGGAGCACGTTGGCCTTCTTTAAAATCTATCAATTTGCCCTAAAAACAGCAGATCCAGCTCGTTGCATTCTACCAACTCTAATGATTGTCTTGGTCCTGCTTCCGTTACAAATCTCAGTCATGATTAGGATTTAGTTCCTCTGAAGAACAGCAACAGTTAGAAGATACCCAGATTAAATCCATTCTCCCTCCACCATAAGCACAGCTACACACACACACACCAATAACCAAACATAACATGTGTTTGACAGAGAAATGAAGCCTGTAGAGGAAATTAAATGATGGACTTGTTTCTCATCACAAGTAAACAACCAATCATGGGCCTGGGAGCGAATCGCTCTAATGTGATTAGATAAGGAAGCAAAACCGAGCTATTCCATCACCACAGAGTCCCGGAGTTACACACACCAGAGCAGAATAACAACACGGAACCTTACCAACAAAAAAAGGAGAAACGATTTCTGCCAACTATCAGATCCAAAGTGTTCACTTTGGATCCAACAGACGTCAGTGTTGTGTCCAAATCTACACTGAAGCAGAAAAAGAGCCGCACCATCCTTTAATGACTCACTTTTACTTATAAAAAGCTAATAAAAACAAATCCCTTTCATCCATGGCGTCAAACACTGACAGTAGGACTGCCTACACGTTCTCAAGCTTAATGACATGATTTATGAACAGGCAGCTCATGGTCACTTCCTGCTTCGGCTCCACAAGTCAAAGAAAATCCTCACAATAATTCGAAAAAATGTTAACAAAACTAACAAATCATCCATTGTCATGTTTGAACCCTGCTGGTGATGATTGGAGGTTTATATATGCACTGTTTTTATGACCATAGATAGAAATCTGTCCCTGTGTAGATCAGAGACATGTAAGACTGCAGCTGTCTAGGAGTAGAGCAGGACTCTGTTTAAATGAAAGAAAACATCTAGATAACATCTGTGAAGCAGATCCAATCCTGTCTTTGGCTTGAAAAAATGATGCCAACAGTGTGTGTGAAGGTGAAGCAGAGGCAGCTTGTGTGGACACTCAGAGGTTTGGTTTCCTATGTTTTGTTGCTTAATCGTTGCCCTTCGCAAAACTTTTCTTCTACAAATCCTTCTTCAAGCTTTGACCCCACAAAGAACAGAGCAGAGGCTGAAATGGGACCAAAGGACTGACCATCAGTCACAAACACTGAGAACTAACATTTCTAAATGTTAGCTTTCAATAAGATGGCCTG
This sequence comes from Gouania willdenowi, assembly GCF_900634775.1. NCBI lineage: Eukaryota > Metazoa > Chordata > Actinopteri > Blenniiformes > Gobiesocidae > Gouania > Gouania willdenowi. Next base: position 31,107,228 of record NC_041049.1, on the reverse strand, counting down.
TTGAACGTTGGTTTGGAGTCTTTGTCTGATCTTTCTCTCTCTTTTTTTTTTTTTTTTTTTTTTTTTTTTTAAATCACTCAACATTCAAAACGGTCACAACACAAAATAGTTTGTTAAAAAGCCAACAGGGTGAAATATAAGCCCTGAGACTGCTGAGCGTGTCGCAGCAGTCAGTCTGAGTGTGTGTCGTATGTTGTCCATGGACATGTCCTCCTCTCAGGACTTCCTGTAGCGCAGCGTCTCTGAGCTACCGTTTAGTTTGCTGCGGCCGGTGGGGGCGGCAGTGCTGCCATTCCCTGATGGGCGTTCCCAGTCCGACGGGACTTCCTGTTTGCGTCGCCGGGTTTCCTTGTAGCGCAGAGTGATGTCACTGTAAAGAGAAAGTAATGATTGTGTTACACTGTGACACAGGTCTGCTATTAGCCTAAATTAGCTGAGTCAGTGTTTCACAGTTTGCACATTCCACATCTATGTGTTTTAAACACTGTCTCAGGTGGACCCTAAAAAGCTCTCCCTTTATCCCCCCTTATAGATGGCCCTGTCTCCACATGACTGTTCATGTTCAATGTTCGTGTCTGTGTTTAACCACCTTCAGGTACAGTGGGGGTCCCCGGTCTCTGGCACCTTTATATTTGGGGGTCGAGGGCTGAAAAGTTGGAGAACCGCTGCTCTAAGGTCCAGTGTGCATGATTTCATCAGATTGAAACTAAATGAAATTAAGTTGCTCTCTTCTTTCTCTTGTAAGAAATGCAGATTTTTTTAGCCACACATTTGTTATGTTGTTAAAGTGTCAGCACTGCTGACTCAGCAGTCTAATCTCATCTTTCTGTCCAAAGCAAGAGCAACAAGGCATCGAAGCCATTGATTTATCACCTTCTGTTGTGTCCTTAGAGCAGACACTGCCCCAAAATTAACACAATATTGCTTCAAATTACCAAATTACAAAAAAAATACATAAAAACAACAACAAAAACAAACAGAACATTATCAAAAACATACAATAATGTCAGGCACATATACACAATGACAGAAACCATAGTTGTTTCCTAAATTATTGCTCAGATTGGTCATTATTCTAAATGTGAACTGAATGTCTGAACCAAGGGACACATGTAATAAAAAAAAAAACTGTCTCTGCAGATAGCAGTTGCTATGGTTTAATAATGCTGTGGTCCACAATGCAGCTGGTTTTTAAAGTGCTAAACTGGTTGAGAAATCAACTTAAAACATGTGAATCACAGTTATTGGCTACAGCCCGTAATTTATGTGAACAGCATTTTTCAGGTGATTTGGACTTTTGTTGACAATAACAGATTATTTTCTTCAAAGAAGGATGAGATGTATGTCATGTGATGTTTTTAGTAGACCACAGAGGAGACAAAGGCATAACCGAGAAGGAGAGTCGTTCTATTTGCTGATGATGTTGTCCTATTGCCATCAGAAGACAATGACAGCCTTGAATGTTTTCCATATGAAATGTGCCTTGAGACTTTGAAGTAAGAATTAATGGAAGCAGTTCCTTCACAAAGCGCATAAAAGAGGATCATTAACACTACATCTTAGTTAGGCCATATTTCAAACCAAACAATTTGAGCAGGGCTTAGCATTTTCTACCAGTATAAAGCCACATTTAAACCAGTGCTAATGTTTGTAATGAAAAAAACAGTAATAATTCAGATATAAACAGAGCAGGATTTAAATGAGCTTTCAGAAAGAAGAACCTTTAAACGTTTTGATAAAAGAGCAGACAGATTGAATCATTTCCTTCTGTTTTTCTGGCTGTGGTTTGAAGCAGCTGTAATACCTCGATATGGTAAGATGATCTTCTTAAATCTGACTTTTCACCAGGAAAGCCAAAGAGTTGATGATAACCAAAGCTCCTACTTCTTACACGAGTTTCTTTAAAGGGGGTAACATGTAAAAATCACTTTTTCAAGCTTTATATCATGTTAGTGTGTCAAACATAGCTCCAGTGTTTCTCAGATTGATTCACGTATTTTTGAGTAATGTTTACATTTTTCTCAAGGGGTCGAGGCTCCGCCTTGGGGACGACTTCTTACCGGATAAAGAATCTCCACATAGTCCAGATGAAGATGAGGAAGATTCCCAAGAACCAGCACTGCATGATGAAGAAGGGGATGGGCAACATGATGGTGTTGGGGTCGTACTTGAGCACGATGAGGAACTCGGTGACTGTGATTGCTGCCACGAGCCACGCCTGCTGGCCCAGCTTCTTATGGAACTTCCTGTTGCCAAAAAGACAAGCCTGTGTTTTTTATGAATGCTATCATCAGGAAGGCATCTTTTCACTTTCTCTGCATGTGTTTCACTGATGATGGAAGAGCTTTATTTCAAGGACAATTTGCAATTTACAAAGTCCACAGAAAAATTATGAAATTTCTGGTTCATACACATGATCCTTTGCTTTTCTTTCAAATCTACTCCTAATCTTTAATGTGGTTTATTATTTTAAGTCAGGTGTTTGCAGTGAATGAATGCTTCCACTGTTAGGAACACTTTCAACAACAACGACAACATTAACAAACAAGTAACCATTTTTATCAACGAACTAAAAATGTGATGAAGGGTTGGGTGTAACAGCTACTCACGGGTCGTCCATGAAGTCGTAGATCTCCCTCATGGCCACGCCCCCCACGTTAACAAAAAAGACGAGGCGGAGGAGCACCAGGTAGTGTTCGGGTGGCATCCACAGAACAAACTTCAGGTAGAAAGTGTTCAGCTCTGCCAAGAGGAACTGATGAGGGGAGAGGTCAAATAGAAAACATGTAAAGAAACAAACAATGAGTACCAGTAACTAGTTACAGGTTCGTTTTGTCCAAATGATACAGTGTTGTTCCAAGCGTAATCCTATCATTGCAATCAAAAATGGACCTAAACTCATATCTCAATATTTTTTCTCAAAATGGTGATATACAATATAAATCTCGATCATTTTAACTCGAATGAAGTCTGACCAGAAAAACAATTCAGGGTTAAAATTGCTGATGCAAAATGCCACACAGGCACATTAACAAACAGCTGCACAATATGTACCACTTTTAGCGTTTTGTCCTCTAAGGGACAGCATGTGTGAGTGAGTTCTGTAGTGTGGCTTGTTTTTACCATTGTTCTGCAACTACACCAAACTTACCATATTCTAACCTATTTTCATCACTTTTTCTTGCTAAAGCACTCCCATTTCTGCCACTTGTCAATCAAATTTCAATGCCTTTTCTGCACATTTTTTAAACTTTCAAGACATTTTCAGCACTTAAAAAACCTTTCCACCACTTTTCCAACCGAATGTCACATATGTTGACCAATTATTCTCCCTTTCAAACATTTTTCACACATACTTAAAATTTACTGTATTTTTGTCAATTTAATAACATTCACAATATGTCATGCCCATTATTTGCCAGTTCAGACTAACTGTTCCATTATTGACACTTTGAACCCTTTTTACCACTTTTTCTGCCTGTACTTGCACCCAACATGATGAATTCATGTTGGGTGTGGGATACATATGTATGTGTATATACGTATATATGCATATGTGTGTATCCATAAAATGAAGAGTCCGTCCTTAAGACTGCTCTACTGTAAAGTGCCTTGAGATACCATTGGTTATGATTTGGCGCTATACAAATAAAGATTGATTGATTGATTGATTGACTTGCCTACTCTAATATGCAACTTTTAAACAATTTTCTGTGGTTTTTAAAATCTCATTTGACCACCTTTTCCACCAATTTTGGTCACTTTTAACCCATTTTATTTCTGATTAAAAGAAGGATTTACATCTTTAAGATGACTATACAGAATACTATAGTGCAAATAATAATAAACTTCCCCGATAACAGTGGATATTATTCAGATAAATAAATAAATGTGGCTTTAGGAATGGGACCCAAAAGCAATCCCCTTGGTTAGGAGTCAGGACGCACGCAAAAATCTATCAAACGGTGCTTTTCATGCTGTTGTGAGAATACAGAGAAGACAAATTTCCAACCTCATAACCATCCTTTATGTCTGGAAAAGGTTCCCCCATAGAGCTTGTATTATTTGGGCATTGAAATAGGCATTAATGATAACCTGAATTATAAACCTCACATATAGAATCTTAATAAATGGAAGGAACTCTTCACTGCTTTCCATCTGTATATGAACTGTTTATACTGTTTTATGGTGTTTATTTTTACTTTACTTTACTTTGGCTGCAGCTGTCAGAAATTGTGAAATTGACTGGCCAAAACTATTTTGTTGCTCTAAAATTCAAACCGTCTCAAATGCAAACAAAACCAAGAGCATTTTAACCACTCTAGGATTTGTCTGTGTGAAGGTGACGGTGACGTTTCATAAATGAATGTCTATGATTCCTAACTAGAAGTACTTTAAATCTCTAATTCCTCAGCCAGTAGAAGAAAGAATACTGAGTCACTTCTGGACATATAAATCCAATGACAGGTTGTCTAAATAAGTAAACTCACAACCCACATTCCAAGGACTTTATCATTATTTGGTGCCACGATCCTTTAATAAAATTACACTTCTTACCATGAAAATGATGCCCAATACAGCCAGCCATCGACGAAGATTCGACGCCGGCTTCCACTCAAACTTCACCCAGCTGTACGGTGTGAACTGAAATGCTATACGCTTTATCTTTCCTCTAAAGGGAACAACAACACCAAAAAAAGATACTGTTAGTTTGTATTTTCCATAGGGAAACCAATGAAATCTGATAAAAGAAAACTAAATGACTTGTCCTAGTGTTATTGCTATATTTGGTGTCATACTTGTAGGTAGGAATGTTCCAGAGACCCTGCCACTGGTACGGCTTCATTGACAGCCAAGCCAAGGCCTTCATGCCACAGTAAATCCCCAAACTATTGCACACCAGCACATCCATGATCCACTAAAGAGAGAAAAGAAGTTGACGAGTAAATAAAAACAACCCACAGTTTCTGAGCATCTGAAGAAATTGATGAATATTTAGCGGCGGTCATTTATCTGAGCAGCTAGAATACAGGTTTTAACCCAGGATCCGTGAGCACAGGACAAGCTTGGACATGTGATCAAATGAGAAAGCACTTATTAGCAGCACAAGTCCACTGACCTGAAGCTTCAACAACTCCTGCTAGAATTAATATTGAAATTATTTATCAATAACTCCTTCATAAACCATCATTTAAATGTGACTTCTTGAAAAAAAAAAATGGGGAAATATATAATGTAGAGAGAAGCCCCTGATCCATTCCACTATTCTGGTTTAACTGTTGGCTGTTGTTAGAAGTCTTATTTTTTTATTATATTGTAAAGAATAGAGATTTTAATAAAGTGATAATATTTCATCAGTAAATGTGTTTTCTCATTCGTTAAGCAACATTATAACAACATAAATTAAAGCAGGCAGTGAGCAGCAGGAGTTAAGCTACGTACGTGGTCCCACCAGCACTCTGAGAAGTTTGGTAACTGGTGCTCAAGGCTGTATTCCAGGAACTCGAACATGACGCTGATTATCATGCACATCCACCAATCTCGGATCATCAGAGTCTACGATACAAAATGAGATTATAGAGCGTGTGAGGATTGGACCTTTTCTATAAGCGTGTCAGAAACACAGCAATGGATGATGGTTTTCTTTAGTGTTTAATCCACAGTTGTTATCCTGCTATTCCATCAGTACAAAGGTTCTCATCTATCTAAACTCACCTTAATATACCAACCCAGGAAGTGAGCCGGGACAAAGCCATCCATCTTGTCCTGCAGCGACAACACAAAACTGTTTAACACCATGATTTAACAACCTTTGCTGAGCACCGTCTCATGCCTTGTTCACACAGTGAAAAGACAGTGTGATGAATGAGAAATAATAATTATTCCCAGTTAGTAAAAACCAATAATGAAGAAAGCGTGATAACATTACTAATAGTTCAGTTTCAACATCAGTCTTTGTTTGAAAACAGATCTATTTGAGCTCTTTTAATTAAAGACAGGTTTTAAAATCGTGACACCAACAGATGTGAATGTTCTCACCCAGATGTTGTGGAAAGGATCCGAAGCGTTGCCCGGGTCGTACATGAGGCAGTTTCCTCCATAGTCACGCTCAGGAAGAGGTACACCAAGCTTGGGGTCGATGTACTTCATGAACTGTCGTCCGTCGTGCACTGTCTGGGTAGTGGAGTTCAAGCACACCTTAGATCTTTATACACCTTAGTGTGTATTCTTTAAACATTGAGGGACATGGTAAAGGCTGCAGTGCTTTCCAATCCTCCCTCAATGCAAACTTTAGTTTACTTACACAAAAACTGGCCCATCCTTCATCTTTACAACTATATTATTCTATTAGCTCTACAGCCATTGATTCCTTCTGAACCCATCATTCTTTGTATCAGAAATGTAACAAAGTGATGCCATTAGAAAGAGTTCAGGGGTCTCATTTATCAACAGTTCATACGTACCAACATTTCCATAGTATGGCATTTATCATCTTGTACTTGTGTGTAGAAACAGGTCTAAATACACGCACAACTCTTACCATGCATATACACATAACCTGATGGTAGAACAGTGAAAGAGTCATAGCGTCAGCACTTTCAAACTGGTCGCACATGTTCACAGTTCCCTCTATTTAAAAAAAGTTGCTAATTAATAATATAGTATCTACTCAAAGCTGTGTTTTATAACTCGACCAATTACTCAAATTGACAGGAAAAGCTGAAAATAACACCTGAAATGAACTATTGGAGGATTCAGAATAGGGATGTCCTGATACAACTTTTTCATTTCCGATATGATACCGATATTGCAGCCTTGCGTATCGGTCAATACCGATATTGATTTGATATGAGCATGAATCATACATGCTTTTTTTTTCTCTCTCTCCATTTTTTTTTAATAAAAAAAAACAATAATTACGTATTTTGTAGTGTGGAATGTTAGAAAAGGTTTGATCAAGTGATGTCACTCAAACAAGAGAACAATAGTCATCAACAGTAGGTATGAGAAAAACTGACCCATTTATTATTAACCAATTGGTTACATAAAAGTTAACCTTACACATAATATCTACAGCATTTGTCAATAAAATAAAATAAATAAAAAATGAATTGGAAAAAAAAAAGAATCGGAAAATCCGGAAATTTGAATCCGATATTCATTTTCAGGCTAATATCGGACCAATATCGGATTGGGACCCCCCCAATTCAGAAAGCCGTGCACTCTACAGGAGAACATCTTCAAGATGGTGCTAGATCTCTGTGTTTGATTGGGGATACAGTTACGCCCTAAAGCTGTGTCTAATGATGCCCATGCGTGTTCAAGGAGCATCTTTGAGCAAAAAAAACACAATAGCCCTGCTTAAAGGCTGATGGCTGTGCTGGTTCAGCACAGGGAGGGCACTTCAGTATAAAGCTGATAAAGTCTGCACATCATCTTGCTGCATGGAATCCCTCAGAGCAGAAGTAATGCTGCTGTCATTCAAACAAGACGGAGAATCATTGAGAGATTTTAGGGAAGTCTGTCTGTCAGCTGTCTTTGAAAAGTGACACATTTCAGATTTTACATTTTAACATGTTTTTTTGCGCTTGTGTCATCTCATGTCAGGAGATCAAAGAAAATTACCTGAAAAAAGTTGCCTGAATAAATAAAACCTTAAATATTGTTAGCGCTTGCAGACATCTCTGCCAGTGACTCATTGATTAGAGTGTTCTGGATGTTTTTCAGTTGATACTTTATGTCATTTATGGCTTTGGTTATGTCAAAAGTCCCTTCATGCATTCTGAAAGATATTGCTGCTACCATATATGGTTAAATAGAAGAGTTTCTCAATGCAAATGAGCCTGAAAAAGGCATGCGCACGGTGCTTTAGAACAGGTGGGATTTATCAACACTGGTGTTGACTGATGTGCTCATGTTCTCCTGTACGTACGCACATTCAAAATTTCATACAAACAAATTTAGAACCTTTTCTACTCACAAGTGATGAATGAGGCCCCTGGTGACTGTGGAGGCTAGGGATGGTAATTAGCTCAATTTCCCAATTCAATTGTGATTATTGAAGTCTCTTTAATCAATAATTATAATTGATAATCTAAAATTGGTTTATAATTATTGATTCATTTTATTATTATTAGTGATTCTTGATCTTTCATTTAAGATCAGTCAGCTGCTGAATTTTGTGATTTTTCTTATCATAATATCTCACAGCATCTTCAATACTGTATCATGTAATTGCAATATTCAAATTAGCAGGACTCACAAGGTTTTTTATTAAAATTATACAAATTTTAATAACGATTCTTTGGAAATTTAGGAATCGATTCATAGTCGTCAATAATACATTTGTGAGTAATCAATTAGTGACTTTATTTTCACCACCTCTGTTGGAGGCCATTACTTTTAACAGATCCTTTGCTGAACGCAAACTTTTTAACCCAACATGGCATCGGTTGGTGTAAAATACTGTTATTTGAGAAAAAGGCTTTAGGCTAGTGGAAACTATTTTACAAAAAGTGAAATACAGCATTAGTTCATTGCAGCTTTTAGGGTGAAAAACTAGGCTGAACAACTCTCAAACAGCTCAAATGATTCTAATTATCTAGAGACGGTTTCCACCCCTCTGTCAGCTCTTGTTTGATGTTTCTTCCTCAACAGTCATGGTATTGAGTGCCATCTGCCACTGTATTGATGCAAGTAGAGTCTACTGACCTGAAACAGGATGAAGATGAGGAACAGTTCGTAAACGACGGTGACACAGAGCCAAAACCTCCAGTAAGCTGCACAAAGAGGATGACAAACAATTAAAACGGAAAAAGAGAAAACAGCAAAGTAACAAAAAGTGTCCAACAAAGTAAACTGGGTCAGTGTGCTCTTCTTATGCTCTCTCTAAAAACACACATTTGTAGTTTCTGCTTTTGGGATTTGGCTGATTCTCTTCTGATTTTGAGAATAATGGGCCCCATGCACATTAAGGGGCGGATTCACTAAAGATTTAGGGGTATTAAAACGTGTGCAAATATCACTCCATGCACTAAAGGGGTACAAACCCCAGGGAATCAGGACTGCGCGTCTTCTGTGCATCACAATGCGCCCACAATCCATTTAGCGCATTTCCCTCTGATGAATATGTAATGTAGGTGGATCTCATAATGGGAGCAAAAATGTGAGGCGGAAATGCAAATAAAGTAATGCAGTGGGTGCAATGCAATTCATTATATCTGGAACTGTTTGTGGTGACTGTTTCTGCTCTGGACCCACAGGCAGGTGCAAACACACACACAAAGATCATGGCTGCAGTAAATGTTGACACAAAACACAGCAGATATGGGAAAAAAAGGCTCCAGTTGACCTTTCTACTATAAGAAATAAAATATATAATCTAATATATTTTAAATAAAACAATAGTCAATATTAACAGCCACTGAAAGAAAATATAGAATAAAGTGTGTGTGAGGGCGAGAAACAGCTGGAGTCTGGTGTGTCACTCTGCGATGCAAAGAGGCTGTGCACGGAGATCCATGGATGTCGCTTTACAGGAAGTGATGGAGCAGCCACATTAGATGAAGGGGAAAATTATTATTAAATGATTGTGCAGCAGACAGAGGTCCACCTGCCTCCAATTGAACTTCTTCAAATGTCATTTTGTGCTTCTGTGCACTCACCTCTCCACGTTAAACGAACATAATGTTAATTTAAATATGGCAGTATCAACAACGTCTATACGCACACCTATTTGCCCCGCAATGTTAGTGAATTCCCCACAGCAGGTGAAGAAACAGCACCACCAAAGGATTTAGGGATGCATGTGATTTACTACCCTTCATTTCAGATCTTAATGAATCTGTCCCACTGTCACCAGTGTTGGGAACGTTACTTTAAAAAAGTCATTAGTTATAGTTACTACTTGTTCCAAAAAGTAACTGAGTTAGTAACTGAATTACTCTATAATAAAGGTAACTCATTACCAAGGAAAGTAACTATTTGCGTAACTGATATATGTCAAAAATTTCCGATTTTTTTAGATACGTGTGTCGTTGTGAGGTGCTTCATTAAATTTGAGTTGCTTACAACGGATGTCGACAAAGTCTTCACTCCTGGATATAATGAACACTTCACATACACGTTCTTGACTTTGATCACAATTAATTTAAAGTAGTGTTTGTATCGCCAACTGAAAAATGACAACTTTTCATCAGACGCTCACCATCTCTGCTGCTTCATCCAATCTGTAGTAGTTGTGTGTGTGTGTGTGTGTGTGTGTGTGTGTGTGTGTGTGTGTGTGTGTGTGTGTGTGTGTGTGTGTGTGTGTAAAAACACTGGCTCTGATTGGCTACCATGACACATGACGCTGCCTTAGCCAATCTGCTCACCTTGTTTTTAACCCACCTCCTCACTACAGCTGCGTAAGAAGCCATGGTTGCTTTCGGATAAAAGTTTATTCAATCAATGCATGTAACGCACCGCATTTAACGTTCAGTAATGATGACGGCGTTAAAACGACGTAAAAAGTAATTAGTTAGATTACCCCGTTACTGAAAGAAAAAAAAACGCCGTTACCTAACGCCGTTATTTTAAACGTCGTTATTCCAAACACTGTGAGTCACTAATACTGTGTCATATTGGGGCGTGTGATCTTTGTGCACAGCAACACTTCCAGGCAGTAATCCATTGAGACTTTCAGGTTGCACGGTGAAAAAAAAAAAAAAAAACACCTTTTTTCCCAGAGGTCTGTAGAGTGAACAACATGTGACCCTACACTTGATCAACAGGTTGGAGTGTATGACAGAGCACATGCAAACACAAACTCCGTCCTCTTGTCAGCTCTGAATATGATGAGTCAACAACGGCAACACAACTTTGTGGCACTTCACAAGTGCTCCACTCCCTGCTGCCTTCCTTCCTTCCTGCTCTCTCTTCCCTCTAGAGTTGGCTGCTGTGTGTGTGTGTGTGTGTGTGTGTGTGCTCTGTGTTTATGTTCTTGTGCTTTGTGGAACATTCACCTGAACCAAATTGCTTCACAAAAGTCACTTCTCCTTCAATCTGATTTGTACTTAGAGGATTTCTATTTCTTGCTAAAAGCCAATATGAGACTGTCAGATGTTTTCATGGGTTGAATACTAGCCGTTTGTGGTCAGGAGGTACTTCTACTTCTCGATCCAAGAATAATGGGCACACACATTAAATGGCTGACACCTGAATTACGGTTGGTAAAAAGCATTATGGATCAGCTCAGCTGTCATTTCCTGGAACCACAATTAAATTAAATAATAACAATAATAAGCAATTTAAACTCTTGTACTCATCTGTTATTTATATTTTCCACAAATGTGATCCTGATCATAGTACCATGATCATTCACACTTTCAATGCTTGGGAGAAATATATATCCCCATTAATAACCATACAGTAGGTTCAAATGTAAGGACACCCCATATTCTTTGGAAACTGACCTGACATAATGAAGTCAACTTTCATAAAGGTTTATTAAGAACAGAGATAGGACTTTTTTTTTTTTTTTTAATAATGAAAAATAGGGATTTTTTAATTTTTGAAACTAAAATCAGTGGATCACCTCCAAAATTTTATGGAATCTGGTCCATCTTAGAGTTAGTTGTGTGTGGAGTCAGGGAGCTGTGGACTGGGATGAAAGTGCTCCTGTTACCTGGGTGTGGTCTGGTAAATGGTCCATCTTTGGCCTGAGTCACTCCAAAACAGAGAAACACCAAGATGCTGGCAATGATCCCTCTGCAATGACATAGCCAGGACAACACTGTTTAATGTAGGGCTTCCCAACTTATGGGTTGCGACCCAAAAGTGAGTCACAGGAAAATATATATAACAAAGCTTTTATTTTGGAAGAAGTTTGTTTATAGCAGAATGCCATCCCAACACACCTCTAACATTAGGGATGAGTAAATAGTTGTTTACCTTAATATTTAGAATAGAATCATTTTATTGTCATTGCACAAAGTACAACAAAACTGCACGTGCCCCTACCAACAACAATCAAGTACATTTCAAAGATTCAAGCCAAACAGACACAGTTATCATAAAAACAACATAATAAATAATAAAAGTCTGTCGGAATAAAAAGTTCGTCAGAATAAAAAATAATGGGAATAAAAGTGCATGTATATAAAAAGTGAATCAGTAAAAAAGTGCATGAGGTATAAAATATTAGAAAACAGACTAATTAAAAAAGAGACAGTATTTCCTTTTCCATTATATTAGTAGTGATGCTGGTGTCTATGGTGTGTGTTTATTGTTTAGAGAGTGGATGGCTTTAGGGAATAAACTGTTCATGTGTCTGGTGGTACTCTAGCACTTTGTACATAGAGATAAAAGCCAAGCTTTCTGAATGTACAGTATGTTGTATAAACTGATGCTCCTTAAATGTATAAATTTGTTTTTGAATGTATAAATAAAAAATACTGACGTGTTAAAAGCGAACATTTCCTTCCTACTTAATGCCTGTTTTTTTTTTTTATCATGTCTACTTATATTTTTGTCATATGTCAGGATCTGCTTAACTTTTTTAATCAAATAGATTTGAGCAGTGAAGTACATCAGATGCTGTAGGGATCAGTTATCCTTTTTCATCCATGAAATAAGCAGCATCAAAGAAGGAAACAGGATTAAGACACAAGTTATTAAATCCCTCCTTATTATGACACATTTTTTTTTTTAATTTTGCATTTCACTTTGGTGAATGTAAAAACCAGAATGCCCAAATACCCTTTGACCATGGAGAGTGTGGGTGCCAACATGTGTGTGAGATACAGAGAAAGAAAGAGAGAGAGAGAGAGAGAGAGAGAGAGAGAAGAGAGAGATTTAAAATGTATGATGCCCAGAATACAGTATTTAATACTAATAACATTAAGTATAATGTGATGAGTGAGAATGAGGCATAACTGTATTTCTTTGTGTGAGTAAGTGTACGTGCTTTAGTGTTCCTGTATTTCCTAGTGTACTCCAGTGCCAGGAAGAAGCTCTCAGGTCTTTATCTTGAAGAGCCAGACATTGCTGACAGCAGCAAATCCCGTTAAGAACCATTTTACAAACACACACATCAAAGAAGTAGAAGAAACTCCTTTGCACAGGTTCCTGGTTTTCAGGAGATGAAAGATTGGGAGGTGGCAGCACTGAGACTTATTTTGTTCACTATTAAAATTGAACTATAATGAATTAATACATGCATAAAAGCATTTATCTTGTAAAAAAATTACCAGTGCTGTTAATGGTATTATTATATCATCCAAATAAATACAAACTATGGCACAATAATTGCACTAATGTGAATTTTTTAAATGATCCACTTTCCATACAAATAATTTAAAATATTTTGGAAAATTGACATGAACCCCACGAGAACAGCTCCAGTTTGGCCACCATTTTACCAGGGACTAGCTACACATAGAAGCCTGAGCCAGCCTCAGCCTATGTAAAAAAAATGAGCACAACGTTCAACTCCATCACAATAAAAAACTATTTTGTGATATTTAGCAGACTTGCAGTGCGTTAGTAAATGAAATACAAGTCTCTAGTAGTTTTATTTGTATAACATTGACAAGTGCTTTTCAAAATAATAATATATTTATAAAGTATGATTTACTCACAAATTAACCGATCTGTTCCAATAAAAGTTAAATAACTAAGGGGTCTATTCTCCATTCTGAACTTAAGTGCTATTTTGCGGTTCTCTCCTACGCGTATTCTCCGGTCCAGGCTGCTGACACGCCCACTGTGCGTAAGGAGCCAAAAAGCGCATATGTGTGAATGAAGGTGGGCTGAAGGAAAGGAGGCGGTGATGTCATTTTTTTGGGCTGTCTCGAAATCACGAAACATGGAGTTTTCTCAACGCTTGTGAAAATCATTGAAATCAATGAAAATTATAAAGTTCACTTTATATTTGAAATGCCTTCATTGATAAAAAATGTAACAGGTTGATTTGATCAGATCATTGATCAGATTATTGCAGCAGCAGCAGCTGAGTGATCACAGCTGCTGCTGCGTGACGCACGAGTCCGTGTGGCTTCAAATGTAACTAAGTCCATATTTCTAGTGCAATAAAATGTTTCACCTTATCAGGGCGCTGCACTTATTCCAGGGTTAGAAACGTGTAAGAGGAAAAGGACTTACGCACACTGGAGAATGCGTGTAAAGCCAGATTTGAATGGAAACACCCACACTTCAGAGCTGCTCCACCCACAGTGTGTAACTGGGATGAATGCACGCAGCGACTGACCCTTCTCCACATCTTTAAGCTCTTTTTGACAATCTGGCAGTGGTTGCTTCATACATACTGCTTCCAAAGACATCCTTTTTTGGCAGTCTTTCAGGTGATGGTTTAGGAAACTTGGAAGACATTTTTCTGTCTTCTAGAAATTGCATAGTGTAGAAAGTGAGTCCACAGTCATTCTCTGAGACTGTAAAGGACCTCCTTGACATGTTTTGTTTTGCGTATGCTGCCCATTTCCAAATAGTGAAAAAAAAGAGAGAGATGCAGCTTTGTTGTAAACCCATCAGGGTCCATGTGTTTCAGACTGCAAATGTGACTTATTTTTCTGAGATTGTGAAGGAACTCCAAAATAACATCAATTCTGACATGAATTTGTTATCTTCTTAGCACATAGTTGTGCTGGCAGAGCAGGGTCAAAGGGTAAAGGTGCTTAAGGCAAGGCAAGGCAAATTTATTTGTATAGCACATTTCATACACAAGGCAACTCAATGTGCTTTCCATGATAAAAAATTCAATTGTTTAAAATCAATAAGAACATTTAAAATCATCAGTAAAATCAATTAAAATCATCGACAAACACATTACATCAACAACATGACCATAAATCTCTCTCTCAATCATACGCAGTAGAGAAATATAGAGCCTTTAACTTTGATTTAAAAATGTTCACATTAGATGCTGACTTCAGCTCTGCTGGCAGTTTGTTCCACTTCTTTGCAGCATAACAACTAAAAGCAGCATCACCATGTTTACTGTGAGCTCTGGGCTCCACTATCTGACCTGTGTCCATAGATCTGAGAGACCTGCTGGGTTCATACCTGACTAACATGTCACTGATGTATTCTGAACCAAACCCATTCACAGATTTATACACCAGCAGCAGAACTTTAAAGTCTATTCTGAATCTGACTGGGAGCCAGTGTAAAGACTTTAAAAAAAACTCAACCCAAGCAATGACAACATCAACCTACTGGCTTCAAATTGTTGAATTGAACTAATAAAATAAATATAAAGAATGATAGAGTCTGCAGTGGTTTCAGGGTAATACTTTGGTTCTGCCCCCACTAAATTACTGGAAAGGCTAATTTATGTGTATGGTGCATTTCATACACAAGGCAATTCAATGTGCTTTATCTGATTAAAAAATGCAACAGAACACATGAAATGGACACAGGATGTTGACCTTTTAGTGTTGTAAGCTGTGTCCTGAGGAGTCTCCTCCAACAGTGTAACGTAGACCAGAGCGCAGGTGAGAAGTAACAGCACAGTCACAGCGTGGGCTCGCCTGTTGAAGAAAGAAAAAAAAAAAAAAAAACAGAAATAGTGGTTATTGACTATTAAATGCTGAGGAAAGATAACTGTGTGGATAAATGTGTGGATTAGAGACATTACTCTCCAAAATCATGAACATTGATAGATAAATGACTGCAGACTGGACTGTAAGTTCATTATTTCACGCAGTTGCATGAAAGAAACGAAAGCTACAAAGATTAGATCAGAGGTAAGTTTGAACAAGAGTCTGAGTAAATAACAGAGAACTGAAATGTGCATGGTCCAGTTAGAATAAGCCGAGTCTCTCATCACAGCCCTTCATTCAGCAGATCTGTTTGGCCTTTTGTTGTGTGATACAACAGACAAATGATTTCATAGTTCTAAAACTATTCACTTTGGGTTGAGTTTGTTTACATTATTCTACAAGAAAAAAAATTATCCTTTTAATTAAGCAATATGCCATTAGGCTGAATCACACCAGTGCTGATTTTTCAGTACAACAGCACCACCTCAAGTGTGATATTGCTTTTATACAACAGTTCTACAACCGCATTTTATTAGTTAACAGTTATAAGAGATTATGATTTGTTTATTTATTTAATCATTTGGCTGTGCAAACAAAAATAGTTCCACAAGCGGAGACTGAGAGCACACTGCAGGTAAATGCGACCTAAATCCAATCTTTTTGCCTATATGGGACCTGTATCTGATCTCTGAAAGTCTGAACAGCACAAATCCGACCCATGTAATATTCATATGTGGTCCTAAATCCGATACGTATCTGAAAGGCCGAGGCGCTTTCTATCTAACTCCTACGTCATCACATCCAAACAGTCTGTTGTTAAGATGGAGCAGCCATCACACAGCAAATGGCTAGAGCGATAAACCTGGCTCTCTTCTTTTTCCACTCTCCTTAAAGTTATTTCTCAGCGCGACACACAGTCCTACACTGGACGCCTCCATATTTACTTACGTAAACACTGTACGTATTTGTTGTGCACATGCAGGTCACGCATTTAATATGTAATATGAATGATCACAGAAAAAAAATCTGATTTTTGGAAATGTGGTGAAAGTAGAAGTGACAGTGTACTGCGGTGTGTAGCCCAAAGTGTAATGGTAATTAACAGTATTGAGATCAGCTGTACAGCAGAGTTATATGATCCGTCCCGATGCTGTTAGTCTATATCAGATCTCTTGGGATGTCTACTGTCCAATCAAATCACTTGGTAAGAACGACAGTAATTGTTGTATAAAAAAAACTTAATACCACGATACCTAGGAACACAATAGTAACTAACAACCACATTGCCCTTTATCAGGATAGACAACTTTTATCACAATGGGGTCACAAAAATGTGATCTGATACAAGTGCCAGATTAGCAACATTTATTTGAAATTATTTTATGTATTTTTGTTGTTGTGTTTTAAGTAATTTCATCTTTCTTTGTGGCATAATTTAGGGCATTTTTGTTGTCCTTTTGTGAATTTACTTTGGGGGCCGCACAAAATTAGCCCCCGGGCCACCAGTTGACCGTATCTGCCCTATATGGTTACTGATGGTACTGCTTCATTTGGTCCATAGTAGACACGTTAACTTTCTGAATAACTGCTTTCTAACATCCTGTAAAATTAATATTAAGTATTAACATGGGGCTTCGTCTATATTCATTTAATATAAAAGAAGAGGAACCATTGAACGTTTGGCAAAGGTGTCGGACTAGATCAATTGATGAAAAAGTTATAAAAGATGGAAATGGTGGCTGAGGTCCAAGATGCTCAGTTTAGCCAAAGACTCAAATATAACTCAAGTTAAATCCATTGAATAAAGCAAAATCAGACCAGGACAAGCCAGGAATTATCATCTGAATGGTAACATCAAAACACATTCTCTGTGATGAATTCATTGACATCAATGTTGTTTTGAGTGGAACGCCATCTGTGGTTACTGTCATTAGGAAAGTGTTTACCGTTGAACACAGTGTGGATCACTAACGTGTTTTCAACCGTCACCACAGTGACAATAACCTGTCCTAGCCTGTAGCTGCATGAGTAAATTTGCAATGTAAAACAAACTATGGGTACTGCTATTTTGAGACTACTTGGATATCTGCTATGAAGCAATGGTCTAAAGAACTGGATTTTTAATTTGTGTCAGCTGTCAGCAATCAAAGTGATGAAACTCCCTCTCCCCATTAGCCCTACTAGGTTTGAGTCACATGCCAGTTACACCTGTCTTCACCCTTTCAGCCCTCCCAATCCGACCTGTTTGGCAGGAGACATGAGGGAGGGCCCAGCCACTCTCTAGCCTGACGACGACAACTGATGTGAATAAATGTGAGGCAACAGTGAGGCCGGAAAGATTAAGGCCTTTTGTTCACAAGAATCTAACCTACAAGTGGGCAACTAACTATATGACTTTGAAAACCAGGAAAAAAAAGTCTACGACAGCCTAAATTGTTAGTTTTAAAAGTCTCATTCCTCACAATCATGTGTGCAATGAACAATAGAGAGCAGATTTATCACTAAATCTGAGGTGAACATCACATAATTATGAACCCAGTTTCTTTGCATAATAAAACAGGACATTTTTTCACTTTCAATTGAATGAACAGGTAATAGTTGGTAGGGCTGGGCACTATGGACCAAAATTAAAATCTCAATATTTTTTCTTAAAAATGTCAAAAGATGATATAAACTTGATTTTTCTTCTTTTCTTAATATGGTTTTACAAGAAAGTCAAAGTCACTGGAGACAAAACACCACAAATACCCTTTTATTAATCACCAGCAGCACAAAACCAACATTTAGTGATGCTTTTTCATTTTCTGACCCACTTGTTCCTAGGATTCCAAAGTGCAAACCCCATATTGTTTGTAGAAGGAATCTTAAACATTTGAATGAACAAGCCTTTCATCACGATTTGTCGATGGTGAACTGGGAATATATAAGTCTAATCCCTGATGTAGAGCTAGCATGGACTTTTTTCAAAGACACTTTCATGCAAATTATAAATAAGCATGCACCTCTGAAGAAATACAGGGTGAAGGCCTGGGACAAGGCAAGACAAAGTAATTCTGCCACTGATTGGTCCTTCTTCAGAAAGCTTCGAAACAAATGCACTTCGCTTATCAAAAAGGCCAAATCAGGATACTTTTTGTCGGTCACCACTGAGAACCTCAACAATCCACAGAAATTCTGGAAAGTGATCAAGTCCCTGTCTTTGAACAAAAACACAGAGACTCTTCCGTCATTTGTACTTAAAGACTCAGTCCCAGTTTATGATAGAACTGAAGTCTTGAACTGCTTTAACCAGCATTTTTTATCATCTGGTTCTCTATTTGATTCAAAAGGAATAACGACTGGGAATTCTTGCACAGAATCTTCCATGTTTTCTGGAGATCCTTTTAATTTTAATCCTTTTACTTGTCACGAAGTGCACAAAGCTCTAAAAACATTAGACCACAGAAAGCCCCCTGGACCTGACTTGATTGAGCCTTACTTTTTAAAGCTGGCAGCTGATTTTATAGCAGAGCCACTTTCAATTCTTTTTAATCTTTCAATTAGGAACAAAGATATTCCATCTGTTTGTAAATCAGCTTTTGTGCTCCCTTTATTAAAAGGAGGTGACCCAGCAGTTCTTACCAATTATCGGCCAATTTCAAATTTATGTGTTTTATCAAAAATCCTGGAGTCGCTTGTCTGTGATCAGTTGAAAGAGTTTCTTTATTCTAATGAAATCCTCTCTAAATTGCAATCAGGCTTCAGAAAAAAGCACAGCACTATCACTGCTACTATGAAGGTGATAAATGACATTATTGCAGCACTTGATAAAAAACAGTACTGTGCTTCACTCTTTATTGATCTCTCTAAAGCTTTTGACACTGTAGACCATGCTATTTTAAAACACAGGCTACATCTCATTGGACTGTCAGAGCACACTGTCGCTTGGTTTTCAAATTATTTAGAAAACAGGACCCAGTGTATTAAATACGAGGGCCTTTGTTCTGAATTTGTTACTGTTCACAAGGGGGTGCCGCAGGGATCTCTTTTGGGGCCCCTCTTATTTATCTTGTACATTAATAATGTCGAACAAAATGTTTCTGATGCTAATATGCATTTTTATGCCGATGATACAATTATTTATTGCTTCGGATCATCTCTTGAACAGGCTGTTAATTCCCTGCAGAAAGCCTTTGTTTCTGTCCAGCATTTGCTGATTAATCTAAAACTGGTTCTCAATGCTGAGAAGACCAAGCTAATGTTGTTCTCTAATCATAAGAAGGTGCCTCAAGCTCCCCCGGTCGTGTCCACTCTTGAAGGAAATGTCATAGAAGTGGTACATGAATATAAATACCTTGGTGTCGTAATTGATGATTCCCTCACTTTTAAACTTTTCATTGACAAACTTGTGAGGAAATTAAAACTTAAATTGGGGTTCTTCTTCCGCAACAAGACATGTTTTTCTTTTGGTGTAAAGAAGCGACTTGTCTCTGCCACATTCTTATCTGTGTTAGATTATGGTGACCTTTTTTATATGAATGCTTCTTGTACATGTCTTCTGATGGTGGACTCGGTTTATCATTCTGCTCTGAGGTTCATCACAAACCGTAGAGCCGAGACACATCACTGTGAGCTGTACTCACGGGTGGGATGGCCATCCCTGTACACTAGGAGGCAGTGTCATTGGTTTACTTTTATTTATAAGGCTCTTCTTGGATTACTGCCCTCTTACATCTGTACATTACCTACAAAGAGAAGCACGAACACTTATGCACTGAGATCCAATGATCAGCTGGGGAAAAAAGCCTTTGTACATGCAGCTCCTTGTGCTTGGAACACACTGCAAAGAGACTGGAAGTTGACTTGTTTGAATTGTTATCCTTGAATGCTTTTAAAATGAAACTGAGAGAATTTGAGACTGCCTCAGTTGTCTGTAATTGTTTTATTTGATTCTTATGTTATCCTGTCATTTTAATGTAATGTAAATGTATTTTTGTTCAGTGTTGTAACTTTGCTGCCTCTTGGCCAGGACTCCCTTGAAAAAGAGGTTTTTAATCTCAACGGGATTTTTTTTCCTGGTTAAATAAAGGTTAAATAAAATAAATAAATAAATAAAATTTATCAGGGTCGTGGGGAAAATATCTTATGACCTGTAAAATACCATTTCGTAAGTTTTCACAAAAAAAAAAATGTTTTTTTTTCTTCTAAATTTAGAAACTTGGATCAAATTAATCAACTTTTTCAATTCTAAGAGGAACAGTATGTACAATCAATTTAGTTAAATACAGTAAATAGTGAAAATCTATTAAGGATTTTAATTATCAAATTCCTGAGTCATAGTGTTAATAACAAATAGCATTCAATCTCCATACAAAATCCCAGAGTTTTTAGTTGTCGTTTTTTAGTTTTGGTCATTGCAAATGCCCTAAACCCAATGGAAACAGGTCTGTGACCAACTTGTGGGTCCAAGCTCACCAATTGAGAACCGTGGCTCAGGTGGTAGAGGAGCGTCTTCTGATCGAGAGGTTGGGGGTTCGATCCCAGTACCTGACTATGTGTCGAAGTGTCCTTGGGCAAGACACTGAACCCTAAGTTGCTCACAGTGGTCGACTAGCGCCTTGCATGGCAGTCCTGTCCCACTGGTGTGTGAATGTGAGAGTGATTGGGTGAATGAGCTGATATGTAAAGCGCTTTGAGACTGCTTCAGTGTGGTGATAAAGCGCTATATAAAATCAAGTCCATTTACCATTTACCTGTGATCTAATCCATCCAGTATGGGAAGCAAACAAGAAACCGGGGAAGGCAATGTGATACTTTGGAGTCGGACAATGTTTTGTTGGGAAACCTTGGCTCCTTGCTGCCCCAATTACCAATATTTTAGAAACTGTTTGAGGTAAACAACCTAAGACGTGCAGCCTGTGCAGATAAGAGGCTGTATGTCCTGTATGTAAATATTATTCTTGTAAACTAGAAGAAGCTGGATCACACATAGCTAATCTGTGTGTCTCTGTGGAGGAGTGCACTGACTGTGTGGGAGTGAGCCAAGAGTTTTAGAGAGAGATCTTTGCAAAACCTAGGAATTTGATCATCTCCAGACCTTTTCTGAGTTGAGCAGGTGAAGTGCTGCATTAAATGACAAAGCATGAATGAAGTGATGAGATATCTAAACATCTATATATCTATATATATATATATATATATATATATATCCATTGTTATTTCCAAGCAAATGTTACTTGTTTTTAAAGTTGACCACAAGGTCAGAAACAACAAAGCCATTCTCAATACATCTGTCCTCCATTTCCACCAGTCAAGGTCACGTGGACACTTACCAACCACACATAATGTTTCACTGGAGCTTCAATTCAAGTCAATACAAACCAGGAGAAAGATGTGAGACTGTGTTCATGCCACAGCAGTGTAACGGTTTACATTTTAAGTGCAATCGTTTAATTCCATGAGCTGCATTCTTTTTGTATGAAAAGCACTTATTAAATCAAATATTGTTTGATTGATATGTAGCTACTGGAGGCATAGTGTGATGAATGAATTTTTTTTTTAAACTGCTATTGAATAGGTCATTATTAGAATTTTAAAAATTAAAGTGATGGTTAAACAATGGGATTTTTATGACTCCTCAGTCAAAATGAAAAACTCTTGAAATGTATATCAGACTAAAGAACGCACGCATTTTAAGGTCAAATCGCTTAAAAATTGTGTTTTAAACGTGTTTGTGTGTTTTATGGGAGTATATATTTCTCCTCTGGGGTGGAGGGGTCGTTTTACAACTCTTTGAAAATCCCTTGTCTAGAGAAACAGGTTCAAAGGCCAAGGTAGCTGTAAATCAGAAAATACGGCACCACAAGAGAATGTCACCTTTCCTGGCGTGACTGGCCACAAACTAATATTAGGACACACTGTTCAGACAATGTGTCACGTCTCCACCTTAACACATGTAAAAAGCATAGGTCTTTCTGTCTGTTATAGTTCTAATGATAGATCATTAACTTGAATTCCACGGTGAAAACTTCAATTGTCAGGATTGCAAATGAAGCTTCAATTTTTAGCTCCTTTTAACACATGTGGTGTCTTTAGATGCCACCAAGTGAGAAACCAACTGCACACTGAGTACAATCTCTTTTAGGGACAACTTGGAGCTCAGAGACATTTTGACATAGAGACATGGAATCAGGGGATCAACTTTAAGATGAAAATTGATCCTACTCCTCTACTATCTGATTTCATTTAAGGAGCTTCCATCAATCAAAAACGTTTTGCCTTGCGGACCACGATTGGTTGTATAGTTTGATCAAATGATAACATGAGCAGATGGGTGATGTTCTTGTGAGCTAATAGGAATGACATTTAAAAGCCATTATATTAAAGGTTTTGGGATTTGACAGGCAGTAACACATTGATATGCATGATTGCTTATTGTACAAATTAATTTCCCATTTGTTTTTTTTTTTTTTTTACAACAGTGCAGAAACATGAGTTTCAACTTTTGTTAAAGAAGTGTTGCTCAGTCACTTGGATCTGTGACAATTCAAGGTCTCATTACATTACATAGGTGAGTCAAGAAAAGTAATATCTCACTCTCTCATCAAGCAAAATCCTTTAAACTTCATCACTGAGAACAAAGTGTGCAGCTCCGTACAGTCACAAAGTCTCAATGCATGTTTTTTTTAAGTGTAACTTATCTAAGCAGCCCTCTAGCTGAAAGTGTGTCATGAACTGATGGGTGCCATAACTGTAAGTTCCTTGTGTGGTGATTTACACATTCTTTATTTACTTTTAACTTTTTAAACATTTCCTCATCATGGACGTCGAAATCTGTGTAAAGCAGCTACCACGTTTCAGTGTTCTCTACATTCCATCCTTCAAAAGTCATGAAAATCCAACCAATCCGATCAAATAATAAATATGTTTTAAATACTACAAATAACACACCATGCTAAACCACATCTAGCGAACATGCAGCTCAATTTTATTCAACTTTAAAGACTTGATCAAGTGAAACAATAAAGCTTTTTAAATAGGCAGCTTTTGGACAAGTTTGTGATGAGGCTAGGCAAGAGAAATGAAATCTGAGAGACCTGCTGGGTTCATACCTGACTAACATCTCACTGATGTATTTTGGACCAAACCCATTCACAGACTTATACACCAGCAGCAGAACTTTAAATATTCTGAGGCTGACTGGGAGCCAGTGTAAAGACTTTAAAACTGGAGTAATGTGTTCTGACCTCTTTGTTCTGGTTAAGACTCGAGCTGCAGCGTTCTGAACCAGCTGTAGCTGTTTGATGAAGACCATTACAATAGTCCAACCTGCTGGAGATAAAAGCTTGAACCATTTTCTCCTGATCTTTCTGAGTCATTTTAGGGTGGTATAAGGCTGTTTTAGTGATAGATTTGATCTGACTGCTGAATTTCAGATCTGAGTCAATCAGAACACATAGGTTTTTGACTTGGCCTTTAGTTTTTAAAGATCGAGACTCAGGATAATTGCTGACAGCAGTCCTTTTTTCCTTGTTACCAAAGACAATCACCTCCATCTTGTCATGGTTTAGTTGAAGGAAGTTTTCACTCATCCAGCAATTTACTTTTTCTAAGCAGTCACACAACACCTCAAAATCATCTGGGTTCACTGATAGATATAGCTGTGTGTCATCTGCGTAGCTCTGATAATCAACCTTACATTTCTGTAGAATTTGTCCTAAAGGAAGCATATAAAGGCTAAACAGAAGGGGTCCAAGAACAGAGCCCCGAGGAACCTTACCAACATTGGTAATCTGTCAGATTAAAAGTTTCCAATGTTTACAAAAAAACTTCGCTCCTCCAAGTAGGATTTAAACCATTGCATTACTTTTTAATTTAATCCAACCCACGTTTGCATCTGCACAACAAAATGTTATGGTTCACAGAGTTAAACGCAGCACTTGGTCTCTTCTTCATCCTGTTCTTGCTTCTCTCTTGCTCTCTCTCTACAAATGTCTGTGTGTGGGTATCTTAACGCGTGTTTAATGATTGTGGGAGGGTAGTTAAACTGGTGGGATTAAAAAGCCTAACAGGTCATATATGGCCTGTGGGCCGTGGTTTGTGTATTCCTGGTCTGGTATCATGTGTGACACCAGACAAGGAATATCTTTCCAATTGGCATATAAAGACATTGAGTCTTTTCCCGCCTCTGGAAATCTTTGAGTTACATAACTGTGAAGGTTCTCAGTCATTCAGGTCATGTGGATTCTGGCAGCTTAATTGAGGCTACTGGACTTGAAATTTTACTTTTGACTGAGCACAGTCGAAGGGCAAGGGGAGGGGCTATGATATTAGGTCATCTTATTGGTTCAAATTTAGAGCCTCCAATTTTCCGTTTAAAATTTCACCAATTCTATTTCAGGGTTTACCCATTTCTGTGTCACTTCTGCATTACAATACACTTTTTTGTTTCCTTTCCATCTCATCATCTTTCCCCGTTCAGATTACCGGCTTCCTAAAATTGTACCAAACAAGGCAACACTAAAAATCACACAAGATTACCTCCCAAGAGCAACATTAGCTACACTGCTACCATGGTAATGTGCGACATGGTACTAAAAAAATATTTGTGAAATTATTAATTACTGGAGACATGTCACCAGATAAAATGACAATTTCAACTAATACACCATCAGCTAAACTTGTATTTGAACCAGTGCCTTTTCAGATTTGAATGCAGTCATATTAATCTTAACTGCTTGTTTATCAAAAAACATTAAAAACACACTTCAGATGAAGCTTTGCATTCATTTTCCATAACAGGATAACATGAGCAAACAGGACTGAGCGGAATTGGACATGTTTGTCTGTTTGTCACACTTTTTAGATATTCAACCACCCTATAATATCCGTATAGCATGTATAAGCAATGCAGTTGTCCCCAAAAATGCATGTTAGGCATTTCCTACAAATTGTCTTATCAGGGCACTAAAAAATTATCTGATATTTCTCAGTATTAGGTGTGGTTTTCTTGGAATGCAACTTGTAATCAAAATGTAACTTGACCTTTTAAGAAAAACCAAAAAACAAGAGCCAACATAACATAAGAAAGCAGAAGAACTACAAAAATAAAAATGTATCAATCACTATTATTGTTATTGGTTAGACATCCACCAACTACCTCCTCACACAGGATGCTGTACCTATAGTCATATCTACACTAGGTCTACTGTCCCCAAGAATGAGGTGTGAATGGCATTTGGCCTAAAAATGCCTCTGCAGCTGAATGAAAAAGAACAATTGTTGAATGGTGTATGAACCAATTTAAATGTTCAAGGTTCAAATTTAATCTGTAGTTCTCTCATATACACGCTGAAGTTAGAATCATAGTGCACTTTTTTAGCTATAAAGAACTATCTTTGTTAGTAATATTTTTTGGTATTTGATGTCAGCATTGTTTACATTCCAAATGTTTCAGTATTTTTCCTTGTAAAAACAAATGCAATTTTTACACTTTTCACTTCAATAAATGTCAATGTTAAAGAATGAACACAATTTCTGTGCAATGACTTAACAATTTAGTCACTTACAAAATCACAAGTTACAATTAATAGTGACAAGTTATGTCCTTTTCACTGCTAAAGCATTTTTAGAAATGAAAGGATACACATAAACAAACTTCTTTTTTTTTTTAAGCATTATGAGCCATAGAAAGTTTGGTTATCAGACTGATTTGACGAATATCAATATTGATGAATCACCATTGGAAATTAATTGAGTAATGGTTCCAAGTATGCAGAGCATTGATTAAGCTCACTGGGGCCAGGGTATGCATACCCCTGGTTGAGAATCACCGATACTCCAATGACACTCCTGGTCTCAGACATCACTCACCAGAAGAAGGTGTTGGTCCCGTCGTCATAGACCTCACACTCCGTGTTCTTCCGGTGGAGGCTCTCTCTGGAGGTCTGCTTCATCATCTTGGTCTTGTTCAGATCTGAATCTCCAGGATCCAGGAAGCCGTTGTCGACTTGCTCTGCGTTGATCCCGGTGCTCTTCTTAGACTCGGGTTTGCTCATGGTACCCGGGTCTGACTACAAGCACACGGTCCCGGTGAGGGTTGTTCATCCGCGTCGGCCCCACCCAGGAGCATCCTGCAGGACAGGATGGTTACCATGATGACACATTGACAGGAGGTCAGGAGGACACCGTGAAAGTCAGCACCACTCCCTCACACGCGTTAAAGTGTTAGCTTGGTTTATATTTAACAAACCACAGTGAGGTCCTTCAGACAAACGGTTTAACAAGAACAATGTTACTGAGTCTTTGACCTTGTCCACAAGCCACAGCTGAGTTACAATGTATATACTAGCTATTCAAACACCACTAAACATTAGTTTAAAATGCTGAGCTTCGACAATTCCTCTATCCAGTAGTCACCGTTGGAGCTAACCACAAAAACAGGAGGCTAATATTTACTCACCAGCTGAATTTAAAGGATTACAGGCTAAAGGTCCGGACAGCGCGACATGAGCGCGTTTAAAATCCGTCAAGCAGGAAAGTTCACGAGTATTTAGTGAAGCTGGCGGTTATACATCAAGTCATGAGGCGTCACCACAGCACGTTAAACCAGACAAACCTCTCCAGACGACTACACACAACCCCTGAACAGTCACATGGGCACGGAGAGGTTGCTAAGCAATGCTATTTCCGGTTTACTGTTATCACAATAAAACGGACTCCGATTTCAACCCATTAGAATACTTTTATTTCGAAGTACCAGCTCACTTTGGCTAGTTCCTGTTCAAAACGCTGCACATCCGTATACACATTGATATATTATAAAATAGGAGATGCGACACGCCCCTTATTTGAGTTGGGGCGGTAATGCTCCTTGCCTTGGTTGTCAACCACCATAAAACTACACAGAAGAAGAAGAAGTCACTTTGAGCTGCGTACCCACGGCGAGGCACACTACGCTCCTTTCCTATCCACTGTTCTTTAAGCATGGGAAGTGTTTAAGTGGTGGCCATTATAAAAGAGCATTCTAGTTTTATTTAAACTGAGGCCGTCGGATTATGACGTCACCAAGTGGAAGTGCGTCTGATCGTCAAAGCAAACGTGATCACCTTTTCCTAACTCCTTTCCTAACACTTTTCCTTAACCCCATGACGTCTTCCACTGGCTTATGAAAAGTGGATAGGAAAGGAGATAGGAGGGGCTATTCGGACCCAGCCAAAGTGACAGGGTTTTCCATTAATTTAGAAGGCACGTAAACTAACAACTCAAGAGTGCCTGTACATTGTGCTGCATACGGTTGTGCAATAAGAGACACTTTGTTATTTTTAATTTGAATCAAAGGTTCTGTATTAATAGCACATATTTTGACTTTGACAATGAAGTAAAAAATATAAAAAGCGGCTGTGAACATTAGTAAGTTATGATTAATTTTCAATCTACCAGCATTGGCTATAATTAAAACGTTGCCCCGACCAAGATGGCCGCCACGCAGGCACATCGCACAGCGTTGACGTATTTAGTCTTCTTTATATTTATGACGTAGATGCCTCATCGACCTCTGGAGGATTTTTTTTTTTTTTTAACTCATTCACTGCTAGCAATTTTAGAGCATTTTGACTGATTTTTAAAGACCCACAGAATATTTTGTACCATGACAATCCGAAAAATTAGTGTCTACTTTCATTAGAATTATTATTATTATTTTTTTTTTTCGTTTTTAGCTAGTTTCATTCTTTCATAAATAAGCAAGTTTCACACAAATCGGCAGTTTCTGACAGTAAGCTGAGAAAAAAATGCTTTTTCTGTAAAAACCTGGCAGTGTCTTTTAAACTATTTATTTATTTATTTATTTTTTGCTTTAATGACACCTCAACATTGGTTTCCTTCTATAAAACAACAACAACAAAAACCCACTGAGACCGGGCTTTGATGGCAACATTGTTATTAGGCCCAAGCGCCACGAGCTGGCGAAGGGCCTCTTGCTTTCGTAGTGGGCACACTACGAGGGAAGGGGCGGAGCCTATGCGAACGCCACGTGCCCGTCAGTGACCAGGAACCCTTGTCATGTTGTAGGTATGTCCCCGCACTTTCTGAAACCACCTCCATCTTCCTGAGTCAGAAACAGCATATCTATTTCTAAGTTTTGTGGCATAGTCAATTGTACTTTATAATTTGTGTATTCTGTAGCTTTAGTTTAACACATATTATGGTGACAAATTGTCATGACTGTATTTTCATGTCCCAAAACAGTAAAACGTTTTTTTAGCTCAAGTACCCCCTTTTTGTTATTTCTGAATCCAAGTACCCCCTTTGTTCAACTGCAACATTTTGCATAGAAAACTTATTAAAAACAACAATATAGCATAATGATGGAATGAATGAGTGATAACACACATTTTAAGGGATCTAAATTAGTAAATAAGTGGAGAGAAACAGTATTGGTTCCTAACCTTTTTTGGATCGTTTTTTGTTATCTTGTTAATGGGGTCAGTGCCTATACATTTGTGTTATTATCTTATTTGTTGTATTAAATGTGGCTTTAACTGACTAATCCATTGTATTTCATCTGTTTTGTTTGTGTACACAATATTGGAACAACAGTGTCAAACTACTTCCAAACAGTTGGGTTTGTGTGTGTGTTTGTGTGTGTGTTTGTGTGTGTCTGTGTGTGTGTGCGTGTGTGTGTGACCTGCTACCCTGATGAAAGCCTGAGATTAGCTCTCCTTTCTTTGAAGATAATATCCGCCCCAGGACAAAAACAAGTGCTTCAAAGTTAATGTGTAGACAGAGGCAGGAGCACATACACTTACAGTTTTTCTCAGTTGCTTTGGTGCTTTTCTCAGATCAGAATGAAAATTCTCATAACTATTAGTACAACCTCCACAACATTTAGTCATTTGTGCACATCATAGTAGCAATTTCTCCTTCCTCTGAACAAATTACAAATGCTTTTGGACATTTATCAGTTGCTTTCATACAATTCTCTGCTGTTTTATAACATTATCATATGCTTGTGTCATATCAGTCAAAATGAACTATACTTATAGATGCTGAATAGTCGTTCCCAATAAAACTAATAGTCTTCATTTCATTGCTTCAATCATTACATACAAAGTTGTTGAACTAGATATCAAATTCTGTCAAGCCAATTTTATACCTTTCTTTATCATTTTTTGCTAGAAATGTCTCCTAAATTGAAGAATTGCTCTCAGGTGAACTTCAGCTTTCACTCATGAGGAAGTGTGTGAAGTGTTAGTTGTAACCAATGACAAGCCACTTTTTTACAGTCACTCAGGGATGAATCCCATGAACCCTCACTTGGCAAGCATATATGAAAGCGTGAAGGAGATGTATGTACAGGTAAAACATGTCTATATGTATACTCTAATGTTCAGCACTGTAAAATGTTTTACTTTGTGTAGTTTCATGCAGTACATTAGCAATTCACAGAACATACTACACAACATGTTTTTCAAAATGCATTACACAGGAAAAGTTGTTACATTTATTTCCCTCTCTCTCTCTCTCTCTCTCTCTCGATAAAGCGTGTACTGCATTAAGGTAGTGTCACCGAGTTCTGACCCTTTCTTCCAATGGAAAACACTGAGAAAATAAATGAAAATATGACAAAGCCATTTTACTACTTTGTTCATAAACAATGGTGTCAAGACTTCTCATTTTGATGACACTGGCAGTGAATACTTGCTTTTGAGGAATGAACTATCCATTTTTAGTAAGTGACGTGCTTTTGCAGGTTATGCACTAGGCACTAAC
The DNA here is from genome assembly GCF_900634775.1 of Gouania willdenowi. Classification (NCBI taxonomy): domain Eukaryota; kingdom Metazoa; phylum Chordata; class Actinopteri; order Blenniiformes; family Gobiesocidae; genus Gouania; species Gouania willdenowi. The sequence goes on along the minus strand of NC_041049.1, from coordinate 31,076,938 downwards.
TGCTGTGCAAATGTTAATAGTGATGTGAGAAAAGCACCAAAGCGACTGAGGAAAAACTGTAAGTTGTTTGCTATTTTTATTAGTAATTGTCCTACATTATGAGGCCATACCAGCCTGTCATTGCCCGATCCCGTTAGATCTCGGAAGCTAAGCAGGTCTGGGCCTGGTTAGTAGTTGAATGGGAGACCACTGAGAATTCCAGGTGCCACAGTGGGGTGGCAGTCACCTCAGTGGTATCTGTCATTGTGCCCTTGGGCAACACACTTCACCTACATTGCCTAGTATGAATGTAGTGTGTGAGTGAGTGTTGGTGGTGGTCGGAGGGGCCGATGGCGCACTATGGCAGCCTCGCTTCCATCAGTCTGCCCCAGGGCAGCTGTGGCTGCAATAGTAGCTTACCACCACTAAGTGTGGAGTGAAAGAATAATGCCTTAATTCTGTAAAGCGACTTTGAGTGTCTATGATAAAGCTCTATATAAAACTGATGCATTATTATTATTATTATTATGAGTCTATGTGTACAGTATATCAAACAAACTAAGGTGAGGATAACACACTGCTAATAGGCAGAGGTGAAAGAAACAAGTACTCACATTACTGTAAATGAGTGGCTTTTCTGGGTACTTGTACTTTTTTGAGTATATTTCTGTAAATCAGTAATTTTACTGTTACTGTAGTGTGTTTTAAAAGAAGTAATTCATTATATTTCTACACCTAACTGCTACTGAGTAAATTATTATTTTGTGTGATTTTATATATATATTTTTTTCTGTTTCATAAGTTCTTAGTCGTGTCATTTCTGATCAACGCCCAGATATTATGTTGTTACAAGCATGACACATTTGGCATGGCACTGTTTTAGAAATCATAAATGTAGCTATCCTTAATCATATATTTTTTAATGTATTTATTAAATTTAACTTTTTGGTGTTATTTTAATAATAAAAAAAAGAATTGTACATTTTGACAGACCTTTTATGTTATACAGATGAAGTTCCAATTGTGCAAGATTTGTTCTTTTTTTTTTTTAAGTTTATACATGAGATGTTTACTGTAAGCAAGGGAACCGTGGGAGGGTGAAAGAATAGTAACTTTTACTTTGAGTACTATTTAATTGAGGTACTTTGTACTTGTACTTGGGTATTTTATGTATGACTCACTTGTACTTGAGCACAAATTCAATCAAGTAACAGTACTTTTCCTTAGGATAGGATATATCAGTACTCTACACCAATGCTGATAGGAAATATGGAGCATGCGCCAGAAAAGAAACAGACGCAATTGCATTTTTTAAACTAACCCACTAGATGGTGCTAACACCCTATTTTCAATAAAATCACTATTCAAAAGTGTTGGACTTCCTTGAAGGTCTTTTTTTAGTTTCATTGAGCTGATTTCTCCATGTCTTACATTCATGGTCATGCTTCTCTGTGTGTAGCATGACTCATCAGTGATGCTCCAATAGCTTAACCCATCAGTAACTCCTGGAAACATACACGCCATCCAACATTCTCAGAATGTATCAAACACTTTAGTTGTACTAAACAAATAAATGAATAAATACATTAATTAATAATAATAATAATAATAATAATAATAATAATAATAATAATAATAATAATAATACAGAATTTTCACAAACAGCCCTATGGGGATATTTTTAAATATAGCCTGGAGACTTTTTTCTTAATTGTGAGAAATTACTTGTGTCTACATTGTAACAACTTGGTGGGATTTTACATTAAGCTCCACCGGCTCGTTCAATTAGAATATCATGGAAAAGTTGTTTGATTTCCATAATTCCATTAAAAAACATAAACTTTCATAGATTATAGATTCAGGGCCCACAATTTAAACGATTTCAAGTATTTATCGTTCAGGCTTTTCATTCATTTCATATATTCATATATATGTTTAAGTTTATACTGTTTATTTATTAGGAATATATATTTATACTATATACATTTTATTATTTACGTTTTGTTGTTGTTGTTCATCATGTAGCTCAGTGATGCACCGAAATAATTTTTTTTGGCACAAACCAAAAATGAGGCCAAAAATCGAAACACCGAAAGGGATTATTATGCAAATTATTTGTATCATTGTGTTTATGGCTCTGAATGTTTACTAACCTCACTAAAATTAAAACTTTGCAATTGTTTAAGTCAGTAATAATATTTCAAATAATAAAGCAATTAAAAACACGTGTAAATATATATTTTGTACTGACATTCCAACAATTCAGAATATAAACTAATAAAATGTTTAACTTGTCTCCAACTCATACATTAAATAATATTGCACAGGCAAGTTGGCCCGTTTCCAGACCAGCACGCACTCTGCCCATGCAGTGTTTGCTCGCGTTCAGAATGTCAGTACATTGTGTATTTCTGGTGTGGTGAATGGTGGTGGAAAACTGTTGTGATAAAGTCAAGTCCCTGTGTCTCAACTTTGAGATGGGAGTTGTTGCTTTGCATTCTCATGTATTCTGGATTTCCTATACGCCCGTGATAGAAAGTAATGGTAGTTTTGACCACTAGATGTCGCTATGAACCGTCATCAACCACAAAGGCGTTGTCCCTGGGCAGAGTGAAGGACAGCGGACTCAGCAAATTCTCAGCACAAGACATTGAGGCTTTTGTTCTGGTATCACAGAGTGTGTCGTGGGTTCAACTCATTGTTTTACATTCTCAGCAGTGACGCACAGAGAAAACTATAACAACTGTTTACAGGAAGAAGAAAACATACTGATATACTGTTATAACTACACTGTTCCTGATAATCAGTAATACAATCACATAGATGTAATGTCTATCTGTTAGCAGGTAGTTTACATTACTATGAAAACACGGTTTGACCTGTTGAACTTGGATCAGGCATGTGATCGTTACGTGCAGAGTATAATGTGCGCTAAATAAGGAAGGAGAAAGAGGAATCGGCTTGTGAAAGTAGAAATGAAAATCCGACCGAGCTGACACACAGTCACTCCATGATCGGATCACACGGTGAGAGGACTAGCGGGAGGGGAGGGGAATTCTGTGCAGAGGGTTGGGCTTCATCCAACCAATGGGAAAGCAGATTCACGGCTCCTCACCGGCTATATACTCCATATGTGTCCATGAAAGGTACATTTAAACAGACGTGTGTGTGCAGAGGAGAGTACACCCTCACACCCAGGATAACCTCAGCCCTGCTCTTGCACTTCCCTGGAGGTTTTGTTGTTGTTGTTGTTGATGATGATGATGGAGACCTCGGAGATGTCCCATGTCCAGTTGTCGTGCAGTGCGCTGGAGAGGCTGGTGGCCCGGAGGACCTTCCCTCTGCACAGGCGCACCGGTGTCTGCAGGAACCTCTTCGGACCGGTGGACCACGACGAGCTGAAGCGGGACATGAACGACAAGATGCGGGAGATTTCCGAGCGGGACCAGCAACGGTGGAACTTTAATTTCGAGACCAACACCCCGCTGGATGGGGATTATAAATGGGAAGAGGTCCCCGTGGAAAGAAGTCCCACGTTTTACCAGGACTCAGTGTCAGACATCAGAACCAGGGTTCCTGCGACTCCCGTCAAACAGAGGCCGTCAGGGGACTCAGCTCTACCGGAGCCCCGGGCTGTGGACGTGCTGGAGCGGCTGATGGTTCCTGAGAGCAGCGGGACGCCCTGTGGACCGGTGGAGGTCAACCAGGAGAACCGAACCTATCAGCTGAACTCAGGGAGTCCGAGTCACAGACACATCCAGTGTGTGCGACGCAGGAGGACGGTGTCTGCTGACAGCAACACGCACATCACAGGTAAGGATCACACGCACACACACCAGGTCCATCTCCACTCTTCACAGAACCTAACCGTGTCTCCTCTTCTTTACGCACAGACTTCTTCGTGAAACGAAAGAGGGCTGCGGAGAAAATGCTCAGCGACATGAGCGTCTGCCACCTCTCCAAGACCCAGATCCCGGTGGAACAAACCCCACGGAAAAGGATCCGTTGAAGGTATATACATATTTTATTACTAGCATGTATCATTTATCATCTGTAGAATCTCATATAATGTGATTAAAAATGACTGTTTGGGGCAAAGAACGGTTCTATCTTTGTCAGCAGAATGTCTTTTTATTTTTCACTAAATTGACATTTTAGAACAACTATTTAACTTAACCTAATGTGTCTTTGTTTGGCATTAAATCATGGTTACATGTTATAGATAATCTATTTAATGAATCGTAATGTATGTGATCGTAACAAATCAGAAAGGTTCCTTATTTGACATTTTAACTTATATTTAGGAGACGCTAAACTGTATATATATATATATATATATATATGTGTGTAGTAGTAGTAGTAGTGCTTTGTTCCGCTGATAGTGATAGTCATTGGTGGTGTTTACGCAGGTATCTGTTGTTCTGTTGTGCGTGTTTACGCTTTAATCGCCCCTGGTTACGTGAGTGAAAAGCCCAGTGTGGGGGTGGGGAGAGTTTGCTGTGGTGAAATCGCAGGAGTAGTGATAGTAGTAGCTGTAGTAACACCCCGGCGTGGGGGGAGGGGGCCTGCGTCACTGTGTGGCGGGAAAAGGCCGTGGGGAGGGAGGGGTGGAGGGGCATGGCTGTGTGACGCCTTCTGCTGCACCAGCAGGAAACTCACTGCGCTTTCATTTCCATTCTCAGGTGGATTTTTTGCACTACTTTTCCTGCGCTTTTTATGGAGGATATTTTATGGGAAGATGTTCGATTCCTCACCGCTGAGCGCGCGGGGATGAGACGTGGCACGGACCGGCTGCGGCTCGGGGCTCCGGAGGAGGACGCGGCCGGTCCCGGAGCGGCTCTCTCAGGACTGAACGGTTTGGGTGGCTGAGAAATAAAGCAGAAACAGGCCTAAAAATCTATCCAGTACAAAATGTAGCATTCATGGTTTCTATCGCATTCAGCCACTCGACAGTGTTAAATGTTTTAACATCTGTGCAATCCTGAACTTCTTCTAAAGAATCGTCTACACTGGCCAAAAGTGTACAGCTTTATAGAGACAACATTTATTTCTGATTGGTTTGGTTTTTTTTTTTTTTTTTTTTTATAAATGTATATTTTTAAGTTTATTCTAACTTATAATTTATTTATGTTTTATATTTGTTAAATGCCTTGTTGATGTAGCCAATGGGCATAATTTTATTTTGTTATTTACGTTTTGTTGTTGTGATGTTCTGCAATCATGTAGCTTTTCTTTACTTAGTCCACACTTGAAAAATAGGTTTCTTTGTGTCTGAGCCGTTTGTTTGTTTGTTTGTGTGTGTTTCATACAAGTGCCCTAATGATGTCATGCAAAAGATGGGAATAAAATATCTTTCACTTGATGCCGGTGTGTTTTTGCCTCTTTTTTTCTGTGATTATAAAGCAGGTTTTAAAGGTTTTTAATCATTTTTTCCCCTCAGCCATCAGACTCTCCATAGCCGATAGAACTGTATATAATTCACTATGCACATTACACTTAATATTTGACTTATCTATATTTTCTACCATGTACATATTTATCTTTATTACTTTTTATATTATCAGAATTATTGTTACTATACTTATCTCTTTATTTGTTTGGTTTTTTGTTCTTTGTTTCAATTTCTTTTTTTGTGACATCCAGTGTGGTGAACAAAGTGGAAATTTCATTGTGCAGGAGAACATGTTTCTTTACTGTGCACATGATAAAAACAGTTTGAATATAGAAGACTCAGAGGTGATGCCTCTGAACACATGAGCAGGTAGTTACTCGTTGCTGCATCTTCCTGGGCCTTTATGCGCTCATGTACCAACCATTGGCGTAGCAGCAGCAGCTGCATGGTATAGGCTGGGATTTAAAGGCCCTTTGGCCCTTCTAAAGAAGCAGCAGCTGCCTTTGGATCCCTGCTTTGTCCACCCCCAACATCCACCCAGCACTCAACGAGTCCTCCAAAGACCCACGCACACACACACACAAGCAGACACGCACTGTTTACCCCGCTGTAGACACACCGGGTGTGGAGGCCACCTGCCAGAGCTGGAAAAAGAATACTACTAGTCTTTGTAATTGTCTATTGAAACAAACCATTCAAACGGCTCATACTTGCAAGTTTGCTCTTAATTGACAGAAACCAAATGGAGTATTTGAATGGTGCACACAAACACAGGGCAGCGCCCTATTCCATAATGCTCCATCATTTCCTGCACTCATTTGAATAGATTTGCCTGTGACGTGACAGAAAATGAAGACTTTTGATGGGCAGGGTGACTTTCTCTGTGCTCTTCAGCCATAAGCTGTGACGGAGCTTGTTCTGATTTCCAACACAAAGCACTTTCAGGCTCTATTCTTTCCTTTTTGTTGCCATATGGCAAATCCATGTAGACATAGCCAAGGCCCATTCACTCAGCCACAGAATGTCCTGCATCAGAGAACAAAAGACACTTTGTCTGGCTTTTCCATTGATACGAATAGGCAAAAAAATATTATAATTAATCTATGGCTATATCCAGCTAATTAACGCCCATAGCCCACGGGGGGCTGCCAGGTCTTTCAGGACACATTTAAATCCTCAATAGTTTACATGCTAAAAACAACAGCTGTTTATGTGTTACTTTAATGATGTCCACTCGATGATGGAGACTGGACACATTCAGGGTCTCCAATCTCACTCAGTGTTAATGGGGGTCATCTTCCCCTTTTTGTCTCTACAGCAGAGCACCTATAAAATCTGTCCTGGTGAATAGAGCCTAAATTCCTCTTCTGTTTTTTCTGAAGGGGGTGATGTGAGTTGTGTTGGTGAAATTTGTTGGTCAGGGCCTGAAATTGTTTAATAGGCTTTGCCACAAATCCCATAAAAGCTTAAATTTTTCTGAGAAAAAGTGAAATTTGTAAACTATACATCCTAAAACATTGCATGTAATGACATTTCAAAAGCTAGAAGGTTTCTCACAGTATGTGGATTTTACAATTTAAAAGGCCTCCATTGATTGTTTGACAAAATATAGCTCAATCCCTGTTGTAGTTTACATTGGTTATAAAGGAAAGCTGCCAGTCAGGCCTTATCAATGTGACTGCTGAACAAAGAACATTAGCCTCTCAGTTACCCCCCATGACTTTTAATTTACAGAAAAAGTTATTATGGTAGTTGTATTCAGTATCTTAAAATCATAATTTATTCTGTAAATCCTTAAGCAAGTGCTAATTTTAATAGCAGTAAAACATTTGAAGCCCCCCCCCCCCACACACACACACACCACTTAATATCTGCATTTGTAAAATAAACATTTGAGTTTGTCTATGTTTTTTGTGTTTCAGACAGTTATTTACCACAGGAATAAAATAGGTTAAAATTATACATTAGATACAATGTGAACATGAAATAAATAGTTTTTTTAATGCTGGAAAATTAGTATTACGGTTATTCTTTGAAAATAACATTGAAATGAACATCTGATTTTTTTATTTATTTTTTAATACATCCTGTCACAAAACTGAGTCTATCAAAACATAAAAGTAAACTGTCAAACTAAGAGAAGATTTAAATAAATGTATACATTTAAATTTTCTAATTGAAACTTTTATTCAGTGTTAATATATTTTCTTAATTATTTCCAAACGGTTCCTTTTTTTATTTAGACAATCCAGCATTGTTTGACTGTTTTGTAAATGTTTTAGGCTTTGCAGGATTAATGTGTACATTCTTATAAAAGTGAAGTTCCACACTTGAATGGGGTCAGATTATTCAGATTATAGCCACGGTGCACCTTTCCTCTAAAATGTAACAACCAGGAGGATCATTTCAGACAGCACGTCTTTTCTGTCCCTTAAAATGCACAATTATCGCAACAATTTGCAAAGGCTGCAATTAAATCTAGAAAAGAAGAAAATCAGCCAGAGACGGAATTAGCATTTTCCATGACCATCTGGCATCGGTGCAGGCGACAGGGAACAAAGGCTAGCTGGATGGAGAGGAGAGGCGAGTGTGCCATCGCATTGACCTGCAAATGAGGCTTTGTCACCGAGTTAAAGCTCCCTGACCCCCTCTGCCCCCCTTACTAAAAAGAAAAACACTTTTTAAATTCTATAGTGTGATGAAATGGGGGCCTGTGTATGTTTTGGATCTGCAGACCAAACCTGTCAGAGAAGAGCTTTTGACTCATAACAAACGACGTAATTGCATGATTTTCTTGTATAGTCCACAGTATATCTCAGGAAAGAAATTTAACACAGACACTACCCTGGATAAATTTAGATTATCATGTATCATACAATTAACACTTTTTTTCCCCTCATTGTACAGTTTAACAAACTTGCAATGAAAAAAAAAAAGTCTGCACAACTGCGTTTCAGGCTGGATGCCTTTCATCAGACATGTCTGAATGAAACTGGGAGATAACCACACAGTTGTGCTGACTTTTTTCGTTGCATCTTTGGCGTTTTTGATCCAGCACACTGCTTTCAAAGGGGTGTGCTTTTTTTTGTTTTTTTTGGTTGTGCTACAGTTTAACAAACTCACAAAAAAATAAATAAAGAAAGAAACTAAGAAAATTAAATTAAGAAAAAACACAGATTTGAGTTCACGTTTGACCAACCTACGCAATCATGGGAGAACTTGCAAGCTTCTCACAGAAATATCTCAAACTCAGGCCCTACTTAATAATAATAATAATAATAATAATAATAATAATAATAATAATAATAATAATAATAATAATCTGTTGGTTTTATAGCACTTTTCAAAAGTAACTCAAAGCAACAAGGGTGGAGGAGATGATTTAGTTAAATGTCTGTGTGAATAGGTGGGTTTTTAACTGTGTTTTATAAGATTGTAGTGAGTCAGAGACACGGATGTAACGTCACTTGTTTAAACGCTTACTTACTTTAAAACTTGGTTTGCTGCTAAACACACCACACAGAGCACCCTCTTTTTCTATTTCCCCCATACATTCACAGGATCAAAGAAGGCACCCTTACATGCTTTTATAGGGCCGAACATGCTGGTAGGTGTCCCCTTGTTGTGTATGCACTCTGGCATGTAAGAACACAAGTGTTTGAGTGCAGGGTGGGGGATGGACAGCTATCAGTTCAGAGGGACACCTGTCCTCCTCCACAGGGTGTCTGTGAGTGGTGCAGGGGCAGACGGAGTGTGCATGTGTTGTAAAATTGTAATGTGATGAAAATAAATGACCACACTGTGCTACCCATGGTAACGTAACGACAAACATGTGTCGTGGTAAAAACTGATTCCCCTAAGAGATTAATACTGTGCACTAAATATGACTAAAAACAACAAATCATTCTTAAAACAATACACAACCCATCACAAAAATGCATTTTAAATGATGGGTCTAAAGGTGAATAATAAAACCGTGTTACTAATTGGTGTGAAAAATATCTTTGGTGTCATTTATATCAACTTTTAGCACCAAACGCAAGTGATATCCCTCAATATGTTCTAATTATGTTCCCTTCATGACTAATCTTTGTATTTCCGCTCACAGAGAGAGTCTATGGAGAATAAACATTTCAATCAGCTGTTTTACGGCTTAGTTAGGTTTCATCCAGTTCTCGGACGTTATGACATTGTTCCCAAAGAAGACCAAGAACATTACGGTTGATGGACTCTGACATCGCACCTACCAGAACAAAAGAAATGGGACTTTGAAAATGTTGGTGGGTGCAGCATTATGACTACAGATCTTTCAGTTGAACAAGGAAGACATCTTGAATTAAGGAGTCTCCGTCAGGGGTGGAGCAGTGATTTTAAAAGTGAGGGTGTTCTAAGGGTAGGGCAACTGTCGACTCCCAATTTAGTTTATAAAATTAATTTAAACCATGATGAATTAAGTCAGTGATACTCAACATGTGGCTCTTTATGTCATAATTTTAATAATTTTTTTCCCCAGAAAACCTTAAAAGGGAGAAACTTTTTAACCCCTTTTTACATTTTTCTTTGGCCATTTTGCAACTTCCTTTTTCCCATTTCACTCGCTTTTCCCAAAAATATTACACTTTATTGATTTGTCAAATTTGAGCTTTCTTTTGTCAATAAATACCCTTTTCCAATTTTTTTGTCCATTTTTGCAAGTTGTTTTTGACACTTTTATTCAATTTTTGTCATTTCTTAACCATTTTTTGCCACTATACCTTTTGCCCAATAGACAACACTTATTTCCTTTTTCCCCACATTTTGCCTCTTTTTGTTCCACATTTTTGTCCTTTTTCATTATTATTTGCCACATTTTGCTCATTTAAGCTACCTTTTACCATTACATACCACCTGTTTTTTTGTAAATGTTTTTGCCACTCTTGACTGCTTTTGACACATTTTTGTCACTTTTCACTCTTTTCTTGTCACATTTTTGCCACGTTTGGACCATTTTTTGCCACCCGTACTCATTTTTGTCACTTTACTTACACTTTACTCATGACTGTTAACTCTTTGTTTACCTTCTCAGAACGGCAGCTTCGTCAGCTGGCTGGCTGATCACCATTCAATCAATCTAACTGGATCAATACATTTTCAACAATGAATCCCTGTGTAAAAAGTGAGGGGGATGAAGCTTTGTTTTTATAAAAGTGTGGGTGTCGCATCCCCCGCATCCCACAGGGGTGAGACACGTACCATGGCAACCATCGGATGCCCTTAACCTCATCAAACCAGTCAGAGTTACGTGAATGGAGCACTTCTTTGAGTCATCACTATGTCAGTTTGTCAAACATGTCGACCTCCACAAGTGTGTGTTTATATTTCTTTTCGTTGCATATGCAGCTGCTAAATCACCATACATTCCTAGCTTTACATACAACATTAACAATATTTTTTAATAAGAATCCTAATAATTCTGCAGCTAAAACATACTTTTCTATAATTTCTATAGCCTCATTATTAACAGACGCAGTGAAATCTCAGATGAAATGATACTTTGACAAAAACACATAACAAATACATTTTATTATTGGAACTGTGTTATCGTCATCCAATTCTCCCTTTTGAAAAACTCTGGTCAGTCAGTGTGACAGAAATGTGGGATGTATTCAGACAGTAAATAAATAGCATGAGTTACAAAAGGGAAGTGAGGAGTTTTCACACTTTGTGCTCAGCCTGATGCAGATGTGCCTCAGAGCTCTACTTTTTTCCTCTTTATCCCTTTTCCTTTACATCCACTCAGTATTCATGCCTGAGGATAACAAAGAGTGCGGCTCAGTCTACACAGGAGGCGGTGTGACAGGGAACTCGTGGCAGCTTTTCAAAAATCTTCTTTTATGCGTCTCCTGCAGGGATGATGACGATGGAGATGAGGGATGTGAGGAACTAGCCTGAAATCTTAGTTTTTATTTTGAGGAATCACGGTTATTGTTGCTAAACATAGGAGGAGGTTTCGTCTTAAGAGAAAGAAATCATTTGAAAATTGTAATTACCTATAGCTTTAAGGCCACTTTGTCTCATTCAGGTATGAATGAACTACTGAAGGTGTGTTATGGTATCTGCAAAGCACAGCCTCCATTGATTGGACTTGTTTCTCCAGCACATTCCACAGATGCTGGTCTGGATTGAGATCTGTGGAATCTTGAAACCGAGTCAATACCTCATGTTGGGTAACAATGCACTAAAACAGTAGATTGAAATGCTAGTTCACAACAGACTGTATTAGTGATAGACTGATGCATCGGCCGGTCTATATTATCGGCCGATTTTTGCATTTTTTACGTGTATCAGCTTCAGCCGATGTGGGCTGCTGCGTTTGCCGATCCTCATTATTTACAGAGAGCTGAAATATGTTTTACTTGTTCTACATCCCCTGTTTTTAATATTTGTTAAATATTTTTTACTTGTTGTCGTTCTACCTGACCTTTGTTAATTTCAATAATGTTCCTTTTTTTAAAAAGAATTGAGACTCGTACCATTTGTTATCATCATTGTGTAATTTATGATGTAATTTGAGGTAGCAAAAGTAGTATTGGCTCAAGAAAATCGGTAGTCCGTATTGTTCATCGGCTAAGATTGATGAAAAAAAAATTGGTATCGGCGTCGGTCCTAAAAAAATCCATATCGGTCTATCCCTACACTGTATAAAGCTTTATATAGAGCAGCAGCACCATGTGAGGCGTGGTCTATAAGAAGGCCTATGTCAACAGCAGTGTGACCGGTGATGATATATGACTCATTATATTTTGAGTTTCTTTATGATAATATAAAACAAATGTTCCCAACTCACACATATCAACCTACTACACAATTGTTGCCATTTCCAATGCATACATGGTAAATGACTATAGATGATCCTTACATTAAAAAACTTTATTTTATTGTAGATAATTTCTCAATGATTTGGGGAATTTGGAATTTCTGTGTTTCCTGTTTTTGTGTGGGAGCATGTAGGAGGATCAGAACTAACAAAGGATGTAAAAATGATTTAACGGGGTTGGGGACAAACAAGACGAGGTAATCAGATTAATTAAATCTAAATTATGTTTTTATTAACTTTTTATTTAACAAAAAAAAGTCCCAGAAAACTAGGGATGCACAACCAAAACAATGTTTACAACAAAAATGCATCCTTAACAAAATGAATGGTGCTCAACAAAAAACAAGACACTACAGTGCAACATTAGGCCATTAAAGATTATTAAACAGTTCCACACAGGTATGCAATGCAACCAATCACCATTGACGATGGAGGATTACGAACAGCCAGCTACAGAATGCTGAGTTGGAAATGGGACTCATTCATTGGTCGAGTGTCGCTGAAGCTGCTAACCAAACATTGTGAATACGTCTGAAGAATACAGCTGTAATGTTTAAATGAGTGTCAATCAGTAAAATGCCTTTGTTCATATAAAAAAAAAATGTTTTTTTAAAATACTGTACATAACTAAGCAATTATTATTGAAAATAAACAGGAACTTTTAAAGAAAGAATGGCTGTGTGTTGAGTGGTTCTGCTTTGTTGTTAGAAAGTTATTTATTGAATTATTCATGAAAATTAAATAACCTTTGTCTTATTTATTTATTTATTTTTAACATCGGGTATGGTATTAATTTTGTTTGTAAATTGACACATTGTAGATGATGTGGTTGTTCTGTATTTTTATTTTTTATTGTTCCTGTGGACCCCAGGAAGACTGGTTGGTTACTACAGTACCAGCTAATGGGGATCCTCAATAAATAAATAAATAAACTAAGTAGCCTTTTAGCATTTTCTCCGACATGCTACAGTTCTAGTCTGTATTCCATACTTATAATAGAGAATATATTCACATTAATATTGGAATGATCATCACTAAATCAGGCCTTTGTGCGAAAAATCATTTTCCAACATCCTAATTTCGATTTTGTACAGAAAATCAATGTTAAGTTTTTATGCGGTAGTAGAGATGACCACGGTCTGGGGTTGACTTGTCTGACCAAAAGTGGGTTTCGGGGTTTGCTTTTCAGGCATAATGACAAAAAGTACAAAAAGAAAAAAGATGTTGAGCTATTATTATGAAAAGGACAGCAGTGGCGGCTGGTGCATTTTTCTCCAGGGGTGGCTACAACTCCAAAATAAACATACACCAAAAAACAGGGTTTGTGCAGCTTTGAATAAACTAGTGCAGTGACCGTAGAAAGTATGTATTGCTATAGAAAAGAGGGAGGTTTAATATTTAGCACTGTAATATAGGCTAGCATACATCTGGAGCTTGCTGAAAGAGAGGGAGAGAGAGATGCTGTCATTGATGTCTAACTTTACCACTATTATCATCAGTAACTATGTAAACTGGTATTTATAAAGTTAGCCAAAACACAAACTATTTCCTTGTCTGTACTTCATTTTGAACAGATTCAAGGTAAGTTACGGATAGGTAAAGTATTTTTTACATGACAAAATGTAAAGTGAGCACATCTGATCTGAGACAATCTTATTGGCTATTCCTTTAGGTGGGATTGACATTTTTATGTCTACTCAGTTTGCCAAGGAGATGGCTTATTTAGGCAATAAACCCCCTTGTTTTTACAAAGGCAGGACAGAAAATTGTAACATTTGCCAAGCAGTGCCCATACCTGCTGTTCAGTGTAAAAATGACTTCATTCTGACACTCACACACTATCCAGGCCAAAACATGCCCCGAATGCCGCATTGAAAGTGAATGAGGAGTTAACAGTCACAGCTCAGAAGGGTTTGGCGAATTTGAAATGGAAAGGCAACAGAAGGCTGTACAGTTTTGATTATGTCTATTATTCATGTCATTGTCATAGTCAGCTCATAAAAATGTGCAATGAACAAAGCTAACATCATCTCAAATGGGATGAAATCTGGCAGTATAAACAGACTAACTTGTAGCTAATTGACCAAATGTACTGTGCAGAATATTTAGCACGGTAATATAGGCTAGAGAAAAGTCCAACAGAACCCATAAACAAATGTAGTATACAATTGAGTGAGTGTGTGTCAGGGTTATGATACTTCTTGAAATGTAATTTGTTTTTATTTTTATTTTGTTTTTCAGTTTTAATATATCAGTTTTGCAAGATACCATGCAACGGGTGCACAGGAACTAACTATAGGAGGCAGTCATATGGTACTTATGTTTTCTTTAAAGTTTATCAATGTCATTAATGGCCGACTATGTTCACATTGCAGGTCGGTTCGGATATTTTGAAAAATCTGATTTTTTTCTGTGCTCGTTTATATTTACACATTAAATGTCTCTTTTATTAGTTTTGAGTATGAACGGAATGTGACCCTGCGCAAAAGAGATCCTGAGGTACTACGGGCAGAGAAAAGGATTGTAGCCAGCCGCTGGGGGGCGCACATGTGCAGCCTCTTACAGGGGCCTAGCTTTCCCCTCCTGTTGCCACTACTTTGGAGGGAGGGGGGACGGTGTGTCAAATAATTCGTTGAAACATGATCCTATTTGCTTCATTCTGCACAGTTCAGCCTGTCGCTGATGACGTGAACAACCTTGGGTAGATCTGATTCAGAAACAAAGTTCCCAGGTGGTGGCGGTAGGGAAGAGGAGGAGGAGGAGGAGGGGACGGAGCATCATTCTACCTGAATATCCTGGAGAATAGACAGATGAACTGGCCTCAAACGGCTGGCTTGTGGGGAGTCAAATGAAGATAACAGTTTGTTTTTGGCCATGCTAAGCACAGCCTTGGGGTCCACCTCTCAAGCAGTAAATCCAATATGGTTGCCTCATCTCGAAAGCTGAGCTGTTAACTTTTCCAAGTCAGATTCCATCCCGCGTAGACGTTCCAAAGTAGCATCTTGCTTACTTTCGAGTATTTGTTTATCGCACGAGTTTGAGTGTTAAGTGCCTTGCACAATCCATCAGAAATGACTGGCAGCCTTCCAAAAACAGCTGCCAACGTAATCCGGACTTTGTGAAAGGTTCAGAAAACTGCCAGCACCAATCAACAGCATACTTACGTCTTCCGCGTCCTCAACGGAAGGATGGACAGACACACGATCCTCCACTTATCCCAGGAGTTCATTGTGTATCCCGCCACAAATGTTCAGTCCGGACAGGCGGGCCCACCTCTGCCCGTCCTTTTTGTTGTAAAAATTTGGTCAATTGCATTGAGAGACGAGCTGACCAATTCCATCATTTTGGTTTTAGGATAGAGATGTAGAGAGAGACTCCTATTAGATTCTGAGAAAAAGACAGCACAAGAAAAGCAGGAGGGAAAAAGCAGAGAAAAAGTGTTTTTTTTTAAGAGTGATGCTGCTTTTGCAGAGGGGTTTATATTGTGTTGTTGCTTCTGGTGATGTGTGGGTGGTGTGTTAATCTCTGGAGGACGTCGTGTCCGGACAAACAGTCACAGTGGAAGCTGCCTACTCTGTGTCTCACACACTGTACTCATCAAAAGCTGTACAGCTCAGCTCGGGAGTGATGGCTCAACTGGAGAACCATATGCAGCTCTGCAGGAAGAGGCCGGTCTCTTTGTGACAGTAATTGCAATGAGAGGAGAGAGGAGGAGACGCAGATAGTGCGATGACACTTGAGAAATGAGATCTAACTCCATCCCAGCGCCAGTCCTGACAGCCAGAGTCCTCCACCTCCATTCTTGTCCCCTTCCCCTTTGTGTGCGTCCTTTTCAGTTGCTGTGAGGCAAACCTGTTCCCCTTCACATCCCTCTTTCCACGCAATGTGAGTCCTCTGTTAAGCGGCTGCTGTCTATGTTTTATCTGTCGATCCATCCATCTCTGAGGCCTCTCCTCCTTCGCTGCTCTCCTTTCCACTGGGCGTGGAAGTTCTCTTCTCCTTCAATCATCTTGGCTCATAAACTTGGGGAGGAGGGCTCACTGCCTGTGTTTTCAGGGCTGGCTACACAGCTATGGGTGCGCTGACTTGCACTAATGCTTTTCACGCCTCACATTTGCTCGCCAGGTCCTATGAAAAGGGATGGCCACGGCAGCCTTTATGAGACACACAACAATGGGCCATCATTCATCGAGCAGCGAGGCAAGCAGGAGCGACAAAGTTGGAGATCCTCCTAAGCACCAATCAGCAGCTTCATGTTCGGCAATAGATGTCTTTGTAAATCTAAACTACTTCTTTCTTAACTAATTTACCAGACTTTCATTCATTTTACAAACACTTTTGGCCCTTTTTGAAGTTATTACATAGAACATGAATTCTATAAATTTAGCTGTAATTTCTATTTTTATGCTAGCAGAAGAAAAAAAGGCTTGTAATTAAAAGTGTTCTCATATAATCAACATAGGGAAAATTATCAAATGCTATTCAAGATCATGGGGTTCTGGATCAAATCCAAGAAGACTCAGATGCTAAACAGGGCAGGTGCAGGTCGGTCCAGTTCATCATAGGCCCAGCGCTCAATTTATACACTGTGAATAGCACCACCATTCATGTTTTTGGGAATGGGGGAGGAAAAATACATCCCTGGAGGAACTTGTAAAAGAACCAAAAACTTGTTAGCTAAGAGGCAGCGTTAACCACCACTCCAAGCACCAACAACAATCAGCTAAGCTCAAGTGAGTAGATGATCAAACTATTACTTTGTCTGTATACTAGTTTCAAACTTTTAATACCAAGTTCCTATTCAAAAACTCTTTATACAATGAAATGTCATTTATGTGAACAACAGATATGATAAAAGCAAATATCTCTATTGTATTTGTTGTATACATTTAATTTGATTATTGAATATTTATTGAGGGTGTTTATTATTTATTGATCTTCTATTAGTTTTTCTGTACAAGACCGCGGGGTTTCCCCCAAAATTATTGGTCCAAAAAGCCAATTTATGTTTTATTAACATAGACATGCCCATGCATCTATTTTCTACAGAAGCAGTGAAGCAGGTGAAAGGTGTTCTAAGGCCGAGGTAAATGTGTCAGCCTAAAGTCATGGATTGGTGGCTGTTCAAATTTTGAGGACAAATCAACAGTTTTCACAAAGAAATGGAGAATAGCTTCATTCCTCTTGACCTTCATCTCTATATTTCTCAGGGTGGTAACAGCATCGAAGGGTCGGTGTGTGTGTGTGTGTGTGTGTGTGTGTGTGTGTGTGAACAACTGAAAGTGTCTGCTGGTGAAACAGATCGACGGCCGTACTCCCAGGTCACCGAGCCACTATTAATCTTCACCTTTCCCTGGCTTCTCATTCACAACAGAACTCACAGCTTTAGAGGGCTGTTGGCAGCTCACAACAATACCCAGAATGCCTAGGGTCTTGTCAGCCAGTCCTAAATTGTGGCCGTCGTCGTGGGATTGAATTCAGGCCCTGCTTGGCTGCTTGACCTGACGGATTAGTGACATCTTTCAGTCTCCACCCAAGCAACACCAACGGCTGACACGCAGCGGGAAAGGCCTTCTAGAGCATGAACATGTGAACAGATTCACACTGGAACACACCTTAAAAAGTTTGGGGATGTTGGAGGGACAGATGCATAACTGGCAGGGAATGGGAAAAAGGCAGAAGGCAAAAACATTTTTTTTTAAGATATGATGTAACGAAAGGTGTGTTTTCATCTGTTTAACACTAGTCTAGCTCAAAGGATTGACTCTTCTTTTGTATGGCTGAAAATGGAAGTTGGTGGGTGTTTTGCAGTGACGTGCAGTCAGGATAGGCAAGGTAGGCAGTGCCTACCCAAGGGTGAATTGATATTTTGATTATTTGTTTAATGTATAATTAGAAATTATTTATTTTTCCATTTCTGATAGCCTACAGTACCTATGAAAGTTTGAAAGTGTCTGCATTTTGTGCTTTTCATAGCCCAAAAGAATAAACATCGCTATTTCCTGGTACGACAGAGACGCTGCACAGTCTCACTCCGCTGTAAGGCAGGAGGAGGCCACACCCCTTCCCAAAAGCACATTGCTGCTCTGCCTCTGTTTCCATAGCATGTTTTTATGTGTTTGTGCATGCACAGTCAGTTCCCCAAGATGACAACCATTTCCGTAAAAAGGCAGCTCTCTACTTTGCCTTTAGACGTAACCGTGCAATGCTAAATGCTGTACGTAAGTTCAGAGTGCATTAGTGAATTGATCCAGCGTGGCCGCTGCTGCTACGTTCTCTAGCTAGAAGCGGGGTAACACTACAGGCAGGATGACAGCGATAGAGACGATAAAGAAACTTTTTTTTGAGGAAAAACGACAGCTTTTAAAAGATGGGAGACCAACACCTGAGTTACCAGAGCTTCAGCAAAGGTAAGGCCAGAAAATGTTTCATATATTTTACAGTGAATGTTAAGATTGACTTTGTGGATGCTCCTCACTGAGGCTGATTTGAGTTGTTTTTGTCATTTTCTCCATGTTTCTGTGTTTCCAACACAAACAACGGATGCCCTGCCGTGTCATGAGATATATGTTGTTGGGAGAGTATGGAGGCTATATTAAATAATTGTTTATGTTTCTTTAATGGTGTTTTACAAAGATGATTTTGTTTGACGGCTAAATGCTTGTTCATGTGGATCTTGTTGGGTTTTTTCTTTCCTATTACGAATTTTATATTTTGATAAGCGTATTGTTGTAAATTGCGCTTGACAAATAAAGTTGAATTGAATTGACACTTGCCAGCAGAAACATATGGAATTGTCATTGGTGTTGACATTGATGGTCCCGATTTGCAACGCCCTGCCTACCCAACCCTAGTGCTCACGGCCCGTCACTGGTGTTTTGTGTGATAACACAAGTAACTGTGAACAAGAAATAGGATTTGAATCCTTTTTTAGACTATATATATTTATATGCATTTGAGTTTAGGAATTGAGGAATTGAACTGTTTATCACACCCTTAATCAGAGCACAACAACCTCAGAAATAAGAAAGATGTACTTTAAAAATTATAATAAAACAAAAATGCAAACATTGTTAAAAACAGTTGTTTTATAAATTTTTCACTAAAAAAGATTTCCCAATGGATAAACCTTTGTTTCAGGAGCTTTTCTCCAGTTGTTGGATCATTATACGGTCGACTGAAAGAAAAGCTATTAGTTGTATAGATGCCATTTGATCCAAAACAAAGTTTTTCGGTAACAGTGCAGGTGCAAAATGAAACACACAGTGGAAAAAGAGCTCACAGATCTGTGAACACAGATGCATCAGTACAAAGTCGCCCTTGGTTGAAACAAAAGCCCTCGACCTACACAACAACAGCCAGACGTACAGCAGGTCAAGCGCAGATCAGAATTGGCAGAGCTGTGCAGTGTCTTACAAAGACACACAAAGCCTCCAGCGATGGGAAACAGGGAAATTGGCAAACCGAACATGGTGTCCTGCCATCAAGGCTTGCCCCCCCCCTGTTTAACAACAGATGCTATGTTCCATAAAGACACCGTCAGCTGCACAAGAATGGGACAAAATTTGTCCACTATGACAGCGCTGACAGAAAAACGGAGGAAAAACAAAAACATGTCAGCTCCCCAGTTAACAACGACTCCGAGCGAGTGCATCCACAGGCCTCTCCCCAGGATTGAAACTATTTGCTATGGAAACAACCCCTCCCAACTCGGATGACTATAGTAAACACATGACACACTAACACTTGTCAGCTGCAGGCCAGGCACTGTCTGAGCCCAGATGGTGGCAAACTGCATAACTCACTTATCTGTCTCTGGCCTCTAAAGGAATGCCTGCGGCCTCCACTATTCCCAATGGACGTCACCAAAACCAGAGAGTGGGAGAGGAACGCCATCTGCTCAAAGGACCTCAGGCAGCCCCTTCTCCTGCCTGCCTCCCAAACGCATCGCCACAACTGGGAGCGTTCCTGTGACTCCTGGTCTGAGTCCAAAAAGTAGATGAAAATAAGACAAACTCTTTTGTATAGATCAGGAGTTTCAAAATGTTGACCCTCTGTCGTCCTGTTTTCCGCTTGCCTTTGAAATACGTTTATTTTTCAATTATTTGAATGTTATATATATATATATATATTAGAGAATATGATTCAAATTAAAATGGTAAATATAATGTATTTGGCAGGAATCAAATAAAATGAATGGTCAAGGTCCTTTTTATATATATATTAGGGGTGGGACTGATTTAAAAAAAACAATCAGATTAACTCAGGGCTTTGTAATTAATTAATCAAAATTAATCACATTTAGGTGTATAATAATATTTGCCCTAAAAAGCAACACTTCTCAATCTAAACTGATTTTAGTGGATGAAAGAATCAAATGAACACAGACAAAATTGCCACAAATTGAGCTCCGTCACATTAGACCAGGTGGAACAATGAAATTGTTACATTAAATCGTCTTGCTCGCACTGAATTATTCTGATCACTCATTTTGTCAGAGAGAGAGAGAGGAGAGAGAGAGAGAGAGAGAGAGAGAGAAGAGAGAGAGAGAGAGAGAGATAGCCGGTAGTGTGGATGAAGTAAAAGTCAGCCATTTTGTAAGAGAGAGAATAAACAGCATATAAGTTGTTAAATCACTGTTAAGATTGTTCAGGATTATCTTACTCTGGACTCTGAGGCTGATGGAGATGCTTCTGTAAGGAGGACGGACAGACGGAGTGGAGATCAGAACAGCCAGGATACAGGGTGTATTTAGGCTGTTCTGATCTCTGCTCCGTCTACAGTAAAAGTCAGCCAGTTTGTAATAGTAGCATAACAGCATGAAGTTGTCAAATCACCACGTTGGATTTGTTCAGAAGCGATCACGTCCGTATCCTGACTCTGAGTCCGACTCGCTGTGATCGTTCCGTGGTAGTTCACGGTAAGAAGAGCAGATGAAGTGGTGTATCAGTCTGATTCCAGTAAAAAGTGACCATAAAAAGCTGTAAATGGACTGATTTGTAGATGTGGGGCAGTGAGGAGGAGACTTCATGTAAGTAAAGGAAACTTGTCAGTTGAAACGCGGACACTTCCGTGAAACCTAACATGAGTACAGCAGCCCGACTACCTGCCCGTTCTGATTGGCCGAGTTGTCTGAAAGGGCACCCTCATCAGCCAATAGGGTGCAGCCTATGTTAGGCTGTGGCATTTGTGTGGATTTTTCTAAGAAAATTGCTAAATTATTGTAATGAGGCCAATAAAACAGTGCGCTTTGTAGCCCGGAAATTATGGTAATCTACAAAATAAGTCAATTATAGAGAAACAGTAACAATAAATAGTTTTTATTTACCTGCATGTCTCAAGGAGAGTTGCCAGTTTTTGGAGTTTTACCAGTTCTGATGGAGTTATCAAGACCAGCTTGTGCTTCTCTCCGACTAAAGCAGCAACAACGACCTCTTGATTCTTCAGTAGACGAGTGATCATTTGAAGTGTTGAATTCCACCTTGTGGCTCTCTTTCTTGCCCCAGTCTAGTTTGTTCCTTCTGTAGTTCCTCTGTATTAGCAGGGCTCTGTTTAAAGTGACCCACTATCTTGCAATATTTTGCTAATGTCTCACTAAACCCACTATCAGCAAGGCTAACAGTGATGGTTCTCTGTAAGTTGTGAGCAACACAAGGCACATGTTGAATAGGTAATGTCAGGGCAAAATTGTTAGTTATGTTTATTAACATATTTACTCATAGACCTTATTCTTTTTAAGGCTTTAAGTTGAGACTTTTCATTTCTGCTGTCTCATGTTTTCTGCTCTCTTCTCGAGGTCAGCTTCCCAAAACACATCTTATCCCTCAGACACAGAGGCATGACACACTCACATGCCTACACACACTCACATAGTCACACATACACACCCAATACACATCCATTCATACACACAAACACCATACACGCACACACCTCCAACACTCACGACAATCAGGAGATACCATAGAACTGGTTGTTTTGACCTAAAGAAGAAACTGTCTCTTTTCACCCTCTTCTTTCACCTCCACCCTGTCCTCTTTATCTCCTGGGGGGAGGAGGGAGGGGGACTGAGGAGGAATATACGCGATGAGTTAGAACTGTGCCACTCTGTCATCGGACGTCCGCCCGGGGCGGTCACTAATTTTGTCCATCTTTGTACTCCTTTTTATTTAGTTTTATAATAAACCTTTTTTATAAAATCATCAATGCCTCGCCTGGACTCCATCATTCAACCAGAGCAATACATCATGTCTCCAAATGACGTCAACCGCAAATTTGCCATGACAGTAAGTATCTTGCTGCAGCCATCATGTTCCATGCACTGTCTGTTCCAATTGTGGTGAGCTTTTGTTGAATTCCCCATTCCTCTGCCACAGACAGAAAGTGTTCAGCACAGTTTTCAGCATCGTGTCTAGTGTTCTGCACAGTCAGGGCAAAAGACTGTAGATGCCATGTCCCATACGTGACATCAGCAATGTGCGCAGTGACACGATTCAAATTATTAACGGAGGTAAAAAGATCTCCAGGCAGAGCCATGAATTCAGCTTTCTGCAATGCATCCAATAGTATAAAACTGTTGATCTTGTTTTAAATAGATTTACCGCACAGCAGCTGGAAGGTTGAATCACATATTACTATCTGTAGCACATTTTCTAACCCCTTATCTTCCAGTCCAGAGCAATCCATTTAGCGAGTGAATTTGAGTGTTTATCTGACGTTGACGTACTAATTTTGGTCCTGAAGCCAGTCATTTGGTCGAGTTGGGCTGCAAACGCCTATTGTTTGTACTCGCACCGGAGCTGCTAGCGCTAGTAGCTCTGGTGGTTTTCGCTGTCTCCGACATGCTTTGCATTGAGATGGTACCGGAGGGTTGAATTGCTTTGGTGGATGCAAACTCTTTTTTTGGCAGAGTTTGCACAGAACCACACTTTTATCAAGGCTATCGTGAGGTTGTTTCTTGAAATAAAAATGTCTTTCCATTGGCCCTACCAGCCCGCTTTCATCCGAGTCCTCCATTTTGGTAGCCTTTAGCCGATCTCTGATGTCATCAGTGTAAACGATGTACTGCAAAAAACGTGCAATGACAAACAGTTTCCGCACTGTTTATGAAGCAAACTGTGATGAAATGCGTTAAATCTTTGTAACGTGTTATATCTTGTAATTAATTAATCATACTTAACCCCTTTATATATAATAACACAAATTACCTGGTTTAATTACAGCTCAGGTTTCAAAGGAGGAAAGAGTTATAGATATCTGCTTCCTTGCGTGGTGATGGTATGGACCCAAATGCAGAGAGAGATGGCGGCATAAGAGTCAATTTATTCCAAAATCTAACAAAAAACTCAAAGGAGGTTCAGGTAAGAGAGGGAGCAGGCCACAAGGAGGGTTATAATGACAATACAATGATCAAGCAATCACACAGTGACCAGACACTCAGCTAAATAGTAAGGGAGGCTTGATTGGGAATGGGCCACACCTGGGTGCTACACATGAGGCAGCTAATCAGTCACAACTCAAACACTATGACATCACGGGGAGGTGGAGACACCAGCAGGAACTCAGAGACAAGCGTTAACACAGGAGATTGTACTAGAAAACAGAATAAACAAAGACACAAGGTCTAAACACAAACTAAACAGAACCTGACATCTTGAATATTCATTTATTAGAAGCACTTTCAACAAATATTGAACTTTTGTTGTTTTTTTAGCACAATACATTTGCTGAAACTGAGTGTTAGAATACGTTTAAATTGGCCTCTTACTGTATATTTTTCCCCCTTACTATAATGTTGTTTTGGCCCTCTGGTCAGGTCCAGTGCTATCTGGTTTAGATGGTGAGCAGTTTTCCATTTTAAATGGACTTGATATATACAGTGCTTTTATTCTCACTTAAGCACTTTATGATAGCAGCTATATTCACCCATTCACACTCACATTTTCAAGCCCTTTGGACAGGACGCTTCAACAGATGGATTGGTATGGCCTTGGAATTAAATCCCTAAACTCTTGATCTGTGAAAATAGTTGAATGGGAATGAAGTTGACCTTTAATGGAAACAGTATTAGTGGCCTATTTCAGCAAGATATAGTCTATATGTCTCTATATATTATAGTTATAATAGTTTGAAGACTACAGGAACCAGCTGGAGGTGTTGACTTAGTCTGATGAATCCACAGGAAAAGTAGCAAAAGAAGTGATTTTATACATCAAGATTTGCCTTTGATTTAGCATGTTTACCATTTTACACCTGTAACACAGAAACAAAAACATCTAAATTTTTTAAGCAAAATATAGCTTTTTCTCGTGTGTATGTAAGTGTGCACTGAAAAAAATAGGTTTTCAACAGCACAGAGTAGGAAAGATAATGGGTTAAAGTGCTGTGTGTGTGCGTGTGCGCATGTGTGTCTGTGTGTAGTGATGGAGTTGGTGATAAGGAAGCAGATTTGCTCTTGCAGCAGTCCTATTAAGCACAGAAGTGCTGAATTTCAATGTGTTTGTAAAGGACAGGAAAAAGCCTGACAATGCTTTCGTACAACTGTTTATTTAGTTTCATTTGTTTGCTCTACGTTGTCAATATTTTATCCTGATGAAAATCATATGCACTGATCAAATCACAGGACTGCATGTTTGTGATTTGTTTAGTTTTTTTTGCCATTGAAGCAAGAATTTCCTCCAGCTGAGTGAATGTGTAAAGGAGAGGGAGACCATCAAAAGATCTGTAGATACGGTACATAAAGGCATGCTGTTAAACGTCCACCGCTCTTCATTGTTGAACCTGGATAATGTTCTGGATAATGTTTAATAATCTGGGCTATAGGGCTTTACCAAACCAAACATTCACAATCTCAGAGCAGCTGTACTACAAAGCTGGATATCAACACGTTAAATTAAGCCACATTTTGGAGTGTTTGACCAATTACAAACATGCAGAAACCCTGTGCAAAAAATATGATAGATTAAAATCATATTCCAGACCTAAAGTAACTGTTCCTGCAGCAAAAGCAGGAAGGAGAGAATGCTGACAGGAAAATCCTGACTTTAAATAAATATTTACATTACATATTTATAATACAATATAATTATCAATTTCACTTAATCATGGGACAAATGTGTTTCTATTCAGGTATCCGCCTCATTTAGGGTGCAGTCTATGGCTCCGATGACTCCAGGAAACCCTGTGAAAATGATATGTAGCATTCAGTATACAGCTCAGTAAACCTACATCATGACTTATATAACTTCATTATTTGCAGCTCTTTCAACCTCCACCAAAATTAATCATACAATAATTTTGATAATTTAATAATAAATAATTTGAATATTTGTTCAAATATATTCAAGCCTATCAACAAATTGATTTAATCCAAACAAAATGAATTTGCTTAAAATTGTAACGAACAACATCGTTTCACTTGCTGTTCAAATTATTTCTTTTCAACCTTGCATTTTCTTTTGTTGCACTATTGCCAGTGCGTGTGAGAGCCCTGGTTAAGAGTGAATGAACATCATTTACTTACAAGTGCTGTACAAGTGATGGGAATATTGTTTAATGAAGGATGGATGAGCACTTAAGTCTGAGGTCAGAACATTAGTCAGGACGCGTGAGGACAGCTCCTCCATCATGTGGCCTCACAGCAGCACCAGCTCAGAGCGTGGAACAAATAGCACCAGACAAGCGGTGTGCGTACGAGTGTGTGCGTGCGTGTTGATAAAGTGTAGCCGTGCAGACAGAACATAGTGTGTGTGGATTTTTTAGAGTGAATGGTAATTGTGTATTTTTAAAAGAAAGGGGGTGTTACTAGGAGTGACATTGGTGAATGTGTCAAAGGCCAGTGTGTATGTTGTGTGTGTGAGAGAGAGAGAGAGAGAGAGAGAGAGAGAGAGAGAGAACAGAGAGAGAGAACAGAGAGAGAGAACAGAGAGAGAACAGAGAGAGAGAAGAGAGAGAGAACAGAGAGAGAGAACAGAGAGAGAGAAGAGAGAGAGAGGAGGAGAGAGAGAGAGGAGAGAGAGAGGAGAGAGGAGAAGAGAGAGAGAGAGAGAGAGAGAGCGAGAGAGAGAGAGAGAGGGAGAGAGAGAGAGAGAGAAAATAAATAGCAGTGTATGCCTCATGTGATAGTTGGGAGAAGTAAAGGTCCCGGTATGATTCAGTTTTGTGGTCTGAAGATTTTTCAGTATAGAATTGGACTTAGTTCTAGGAGTAGAATTTCCTACATTAGTGTCTGGGGCGGGGTTACTGTAGTCACATTTGGACAGCTCTGTGCTCTCTGTGCTGTGCAGTGCAGGGTGCGTCCAGTGGAGCTGTTAGGGAGAGGAGGCAGCTTTATGTGTTGCAGTGAGTGCAGCGTAGGGTGTTGAAGTTGGGGCGTGGGGTCTGAGGGCATCTTTCTGAATTGGCACTGTCACAATCATCAAGCAGACACAACAATGAGTTATACAGTCTTTATTCTTGGCTATGCAGACCCTCCTTCTGACGAGTGACCTGTGGAAAGCGCTTATGTGCACCAACAGGCTTTCTGAAAAAAGGCAGCAAAACAAAACCGAAACTGAACTAAATGAACACGAGCTTAGAGGAGAGACTGGCAGACATGCTACAAAAGTAGCTGCACCTTTAAAGTTCCAATATCATGCTTTTTTTCTCCCATCTCTTTTTGTTCTAAGAACCCCAAAAAACATAATATTTGAGGTTTATTTTCCCAAACTCTCCTGTTTTCCAGAGTTTTAGCCTCTGAAAAGAACAAGGACTACAAGGAAGCGCTAAGAATCATGGGAAAGTCTGCGCAGAGTCCGTTGTGCATGACGTCCCCCTGAGTATGTTTGAGCCTTAATGTTGACTCAAGCAATAACCCTTCTTTTTTGTTGTCTCCTCTCATTCACGTCTGCAGCCAGGCTGCACTGCTTGATCACCACAAGCGGACGCATCTGAGCCACACACACTGCAATGCACACTATTACCAGCCCTCTGTGTGGCAAAATACAGATGTTCGAAAACCTGTTTATGCAGGTGAACATCAGCATTGTGTCTGCAATCTGCATTGGACCCTGCCTGTGATGTAAAACCCCTCCTTCCATGCAGCAAAGTCAGTTTTTGAAATCCCTTATCGTAGCACATGGTGCACTGTGCTGTCCAACTGGACTGAGCTGCTGAATCTCTAGACCACGCCTGGTTTTTAGAGCCACACCACTAGTCTGACAAATCAGGTGCTGTGATTAAAGCACAGCACAAAGCTGCATTTTAGGTCATTGAAATAGGACATGTTTCATTTTCTATTTGACATTTGAATGGTAGCTTCGTTCAACGTGTGAAAAAGTAATAGATATAGAGATATGAATGTGTTACTTTCTTGCTCATATCCATGAAGGTTCCCAGTCATCCAGGTCATGGTGATTCTAGGTAAGACGTTTCATCTATCATCCAAGAGGCTTCTTTAGTTTTAAATGTGTATGTTGTTAAATGCACAGAAAAGTAAGGGCTAGATGCGGTGTATCATGCAGGCCTACAGGTTTTTATATTTGATTTGATAATAGCATATTGAGTGCTGTATAAGGACTCTTATATAAACATGCTGAAGACCAAATGCGACGATTCTCATTTATTTAAGAATTCACATTTTTTAATGTGATGTTATTTTATTATCTATATATTTATTTATTATTATATTTATTTTTTACAGCATTTATGTCACTCACCCTACTGTTGCTGAAAAAAACATCTTTGTCTGCATATTTATTTAACAATCAAAACAGTTAAGAGATTGTCAACATGAAAAATCCCCGGTGCTGTATTTAATGCTATAGACACTTCCAGTGGGCCCTCTGTAACATAGTATCACATCCCTTCAGTGGGCAGAGATTGTCTTTTCACCGTGAATCAGAAGCCCTCATTCATGAGTATTGGAAGAAACTGTTTGGCATCTCACCAGATTCAATCCTGTTTTTCCTGCATCCAGAGGATTTTCACTTCTTGATCAGAGTCTCCTAACAATGAAGGAGTGTTAAGTCAAAGCTCCCAGGAAAACACTGGTCAGCTCAAGAGAGCGAAGGAGGGAGGGGCTATGTAAGCAAACAAACCCTCTAGAAGCTAGATATGGGCTTATCTTTTGACACCCCCCCCTAAAAAAAAGAGAAAAAAAATTATGATTACACTGTCATAATGAGCATCCACTGAATGAGTCAAATGAAGGCCTTTTGATCAGAGCAGGCTTATCAGGCAGAGAAAACTTCAAACCAAACAACAACACCATGAAAGAGCCATCCAAGGCCCAGGAGCTATTTTCTTTATCTGCTGCTCCTCCCATCTCTCTCTGCACCTTAGGAATGATGCTATTCCTCACGTTGTGAAAGCCTTTCATCTCCCTCGTCACATGTGGGCAGGGCCAACGTGCATTGCATCAGATGTGATTCCACTTCACTGCTGTTCTCTCGTTTCTTTAGTTTTTCTCTTTACAGAGAGATGATCAGATATAGTAAAAAACTTTTCCACAATGGCTACATGTTTTTTTTAATTCTGAATAATTATTTAAAAAAAACAATGGATAAAAAGTGTTTATTTGTGTATACATGGAAATAGTATAAATTCTGAATGGAGGCTTACTTGGAAACATTTCTTCCCTTTATTGAATTTCGCTTTTGGTCTGGGGGTTTGAAGGGATCTGATTGGCAGGGGGCAAATGTGACGTGTAGTCTATCTGGAAAAAAAAAACAAACACAACAAACCTTTTATTGTTGGCTACAACTAGAACACATATTAAGAACCGTTTTCATTTTTATTTGATTGTAGTTTTCAAGCAGCAGCTCGACAATAACATACTTTCACGTCTCACAGGCAGATGACCGCACTATGGCAAATAAAAAGCCGCGGTTAATGCAACTGCTGCTCTACCTGCACTCTACGGGAATTTGAGTGAAAGGAGAACTTTGGAATGACCCACACATCATTTGTGAAGCTCTGTGATCTGGTGCAGGCTTCAAGTTCCTGACGAAGCCTGTTTTATTTACGAGTCCGTGTGTGCGTAAGTCCATGTGAATGTTTGTTATATTTATGTTGAAATGGGGTGTTTCCCATATAAATCCTGCTTTACGCGCTTGGTGTGTGTAAGTCCTTTTCTCTTATTCACTTCTAACCCTGAATAATGCAGCGCCCGATAAGGTGAAAACATTATATTGCACTAGAAATATGGACTTAGTTATATTTGAAGCCACAACTTGTGCGTCACGCGCAGCAGCTGTGATCACTCAGCTGCTGCTGCGTGATTAATTAAAACTCTGACAGACGCAGACTTCTGTCCATGTTGGTCACAGTGATTCAATTTTTTCATTCTATGTCCAACGTACGTCATCAGTGTCTCAGAGTAGATAGGAGAGCTTTTCAGCTATTCAGGCCCCTCTCTGGGAACCATCTACCAACCACGGTTCGGGGGGCAGACACCCTCTTACCTTTAAGGTTAGGCTCAAAACATTCCTTTGGTAAAGCTTTTAGTTAGGAACCAGCTCATAGCTCATAGTTAAGATGCAATAGGCATTGACTGCCGGGGGGGTCTGGCATGCTCAGTTGGAGAGAGGTTGGAGAGGGCATTAAGAGAGAGGTCATTTAGGTTTGAGAGGGACCGGAGAGGGTCCCATTCCTCTCTCTAACACTCCCTCTGTCTGCTTCTTCCCTTGTGTGTTTGCTCCTGTACTCCTTCTGGCTTTTGTCTTGAAGGTCCGTGGGATCCTCAGTGTGGAGTTACAGAGTCTCAACAACTCTGTCTCCACCCTCTCCTCTGCACACACCCAACACAGCATAACGTGGATGGCTGTTCATCATAGGAATGGGATCCACACAAGGTTCCTGCTGCTTAACAGAAGGTTTTCCTTGCCGCCATGATGAATTCATGTTGGGTGTGGGATACATATGTATGTGTATATACGTATATATGCATATATGTGTGTATCCATAAAATGAAGAGTCCGTCCTTAAGACTGCTCTACTGTAAAGTGTCTTGAGATACCATTGGTTATGATTTGGCGCTATACACATAAAAGATTGATTGATTGATTGATTCATTGAAAACACATCGTCATAATTTTTCATGTGGTAACTTCTCTGGCACATCCCAAAATAGTTTTAAATGGAAGGACATTTCTAATTCCTAAATTCCATTGTTTTTATTTATCTTTTCTAACTTTACTATGATTTCTCTGATAATTTACATTATTTTCCAGTTACTGTTTACTACAACCCAATGTGAACTAAGATAGACACCAGCTAAATCTATACAGAAATGGCAGAAGCTAAAGACGAATGAATGCGTTAAGACAAAATCACCTGTTCTTCTGTTAAATTGAATATATATGTAATAATAATATTGATAATAAATTTAAATGAATAATCTTTATATTCCAATAATCTTGTTTTTAAACCGATTTAACAAATATATTTCCAAATAAAAAGTAATAGTAGTTAAATTGTCTCTGAGCACACAAGAACACATTTCAAACAAGGTCTGACAGAAAGTACATCTATGAGGCTATACAATACTTCCTCCTCTGCTTCTCCTAATTCTGCCTGCACACTTCCATATTGCTCCTCTTTCCAGTTTTTTCCCACTTTTTCTTTGTTTGTTTTTTAAAATTTCTTATCCTTTCAATTGTGTCCATGTTTCCTTTCAAAACACACATATTTCTTATATCTGTAGCATTTTGCTTTAATTTTTCATTTTTGTTTTTTTTATCATGTTGTTTCCCCAGTTTTTCTTTGTTGTGTTTTTCCCGTTCCCCAGTTCTCTTTTTTTACTTTCTGAAAAAAAAAGATGTCTTCTGGGTCCTGAGCCAGTGCAAACCTTATATATTAGTGACATCTGACACACACACACACACACACACACACACACACACACACACACACACACACACACACACACACACACACACACACACACACACACACACGTTTGTTTACATGTGACTTCAGTTTAAACCAGTGCTTGTTAGCAATTGAAAAAAAAAACTGGAATATGGTTCAACATATAAGTCAAGTACATAACTGGAGCAGACTGTAACAGACAAGTAACAAAAGTTATAAAAAAGTTTGCTGCAGGTATAGCAACTAGTTTTTGGTTCATTGCACAAATCCCAGTTTGTGTTGTGCTCTCTGCTCCCTCCTCTATCCTTCTATAGAAGTTACAAACCTTTGGGACTCTTTGCTCTCTTGCCAGAATCCAGTCTTTTTCCTCAGCTCATCTAACATGGGGTACAAGCCTGGGTCCCTTCCTCCCTTCACTTCTGCCTTCTCCACCTTTGTAAATTAACCTACAGCTCCTCTCCAAGGTAAACTGTAGATTGTTTGGTGCTCGCAAGCTAACAGCTTGCTGATGACAGGTAATAAAGGCTGTGTCAACACATCTGTTGCTGCTGAGCTTCCACACAGTTAAAAGGCTGCTCTTCTGGCTGTAAAACAGCAGACACACAGTGTTTGCATTCATCATTGGGCTTCCTGCTCCACAGCTCTGACGATCGTCAGCACACTTTTAGATTTTTTGTTTGCTTGTTTTGTCTCTTTGAGGATATGCTACGAAGCGAGATGACCTCTTATCGTGCTAACATCCAGGATTTAATCAGTGTGTGCTGTCCTACGAAGCTTGCTAACGTCTTAAGGAGCTAAATCACCACGGTAACTTAGGCTGAACGACAAACCTGGTCGGGACCAGGTTTAGTTCTGGATAAGATCTGAACGAGTGCTAAAGTCCCGCCTCCTTACCAATCAGTTCTCTTGGAAAGCGAGCTGTCCATTAAAAGGTGTGAACATGTCACTGTGTGGATCTGATCTGACAGCTGACAGGAGAGAGAATATTTAGACATTGATGCAATCCTTTCATTTACTGAGAACATAATTTAGGAAAGATATAGATTTATATCTGATGGACTGATTTATAGTCAGCTGATAAAGCCTGTATTCATATGCGTGGACAGGTGAAGTAATTAATTCATTTTTTCATTCATACGCTATAGTGAGGCTGACAGCATCAGCAGGAACAGACTGTGAAACAATATGCTCTCATCCCCCAGTGTGTAATAAATAGGTCTACTTGAATAGAAAAAAGTGTGTGCTGTAATAAAGTGAAACAGAGTTTCATCCAATGGATTAATATCAAATACTCTCACGCTTTTACAACATTAACAGTGTCAGCAGCTTCCTGCCTGGGTTCTTTCACTCCTGTCTTTTCTGTAACAACAGTGTGGTTTTTGGTCTGAATTATGAATTTTAATTATTCAGAATTTTAAACTTAAGCAACATCTAACCTGGTCGGGAGCAGGTTATGAAGAGGATCAGATCTGAGCAAGTGAAAAAGCTCAGCCTCCTGTTGCTGTTGCTCACTGTTGAGCAACACTGTTGCTCTTCGCTATCATCATGGATTTAAAATCATTATATTTGTTTAAGAACATAAGCTGTTCCTCCATTGTAAAAATGGTCACTCTGCCAGGTTTTATGTGAAGCCGCACGTACTGAGGCTGAAAATACTAGGCTTACATTTGTGCGTTGTTATCGAGATTTGTAGGACAGCTTCTCTCTGACAGGGAATGTTTGGTTCGGTGAAGCCCGCTAACGGAGATGAATACAGGATATAATTATCTCGACTCGTAGCATAGGCCTTTTATGTTTCAGGTCATTTTCATAGATGTCTTAAGACTCCAATCACTTCTGCATCATCTGCTGTAGTACATGAAATAGTAAAGTGGTAAAAGGCAGCACTAGCACTTGAAATAGTCACCATCTGGATGATAACCTATCCATTTTACACACAATAACAGATGGTTGAGGGTATCATGAGTGCTGGTTAGCAAACACCATGAAACCAGCAACGATGATTAAGTCCAATCAATAACACTGATTAAATAAGCCTCCAAACAAAAGACAGGATGCTGGAGGACGCAGGGACTGAAGGGTCAAACATGTCCCAGAGCACCCATTTACAATGTGCTGTGATGAGAGTGATGTAGAAGAAACAATTACATGCAAATTATTCATAGCTTTCATTCAACTCATTGCTTTTGCAAATTAATGCACTTTTTTTTTTTTTGCATCCTGGTCTTGCTTCCTCTGAAGTGAAGATTAAATATTGACCTGTGTTGTGTGTTGTAACTGTGTGTTGAGCGTAGGCACATGATAAAAACATTAAGAGGATGAATCTCAAATGAAATTTGTGTATTCTCAGAGGTGAAGATCTGAAATAAAGGGTGGTAAACCAGTTGCTTCCCTAAATGCTTTGCTGACAGTTTCCTCATCTGCTGCGAGGAATTGACTAAGACTATGATTAGTGCACGTGCAGAAGTGGTGCAGAACGCCCCATTTAAATTAGTGTTTTGCTCGTTTAAAGTGGAGACGTCAGTGTGCACAAGCACAGACATTTAAGGAAGTTAAATTGGAGGCAGATGAACCTCTCTGTCTGTTACACGAACATTTAATAATGTAGAAAACTAAATAAACAAAAAAAAATTTATTATTTATTTATTTATTTTTTAAACAACAACTTCAAAACTAATGATATTTTTCCCCTTCATTTAATCTGGCTGCTCCATCAGGTCCTGTAACTTTGACTCTGATCAGTGCATGAAAAATAGGTAGATTTGGACAGAAACCGTCCTATTGATCTGTTGACGCCATTGATCTGAGTTAATATATTTTACAAATTTTACGATTATTTAAAAGTTGTTAGTGGCTCGTAAAAAATAGAAATGCAGTGATTTAGTAAAAAATGTTTCAGAAGTGGTCATTGAAAATTAAACAATTGCATTAATTAAGATAAACAAAGTGTTTCATGTAGAAACTTAAAGAGTAACTAAACCCTGTTAGTTTATTTGAGATATTCTCATGTTAAGTACCTGAGATTACATACAGAGCAGTAGCGGATGCTTTAAGACTACAAGGGAACCTCAGCTTCCCCTAAAATCAGTGGTCAAATATGTAGTGTTGTGTGTACATTTTATTGACTAAATATATGACAGAACACATGTATGTTTAGTTCAGAATCAGCTTCTTATAACAGGAAACTGACAGTGACAGCGTGACGTTCTTCATTCATTACCGCAGCGTCACAGTGTTAATAAACAGTGGTGAAGTTCAGCTTCAATTGACCTCAATGGGAGAGGATTTAGTGGTTGATCCACTGCAGTCAAACTAGACGCTCATTGGATAAATGCTCGGTTATGACGCACTTAGTCCCGCCCATCGGACGCCGGGCTTCACAGGAGGTCTACGGAGCAGTGGGCTGGATCTGTCTGTTCCGGACGCTGGAATAATGGATGATGATTGGATGATCTTTCTCAGGCTAATTCAATTTTGATTGACAGCGAAATGAGCCAATCAGAGAGTATGACGTTGTAAGCACACAGGCGGGTTTTTCAAATATTTCAGTCCGTTGCTCTGTGTTGACACGGAGACTTTGCTGATCCTCTCATAGCGAATTAACTTCTGACAAACCTAGTGTCTGTTTTTGGTGTTTGTGGAGACTGTTACTGCTTGTGTTGTGAGACTTTTGACCAAACACTCACACTCCAGCGCGTGCGTGCGTGTGCGCGCGCGTGTGTGTGATAATCTACAAATAGTTGTTGTTTTTTACGTAAATGTGCACAAATTTATTTATTTATTATAAATAAAGGTCCCTATTTTTGTTTTTTTTTGTTCCACCATGGAAAATATGAATGTCAATGTTGTCGACCGGATTTTGGCCAAGCCATTTGATAATCTTCCTTATGAAGAGAAACTTTGTCTTAAACAGCAGGGCAGAGCAACTCCTCACATTGATTTGGTGCAAAAGGTGGGGAAAAGTAACAGGTCTTTTCAGTTGTCCTGGTATAATAAAGTGGGCTGGCTGACTGGAAGTGCTGTCACAAATAAAATGTACTGTTGGCCATGCCTCTTGATGAAACCATCTCAGGGATGTGTTGTCTGGTCAAAGGTGGGTTTTGGGGATCTGACGAACTTTGGCAGGGCATACAAAAGGCATGAAAAAAGCAATGAACACTTGAGTGCATGTGCAAGGTTTAGTTGCCTGGGCAGAGTCAGGGTTGAACATGCAATCAATGAAGGCGCTCACATTCAGGTGGCAAAACATAATGAAACTGTCAAACAAAACAGGGCTTTCCTAAACCGCCTTATTGATGTTACTTCCTTGCTTGGTCGTCAGGAGCTGTCATTTAGGGGCCATGATGAGAGTAGTGAATCATCCAACAAGGGGAATTACAGGGAGTTTACAGAAACATTAGCAAAATATGACTCTGTCCTTGCCACACAATTCCAGTCATCAGCGGTGTTTTCTGGTATGTCCAATTCAATCCAAAATGATTTGATCTCTGCTCTTTCAGCCACTGTTTCTAATGAGATCAAATATGAAATTAAGGCTGCTCCATTTTTGGCATGGCAGGTGGATGAAACAACTGACATTGCTTGCCGTGCCCAACTGTCTGTTATTATTCGCTATGTGGATAGTGCAGGTAAAATCCAGGAGCGCTTCATTGGATTTTTTTATGTTTCTGGGGGAAGAGATGCTCAGTCTGTTTTTGGAATCTTGAATGAGAACATGCAGGGCTACAACTTCAGGGAGAAACTTGTGGCACAAACCTATGATGGGGCTGCAGTCATGGCTTCAGCTCTCAATGGTTTGCAGGCCAAAGTTAAAGCAATAGCCCCCAGTGCAATGTTTGTGCATTGCTATGCACACAGACTGAATCTGGTGCTCTCTCAGGGGGCCAAATGCTTTTCTGAATGCAGAATATTTTTTGCATCACTCTCTGGATTTGCAACATTTTTCTCCAAGTCCACAAAGAGGTCCTCTTTTCTGGAGTCTGCAGGCTGCTCAAGGTTGCCCAGAAATGTTCCTACTCGATGGAATTTCACATCAAGGATAGTGAGCACTGTGGCAAACAATTATGATGCCCTCCTGCAGACTTTTGAGAATATCATTGCAGATAAGACAATGGATGATGACACATTAGATTGTGCCAAAGGCTTTCTAATGAAACTGGAGTATTTTGAGTTTGTGTTCATGTTGTACACATTTGAACAAATCTTCTCGGAAACTGATGTGGTGTATGACATTGTCCAGCAGAGGGCTATGGATGTTCTGTACTGCAAGAAAAGAATTGAGTCTCTTCTTGCTTATGTCAAAGAGAAGAGGTCAGAGGGGGCTTTCCAAACTGTTTATGCCAAAGCAGCACATCTCACATCAGACCCACAAACTGAGCGCCTGAGAAAGCGTCGGCTGTCACAACTGCAGGATCCCAAGGAGCGCTACCGAAATCTGTACATGGCCATCCTAGACAATCTGTCAGAGCAGATACCTCGGCGTTTTGTAAATTTGGAAAGCATGCGCTTCTTAGAATTAGTGAATCTAGGGAAATTTGATGAGATGAGACAAATATTTCCGGAAGAGGCATTTCAAAGTGTCCTGAAAACTTATGGCCAATTCTTTGATTCAGGGAGACTGAGGTCTGAACTTCAAGTCCTTTATTCAAACCAGGACTTGCAGGGCAACAGAGGAAAACTGTGTGATTTCTTGCTGTTTATGAAAGACATGAAGTTGGACAGTGCAATGCCTCAGCTGTACAAACTCTTGTCATTAGTGGGAACGATTGGAGCTACATCTGCAGGTGTAGAGAGAAGCTTCTCCTGTCTAAAGCGGCTCAAGTCTTACACCCGCAACACAATGGGCCAAGGCCGTTTAAGCAGCCTGGCTCTGCTGGCCATTGAAAGAACACTGGTCAAGTCCCTGGAAAAGACTCCTGGTTGGTACGACAGGGTCACAGATCATTTTCTTTTAAAGGAATGTAGGGTAGAATTCACATTTAAATAAACAGATACATTTTCTGAAGTAGGCAGAAAATGAGCTTCCCCTGCATGAAAGACCAGCAGCCGCCACTGATACAGAGACATAGTCAGAGGTTTTGCTTTGCTGAATCAATCAATCAATTCATTACAGATGAACAGAAATTAATCAACAACAATATCAAGTCAATAGGATATATTAGGCACTCATCTAATGCACAGCTGTGGGCTTCAGGGTCGGCTCACTCCTTGGGCCCCAAACATAGTTTTCTCAGCATTTTTATTCTATTTTGTTATCTAGTGTTTCTCCCTTGGTTCACACATGGCTGGGACATACAATATCTCTTCTTTTGTTATGATACATAAGACATTTGTGATTGTCAGGGTCAAACATGAGCTCATCAAAGATAAAGACATACACAAATTATATTGGTCAAAGCACAGATTTCAAAAGTTTATATCTAACAGCATTCTTTTAATTAGAAGATGTTTTACATTTACAAACCAAACCATCAGTTAGGTAAAGATGACCTTTACTGCTGATATAAAGCAATACAAATTATTTTCAAGATTATGGATTAATTCATTATCATTATTTACCATTTGTGTCTGTGTATTTGATTTATTAGGCATATGTATATGAATTGTTTAATGTGTATTAAGTTTAATATTTAAATTGGAATTATTCTTATTTGTTAATGATTCAGATTTTAGGCATTTTGGTCATACTGTCTTTTTTAATGTTAATCTGAGTGTCCCAGTTATTTACATCTGATTGGTCTCATTGCTTACGTACTTGCCTGTGTTATTGTTAGATTTAGATTTAATTGAAATCAGATGTTCTAAAACTGTTTGATTCAAAAATAGGCTTTGAGAAAGTTCACCTGAATATATTTTATTATAGGTAAATAAGAGCTATTTAATAATCCATTTCAACAACCCTGAATACATATGTCTTTGGGTATTAAGTAGAGCTGTTGATGGATCCTAGTCCAACTTTCAAAATTTTAGTCAAAGTATTTTAATTTTGCGTATTTAGTTGTTAAAGTGACTGTCCTCTATGGGTTGAACGCCGGCTGTTACAATTTAATTTTGTCACTGTGCGTGTGCGCTATATTGAGAGCGAAGAGTCACGTGGTGAGTTGGGTTGTTTTGGGGGGGTCTGAGCCCGTCAGCCATGATGGTGGTAGACGCCCCCAGAATTTCATGCATTCGCCAGAGCTTTACTTTTTGCATAGAGGAATACGACAAGGAAAAAGAAGAAAAGCAATGCAAAAAGAGAAGGCGAAAGAAAAGGGACCTTACAGGGACAAACTGATACCAAGCGCAAAAAAGAGGTATTTGGAGAAGCTAATGGACATTCGCAACATCGACCCGTACGAGCTATCTGCAGCGGAATGGCACAGAGACCTGGACCTTTTACCTCCGTGCACATACATGGACATCGTAAATTACCTAGTTTTTGGTGTAAGTTACTACACAATGCAGGAGTTCAAAAGCCACAAGTCTCTGGAAAGTTACGAGACTTTCTGCTGCGGCTGGGTCCAGGACTTGGTCATCTACAAGCCTCCAGCTGGTGAAAACAGCGTTGTACTGGCAAAAGTAAGTTTCTTCACATATGTGTTTTAGTGTGTCAGAGACAAAGGCACTACAGCGTCCACAATCACATAAGGTAACCTAGACTTCCTAGCTTTAAGAGACAACTACATAAAGACATTTTAAGAGAACGTTCCAGAGTGAAAATGCAGAGAACACACTCTCATCCACGGGGGTGTGCGATCGAAAGTAAGGTCCTTTCTTCTAATTGCAGCCAACCAAGCAATCCAACGTCTCCTCGTCAGGTCAGACACTTGGTCTCCTAGATGCTGTGTCCATTTCGGTAACCTAAAAAACTGTATCCCGTTGTTCCTCCATCTTCCATGGCTATCGTGGGAGGTATTGGAGCAGTTCTTAATGCAGCAGTGACTTCCAGGCATGGTCAAACAGTGCGGAATAACAAGTACCTCCGCTACTA
The DNA here is from genome assembly GCF_900634775.1 of Gouania willdenowi. NCBI lineage: Eukaryota > Metazoa > Chordata > Actinopteri > Blenniiformes > Gobiesocidae > Gouania > Gouania willdenowi. Next base: position 31,037,890 of record NC_041049.1, on the reverse strand, counting down.
CCGCGTTAAAAACACATGTAAACAATGTGTTTTGGAGGATCGGGGGGAGGGGCTCTAGGCCGTGACGACAACTCCTCATTCTCAATACACTATAGCACTATTGAGTCTAAAATGTGAGCTATAATATAGATGCTAAAGCCTTATCTTTAAGGACAAAGTTTACTGGAGCTGCATTATTTTACACATTCTAAAGAAGTCATTAGGTTTTACACATGTATCACACGCACGCACGCACGCACGCACGCACGCACGCACGCACGCACGCACACACACACACACACACACACACACACACACACACACACCACACACACACACACACACACACGCACACACACCCACACACACAACACACACACCACACACACCACAGGGGGTCCCCGAGCTGCATTGTCTGCGTTTACAGCCCTGACCTGAGTCAACTCTCGGTGTACAAACTGAGTGGATAGAAAGGGAGGGTTGGTAACATTTCAATAAATGTACAGCTCTGTGGACAAAAAAACCCTGCTGCTCCCCCGCTCACCCCCCACTGCTTTCTACACTCACTTTTTGGCACTCAAAGCCCAGCCTATATTAAAAGTCCCCCAGGTGTTCTCTGCGTGGACTCTGGATTAAAAACAATTTGGAATAAAAACATAGGAACATTGCTGCACATGTGGAGTTCATGAATATTTGCACCTGAGGGAAGAGGATAAGTTGATATAGGAAAAGAGTGATGGATGAAGAAAAATAAAGTTATTGTCTTTTTAATTTTCGGGCATCTTTTAAAACAGTGCCTGAGACTTCTTCTATAAATTTGCTGTGGGACAGAAATAGTTTTATTTCTTCTGTTTGTTAATATGTGTACTGTATGTCATCATTAGGTCACTGTTTGGAAACACACAGGACACTTTACAGCAAAAGAAGCAGAGACTGCGAGGAAGCTTAAAGTGATGTCACAACCTGAGGGCCTGTACTACGAAGCTGGATTTCCTCTTTTCACGCTAACCTCCAGGATTTATTCCGCGTGTGCTGTACTACAAAGCTGGTTTAACTTTTTACCAGTGTAAATCACCATGGTAACTTATGCTGAACGACTAACCTAGTCGAAACCAGGTTTAGATGTGGATCAAATCTAAATTAGCATCCTGATCTCTTCGCCCTGTTTACACAACAATGTTTTGCTTCTGTTTCCGTTTTTGTTTCTAAAAAGTTTCGCATTCACACTTTCAATTTTTTGAAAACAATCTCTGTTTACATGGGACCGCTGGAAGCATGAAAAAAACAATGTAGTAAACATGCCAGGCCATAGATGACGGTATGATTTTAAAATGAACTGAAATAACAAACACAAGTAAGTTTATGTTAGTGTCACTCTTTGGATTAAAACTGAATTTCTCCAACAAAGTGTTAATTTACTTCACCATCACTTGGATCAGAGGAGTTCGTTTTCCATGCCTGCACCAGATTCTGATGACAATCACAGTGCGCACTCCTACTGAGACCAAACCCGGAGGTGGGCTTTAATTTCTATCTTTTAACATAGACTCTGGTTGGATTGCTGCGCATTGAAGGTGATGTGTTTCAGTCAGCGTGACATGACAAATGTTTGCTGTGGAAGTGAATGGATGACTATCCTCTGGTACATGAATAATTATGTTATGAAATGCATAACTGACTAGTTTTTGTTCTCTGAGATGTATGTGTTTGCAGCATTAAACCGGTACGTAGCGTCTCTGTAGCATTACAAGAAGCTGCTTTGTCATGTTTACAGTTGTATCCATAACAGTGGCTAAATAAAGCTGATTTATTAAAGAAACTCAACTACATGTGCGCGCCGAGCACAGATGTGAATAGTGTCAGGTCTAAACGGGTTCAGAATTAAAGAGAGATCGGCTTTATTCTGGTTCAGGTCTGATTAAAGCTAGCATCGGAGGCTCTGCAGTCGTAGTGCGCATGCCAGTAACACAGAAGTTTTGTTTCCTGTTTAAATGGACATGGAGGGGGTAGCATTTTCAAAAACTTCCACTCTGGAGTGGAAAGCTCCGCTTTCAACCACCAAAGACGCCATTGTCGTGTAAATGACAAAACTTGCGTTTTCACTACAAAACGTTCTTGTGTAAACAGGCAAGGCAAGGCAAATTAATTTGTATAGAGCATTTCATACACAAGGCAACTCAATGTGCTTTACATGATAAAACATTCAATTGTTTAAAATCAATAAGAACATTTAAAATCATCAGTAAAATCAATTAAAATCTTCAGTAAAATCAATTAAAATCTTCAGTAAAATCAATTAAAATCATCAACAAACACATTACATCAACAGCATGACCAAAAATCTCTCTCTCAATCATACGCAGTAGGGACTTAGGGAGTACTCATACTGCAAGCTTGGACCATTCCAAGCTTGCAGCAGGAATCCCCCTCCCCTGTCCCTCTGCTGGCATGAAGCAAGGACGAGCTCACCAGCTCCACCCAGTCTTGCAGACAAACAGGTCATCACGTTCATTTATGACATACGTATGGCATTACGTCAAACATAAAGCGACTCTGGGTTTGTTGTTGACAGTACATGCTGTTGATTTCAAATCTTCTGTTGCGTAGGGTAACTATACGTCTGGATTTATCGGACACATCCTCTTTTGACGGACTAATTAAATAAAGAGGACGTGACAAAAAATAACTAATTTTGAATTAAAAAACATCATGTAACTGTGGCCAGTGTTTCCAGTGGGAGAATAATTTAGAGTCTCACTCTGGAATAGAGAGAATTAAGACTGTATAGTCAACAGTTTTTGCCTTCAACTGTTGTCCAAGTCTTTAGAACTCCACAGAGAAGTCAGGACGTGATTGTTTTAGTCAGTGGTTTCTATCCAATCAGTCCTTTGTTCCTCCCAGCCCAACATTCCTCCTTGGACAAGGAACATAATCCTCCACTTTCTCCTTTTCTGGTTTTCTTTGGCACAACTTTCTGTTTCAGGAACCAGATTGGAGTCTGGCATTCTAGGCATTTTACCTGCTTTTAGCATGCCCCCTGACGTTTTTCCAGCTGAGGGACCCGGGCATACATGAATGCCTCCTGCTGCGACACAAGATGCCCCTCTCATTGTTCCCAGCTTTGGCTGATCGGCAAGATTCCAGCATGGGTCATTTATTCCTGAAGTAGGTAGGAGAAAGAGGCATGTCCACACAAACAGGAGCAAAACCACTTTGACTGATACACACATGTGGGCACCGTTATGAAAAATCGTTCAAAAATGATAATCAGCTTCCAGAATCCTGCTTTGCAACATTGCAAGACTGATCTTTCTCAAGGAAGCCTGAAACTTGAATTTACCTTGCTATTTTGCTCTTCTGCTGCTACAAAACCAATCACTTTGTCTCTTTGACCATCAAATACGTCATTATATGTTGAACCACGCCACCATGCACAACATTTCTCAGATTGTAGATTGATTATATGCACTTACAGCCCGTGTAAATTACATTAAATTTACTTTATTAGTTACATTCAGCAGCAACCGACAACAACCCTCACCACTTCAACGTATAAAAAAATGGTTTTGCAAACACTCACTTTGGTGGAACAATGTATCTCCTGATATTTTAAGTTGAACTTAAAAGCTATTTCCAGAAAAAAAATACATGTTTTCATAAAAAACTTAATAATGACAGTCTTTCTTCACTTAACATAAATACTTGTTTTTATAAGAAATGAAATAATGAAAGTCTTTCTTGAATTCACTTCTTAACCTAATTATTTGATCTAAAAAACCCCAAACAAAAACAAAAGGCAGTCTTTTTGACCTGACATATTTAACTGTTAATAATGTAATGGCAAAACTTACCATATATAAACTACACTATTTATATTTGTAACTATTACATTATTTCTTTTTTTTTTTTTTCACTTTGTCTGCAAATCTTTTTAAGACAGCAATGTATGTTTTGTTATTGCAATTAAATAAATGAATGTGTTTTTTGAACATTGATTGAAGTATTGCTGTTGTTCAGTGTTAGTGCAGCAAAGAGTGTCTGACACCACATGTAAGCTCTAATGTCTACCTTTGTTACTTTTGTCTAATCTGTAGATTAAGTAAGCACATGTTATGAGTGAAACAGTAGAGCGGAGCGAGTAAACCATTGGTTGTACCTTATTAACACAAGCTTCTCAAACTTCTTGACAGAAAGTTTATTTCTTTTAGGCGTAAGCATCAAATCTCTCAGACTGAAAAGCCGCTCCACAAGGTGCACTTTTAGGAGTTGGACTGTTTATACTTTAATCAAATGTTGTATGCTTTAGCTGAGACTAAGAATCTAAGGCCCAATTTACACAACGTTTTGCTTCGGTTTCCGTTCTTGTTTCCAAAAGTTCTTCATTCACATGGCATTGTTTTTCAAAATAATCTCTGTTTACATGAGACCGCTGGAAGCATAAAAACGATGTAGTAACATGTCAGGCCAATACATGGCGATGATTTTGCACCAAAACAAGCACACACAAGAAGAGTGTTGATGTGCATTCCTCTTTGGATTAAACTGAATTTCTCCAACAAAGTGTTGATTTACTTCACCATCACTTGGATCAGTGAAGACATATTTCCTACTTAGAGCTATTCAACCGAACCAGGGGTCGGGCTTAATTTCTATCTTTTAACATGAACTCTTGTTGGACTCTGCAGGGTGAGGGTGATGTGACTCGTTGCGTTGCTGTGTGTGTCACATATAAGCAGCTCTCTGAGTTGTGTGTGTTGCAGCATACGTAGTGTGTAGCGTGAAATGAAAGCTGCTTGTCATGTTTACAGTTTAATGCAAACGAGTGGCTATAAAATAAAGCTGATTTTATTAAAGAAACGTGCCTACATGTGCGCGCCAAGCACAGGTGTGAATAGTGTCGGCAGCAATGGGTTTCAGAGAAATCTGCTTTATTTCCGGTTCAGGTCGTATTCTGAAGGCTACTGGCTGGATCAGGTGTAACTTTGTAGGTCCGATTAAAGCTAGCCTCTAAGGCTCTGTAGCCTCAGTGCACATGCCCATAACACAGAAAGATTTGTTCTCCAGTTTACAAGGAGACGGAGAAGGAAGCGTTTTCAAAAACTTCCACTCTGATGCCCATTTTTAAAAAGTTACATTTTCAAGCACCAAAACGCTGTTGCCGTGTAAATGCACCGCCAAATGCAACAAAACTTTTGCATTTTCACTACAAAACGTTATTGTGTAAAAGGACCTAAAGGTCAGAGGCTGACCTCAGGATGTCAACTGACAGCTGGAAGAAGGGCAACTTTGTCATCCAGCAAACTGGCAAAACAAGTCTGGATAGCCTTAAAATATGATTGATATGTTTATGCCTACTATTTATTATGTCTTTGAATTATTTGAAAACCATCCCTAATATGCAATCAATGTTATAAATTTAACTTTGTTTTATGTTACTTAAGGACATCTATATTTATTTTAATCTCGTGCAAATTTAATTTTGTGCAAAAAAGAGATCTGCACACTTGAATCAATGTAAGTTAAACTCTTTTAATTTCCCTTCGTCAGGGTAACAAACAGCATGGTCACAATGAACAGGCAATCAGTCACACCTTTGCTACATCACGCTCGATCATGTGGGAGATGTCGTTCAGAAGCAGGAGGAGGAGGAGTTTGTTGTCCTGACGACACAGCAATGAATAAAGTAAAGAGTGGAATCATAATATATATCCATCAGAATATATACATAAAGACAATCAAACTAGAGAGAAGAATTATATACACAAATAAACAGTATGAAAAATACACGACATTAATGGATGAGGACATTGCATACACATCAGGCAGACCATCATAAAATGCAGTGCTTAAAACCTTTTAGGATATAATAAAGCATTAGTGTCATAATCCACATTTAAGCCCTTTGGGTGTAGACAGTAAAAAATATTGTGTCGAAAAGAGCTGTTTTGGATTCACACACTAGACTGTCTACATGACTGTCTGCATTTCACCTATCCACGAGGAGCAGTGGGCTGCCACAGTGTAGCGCCCGAGGAGCAGTTAGGGTTAAAAGACTTCCCACACTGATGACCCTGGTGAGATTTGAACCGGCGATCCTCCGACATAGACGTAGCATTGGGTATGGGCTGTATGAACATGTTCATACCAATCTTAAACAATGGCTGAAATATCACTGTCAGTGCCTAATCCTTTTACGGGCCTGATAGTTTCAGATCCTTTCAACGTATGCACGTAGACTACGTCACTTCATTCCCTCGCAATCCTTATGACAGAGCTGCTGGGACGTGATATTTGAATATAAACCAACCATACGACGTTTGTTATATATTTTAATAGTACACATTTAAATATGTGACTGTTTTGTGGTGTTTGTAATTGTTAATTAAAAAAAAAAAAAAAAAAAGGAATAAAGACAAAAAAGGCAGCTCATGCGGCACACAATGGGCTAAATCCTTTTCCATTTTGGCACTGCCACCCAAGTATGTCTTTGAGACAGATCTGGTTTTTGATTGGTGGAGCTTCTTGTTCTTAGGCAAGACACTTCACCCACATTGCCGAGTATGAATGTAGTGTTTGACTGAGTGTTGGTGGTGGTCGGAGGGGCCGATGGCGCACTATGGCAACCTTGCTTCTGTCAGTTTGCCCCAGGACGGCTGTGGCTACAATAGTAGCTTACCACCACTAAGTGTGGAATGAAAGAATAATGCCATGTAAAGCCCTTTGAGTGACCAAAATAAAGCGCCATATAAATCCAATGTATTATTATTATTATCTATGGTCACAGCAGTACAATATGTGAACTTAAACAGGACATGGTGGTTAATTTAATTTTAAGTGTTAGCTAGTTTTAATATTAAATAAAAGAAGTGACGTGCCATCAGGGTAGGCAAAGTAGGCAGCATAATTATAAATTATTTATTTTTCCATTTCCAATAGCCTACAATACCTATAAGTTTGAACGTGTCCGCATTTTGTGCGTTTCATAGCCCAAATTACTAAACAGCGCTATTTCAAGGAACCTCTGCACAACCTCACTCTGCTGTAAGGCAGAGGGAGGCCACGCCCCTCCCAAAGGCACGTTGCTCCTCTGCCTCCGTTCCCATTGCGTGTTTTTACGTGTTTGCGCATGCGCAGTCAGGTCCCCAAGATGACAACCATTTATGTCCAAAGGCAGCGTATAGACCTGCCTTTGGACGTAACCACGCTATGCTAAATGCTATACTTCAACGCCTCTTCCGGAAGAAGAAGCGTTGTTTTTTTTTTACCACATTGACTGTGTTGGTGGTCCACTTTTAGTCACAACAGGTGCTCTACCTCCACTATACAGGACGTTGAGTGAAAAATTAACTTTATAATGATCCGCGGGTCATTAGTAAAGCTCTGGTGCTTCATGCCCCGCAGCACCAGTGAAACCTGTTCCGTTTGGCGAGGTCCATGTGTGTAATAAGTTTGTGTGAATGTCTGCATGTTCATTCTTTCGGCCATCCATCTTTTCATTATATCCATGTCATCTTTTAAGGCTTTTATTAAATAAATAGTCTCGGCTCTGGTCCAGGCGGCCATCCTGGGCTATGTTATCACCATCCTGTCATTGCGGCAAGTCGTTCATGCGCAGAACGACTGGAATTAACTTAAAGTGTGTTTACAAGAAAAAGGAATCATTTAATTCAGAATTAAAATCGAAATATATTAGCCACCTAATTCATATTTAAATTTAATTAGGAATTGCATTTGTATTAGGAATTAAGTGTTAACAAGGTCAGTTTAAAGAGGAATTAACTTTTATTCTCAATTAAAGAGGAATTAATGCTCCCATGTAAATGTGACCATTGATTAAGCTGGATCATTGCTGTGGGATATCTGTTCCACTACCAGTGTGGCAGCCATACACTTCACAAAAAGACTGAGTGTTTAGCAGAGCAGAGTCCTGAGGATGTGACCCTGGGGGGAGCACGTGTTGAGTGATAGGGTTAATTCCAGAATTTCTCTTACCATACTTTACTAACCACCTCTCTGTCAGAGTGCCCTAAGCAGGCTGGCTCCAAGTAATCTGCTGTGCACTTGATAACACATACTCAAGGTCTCCAACATGTTTTGCTACTGCTATCAGCAGCAGTGCACTCTTAAGTCTGTGAGAGACCAGGCAGTGTCAGATTTGCAGTGAACGCTGGTCACGGGCTAAACCTACAGATCCCCAGGGCTGTTTCTCTCAACCTGTAACTCCACATTAAACCCTGTGGTCATCTAACGAGCAACCCCTAATGCTCGACTCTGTCTCCGTTCTTAATCTAAAATCCTCACAACATTGAGGATGATGGTGGAGGAGGAGATCCCGTGGATCCTCACTGTCTGTGGTCTGTGTGATAGGAAGTCCAGTACCATTGTAGATGTAAGCTGATAGTCCAAGCAGCAGAAGTTTTTCGATTTAAGTCAGTGGTTTCATTTTGTTCAAGGCAGACCTAATGTCAAGGAAAAGCCACCTGGCACAGGCTCTCTTCTTCAGGTGGATAAGAACAGAGTGGACAGCAGATGACATGGAGTTTTCAGTTTGCTTTTCCAGTATTTGTACTGGTTTGGATCCACATTTATATCCACTCTTTATGACTAGGCATTCAAATCATTTCATGACTATCAGAGTAAGACCCACGGTCAATCGTCATTGATGCTCCTCGCTGCTGCACACTTGGGCACTAGGACAATGGAGGATGTCTTCAGACACACTGAGATCACAAACTGGTGTGAAAGGGGCAGTATTTTGAAAAAAAAAATCATTTTATAATGGTTTTGCTACAGTGATATACATCCCTTTAGTCTCATTCAAAGGACCAAAGTTGAAAAAATTCTGTTTCCTCCCTCCCTTGTTATTCCACATTTTGTAAAAAGTCAGCTCCAAACAGGCAAGTTGGATTTTTCTCGGTACTTGACGTCACCTATTGGAAACTCCTCCTCCTGACAATCCTGGCTCCTCCTACCCTATAAGAAGGTGAACTCCTCCCTCTCAAACTACCTTTCAGCTAAAACTGTGGTTTGAGTGGTTCAATATAGAATATATATATATTATACTTTATTGTCATATATGTAAAGCTTCATACACGAAATGTGTTATCTGCATTTAACTCCTCTCTGAGTGGGCAGCAACTGTGTAGCACCCGGAGCAGATACATTTTTAGTACCCGTTATATCACCTCGTTAACACCTTTGACTTGATCTAACGTGTTTGTGATCAAATGCAATGCAGCGGGTGAACAAAACAAATCATTATCACCTTACTATTCCTGTAGTTATTAGAGATGAGGAGGACACTGGTGAGCTTTTGAAGGAGCTGAATGAATCTGCTGCTGCTGCTGTTTTAAACACAGCCTGAAGCGCTGAGACGGACTCACAATCACAGTAGCCGCTTAAATATCTGTGCGTTTTACTGTAATGTGCAGTTTTTTGGCTGGACAGTGTGTGGACAGCAAAAGTAAAATGCTTTGGTGATCACTGATCTCCCCTCGCAAGATCGAGGCATGAAGTCAGCATCTACAGACACGCCTACTCATGAATATGCATAAGTAGGCCCCAAAACAGCCTGTTTTAGAACTACTCAAAGTCATTTTTCAGAGAGCTAAAACTCTGGAAAACAGGCGAGTTTGGGAAAAGAAAACCTCAAATAAGCATAATACTGGACCTTTAAAGATGTCTTTCCACACTTCAGTGAGCTCATGTACACAGCCGTTCTAGACTCTCCCTAGGATCTTATCAGGTCCTGCTGCCTTATGAGGATTGATGTGCTGAAAAGTATTTTGTACATAATCTGCAGACACACTAAATGATGGTGGTTCACCCGCAGGAATAGTGAGCCTGGTGTGGGTAGGTGTTTTGGTGCGTTCGAAGCAGGCACAGAAAACGTTGATCCACGGTTCGTGGCTCACCTAGTCTGGAACACTCGGATGGACTGATCAATGGTTCACAGCTCAACTAGTTTGGAACACTCGAATGGTCTATCCTTCTATCCCATTCTGTTTGCTCCTCTGTTCACTTACCCAAACCAGTCGAAGTGGATGGCTGCCACCACTGAACCTGGTTACGCTGGAGATTTCTTCCTATAAAAAAGAGGCAGTTTTTTTTCCCCACTGTCGCAAAATGCTTGCGCATGTGGATCTTGTTTGGTTCTTTCTTTTTACTATAGACTTTATGTTTTGAGATGATTGTGTTGTATTTTGCGCTATATAAATGAAGTTGAATTGAATTTAATAGAATCTTGCAGTGTTGGTCCCGAGGTCGTGAGTGCTTGTCCATATGCCCTGCCACATGCATCAGTCGTCATTGGATGCTGATTGAGGCTTGGTTATTTTCAGCATGTGTCTTTTGGCCGATTCACACCTGCTTGGAGGACCCTCCTTGCTGATGTCAGTGCCAGTGCACCTCAAGTGCTGAAAAGAGTGTTTTGTGCTATCTTTGTCTTCAAGTTTCAATTACAAATGCAGAGGCATTTCTCTCTGTTTATCTTGTACAGTAGGGATATTCAATTGAGTCCTCACCTACCTGCGTGTTCATCAGTTTTTGTAAACTGATGAACACATAGGACATACAAAGTATTTTTAGAAAGCCCAGAAACACACAAGATGACAACAGAAAGGTTTTTATTTATTTTCTAGAAAGAAGGGATGAGGAGAGTGAGGTCATGATGATCTCAATCCAATAGATGAACATCTATCTCTTTAGCACATGTGGGAAATGTCCTGGTCTTTATATAGTCTACATTGTCACAGCCCTTGGTTTGAAAATATAGCACAATAATGAATGTTTTGCCTTCCCAGCTCAGCATTTACAATGGCTCTGTATCAAGACTTGCTCTTATACAGAATCTGTCCCTGTCCTGAATGTGCTTTGCCTTGGTGGATGAGCCATGTGACGGGTCATGACAGGAAAATTGGTTGTAGAGCTTGAGAGTGATTAGTGTGCTCTGCATGGAGATAATGGCATGATGACATACACAGCTGCCTTGCACTCTGAAAAACATGTGCAGCTTTTTTTTTCTGGCTCTGGTTTGGCTCAGTGACCAAGTTTTGTGGAGTTGGAAAAAACAATGGAAAAATCATTTTGGAGGAGAAGAGTCAAATTTCTCCTCAGGCTTTGTCTTGAGCAACCACAAAAATGCAAGTATTTGCAGGGAGCTGTGGTGTAAGCACAGTGCACGGCATGCAACGTTTAAAACCACACAGGCCATTTTACAAGTTATGCACTAAAAGATTCACAAAGAAATTAACGTTCCTATTAAACATACATCAGTAGTTTTTAATAAACTAAAACTCTAGATTGACTCCTCTCAGGCACTAAAGGAATTCTATTTTTTATTTTTTAATGTTATATTGTGTGCAATCACATTGCACTTTTGGTAAATTTGCTTTCCTATCCCCATTCTATTTTCTATTTAATTACTGCATGAATCATCTGGAGAATAGCAGCCTGCATGGAAACTTACCCACTTCAGGTACTACCCTTGCTCTCTTAATATATAAGGTACCTGTGTCTACTGTTGAAAGCTCATAGAGGAAGATAAACACCAACTGGAGAAGGCAGGAAATCCCACAAGGCTTCTTCTACATTGAACTGTACAGCATAGGCAGCGAACAGCAACTGCCCACACCATCAGGGATTAAAGAGTACAGGGCAATGATGCTTCGAAGCAGCAGAGACAGGAGGGAATGTCAGGTAGACATTGGCCGTGTCTGAACTGAAGCAGTACGCACTACAAACCCTTCGCACTACCCACTCCAAACTAGGGTCTACTTCCCACCGAAGTGCACTACCAAGTATCCCATGATGCATTGCGAAAGTACAACGACAAAATCGGAAGCACACTGAGTTTAAAATATCTTCGTCAATTTGCCACCTTTGAAAGTTTTGAAAACATTTTAAGCAAGAAAGTGACCAAGTAGAATATCAACATGTGCTCATTTGATGCATAAAACTCACGGAAACACATTTCATACCAACGTTCTGGAGACCCTCCATTGTCCTAGTGACTAAACTTCCGGTTAACTTCAAAACAAGAGCCCTATTTACTAACGCGTTAAAAATAATGGAAGACAGGATCGGATGCTTTTATTTTGAAAAGGGGATGTTTTATTATTAGCTTGAAGCCAGTTCCAGGACGATTTTACATTCCCAGGTAACTTCTCGACAATCTATAAAACTGTAATGGTGCCTTTTTGTTTGAACGTATATATAATTATAATAAATAGAACAAAAAATTAAAGTGTCACACCTGTTGTTATTGTGAGTGACCCCTGCTTTATCACCTGCTCACCATCCCACATCTGTTTCACATCTCATCAGCATCCCACACCTGTTTCACATCACATCACCTCATCCACATCTGCCTTCTTAAGTGCTCCTTACCTGCTCCTCTATGCCAGGTTGTCTGCATTTCTTCATGACCAGCATTCCAGCGATTTTTCTCCGTGCTCCTCTTTTGACCTCCCGGCTTTGGACCCTGCTTCGTCTCCCGGCTCCCGCTATTCAGATCAACCCTTGGATTCCCGGCTCAATTGGATCGACTACCCGTTATCGACCTCTGCCTCGTCTTACAACCTCTGTCTCTTGGTTTTCCCCACAGCACCACTGCTCGATTCGACCTGGTAGGTATCCAACTCTGCTTTGTTCAGTTACTTTCCCGCTCCTGCCTTACTGTAAACCCATATAAAGTACCAGAACTCAAAAAAATTGAGGCAATCGATTGCCTCAATTATTTAAAGTTGATTAACTTAAAAGTCAAATTTTCCAGAAGTTAAAATATCGAATGACTGGCTTCTTGTACTTTTTGATAACAGTTAAATTAAAGTGCTATATGAATTAAGTTTATTTTTAAATAATCTAATTGAAACAACAGAAATAACAGAACTTTATCATTCTTAGCATGTAATTACTTAATTCTATTAAGATGTATTGTTTTAAAGTTATACTTATAATCAAATATAGTTCCATTTAGTTCCAAATGATCAGTTAAAGTTTCTCAAAAAGGAAGAACACGTTACCCTAACTTAGCATAATTAAGTTAGTAGAGCTTATATCTATTTAATGACTTTGAACATTTGAGTTTACAGTGCTCCTCTCTGTGTTTGTCTCTGCGCCACCACATCTTTGGTTAAGTATCTAAATACATCTGTGGCCTCTGTCCCTGCTTCTGAGTCCAGATCTGCACACGTCACAAAGAAGTTCCCACATGACTGCCCGCAGACGCCGAGGACGAGCCAGTTGTCGCCTCCGTTTTGGTTACCCTGTAGAAGTAAGTCAATTTTTGTATTGTACCAGTAACAGTCACATCACCTCATTTTAATCTCATAGAAAAGTTTTGTTATGTAACTCTGTTTTCATATAGGTGTAAGACTTAAAATATAACATTTCTAATGCAATACAAAAATACACAAATAACAATTTTTTATTTTTTGTTTTTTATTTGTTACAGGTTGGTGTGCGAGGACCATACACCAGGATTAATCATCATGTACCCCTGCTGTGCCTGTATTTTGAGGGAGGTGACCTCAGAAACCTAGGATTGTGCGCATTGTGCCACCTGGAAGGTTCCCTGGTGTTTACTACAACAGGAAACTTTTCCATTCAGTACAGTTCCAGGCCATTTGTGATCACAGGGGTTACCTTTTGGATTACGTTGTGGGATTTCCAGGGAGTCCATGATGCCAGGGCGCTTAAAGGGGACATATCATGCTAAATCCACTTTTTTAGCCCTTAAATGCATTTTGTTGTATATTTAGAGTGTTTAGAAGTACAGAAAAGTTCAAATAGTTTCTTCAGGTGCGTCCGTTGATATCTTTATATTCTGTTTGGTCTATTTTTCAGTGTGTTTCGATTTTTCCCCCCCACCCCATTCCGTGAGCTGTCCAGCATGCTGTGGAGGCGAGGTACAACGCCCAGGTTACTTCAGGACCCAGATGTGTGGTGGAGAGGGCATTTGGTCTTTATAAAAGCCCTGGAGGGGAAGTAAAGTTTGTACCTGAAGTAATTGTTGCCTCCTTTTCTTCCCCTCCAAACCTCTGCATCAGGAATGGTGAAATGTCAGAGCCAGAGGTGTGGAGGAGGACGATGGAGAAGACTTTGAGGTTCCTGTCCCAGTCCAGCAGTCTGGAGACAGACTCAGGGACCGTCTTGCTGCTGCAGTGTCTGACCCCAAGTGACACTGCCGCTGTTCTTGAGAGGAACATGATTTTGTTTATAGTTTATAATGTAAATGTTGATTAAAGTTGTTCCCATTAATATTTCTCACATTCTCTGTAAATGTTTGCTAAATTTGTTGTACCATCACACTGTATTGATAAAGCTATAATTCAAATTGTTTCTTAATGTGTTTGAGATATTGTATATATTATTATACAACAGTAAGTTCCGACAAAGTACTAATTTCAAAAACAAATTTCATGAGTGCTGATATAGAGTAACATCGGCACTGGACATTTTACACACAGTATCACTCTGTTCAGGCGTTCTAATAAGTCAACTTTCAGTAATGAAATGTTTGTGTTGCCTGGCAACAGTGTCATCTTTTTCCAGTTGCGGAAATTTGTTTTGGAGGAGCAAAATACATGATTAAACAAGTCAACTGTTAATACTGTTAATTAAAATGTTTCTTGTGGAACTTTTATATAAATGATGATTATTACACTCGCGGTTGTGCTGAATAACAGCAAGACCTTTTGTATGATTTGCTTAGTTAAAGTGATGATCACAACAGCAGATTACTTTAACATTATTTTATTAAACAGAACTAAAATTAATATCTTGCATAAATATTCAAACAGTATTGTCTTTCTCTCCTCCCTTTTTCTGCTTTCTGCATCTCCGTCTTGTCTCTCCACCCTGGCTCTGCTCTCCATCCACTCTCTCCACTCTTGTTCTCTCCTCTCCATGTTTTGTTTTTCCTCTTCCCATCTTTCTCACTCTCTTCTCTCTTTTCTCTCTTCTCTCTCTTCTCCATCTCCCTCAAAAAAGCCAGTTGACTTCACTCTTTCTCTTCCTTCTGTTCTCTTCTTCTGGAGGAGAGGCCACTGTCGCCACAGTTGTATCACAACTAAAGTGATGAGGTTTGGCAAGGCTATTTGGGCTGTTGGCCCATCACCTTATCCATGGCATCAAATCACTTCCAGGTGGCAGCAGTGGTCTCTCTTCCCTCTGTGCTAAGCCCTGTCCTTGGTGCCTTCAGGTCCTAGCAAACGGCACAATGGTTATTAGTTAATGATTCAATTCAATTCAATTTTATTTGTATCACACAATTCACAACAAAGTCGTCTCAATGTGCATATTAAACAGGGATGTAACGATTCACTCAACTCCCGATACGATTCGATTCACGATACTGGGTTCACGTTACGATTCTCTCACGATTTATTTTACAAAATGAGACTGTAGACAAATGATGATTGAAAAGTATTCCTTTATTTTTTTGGGGGGAAAAAAAACTAGAAAATACTGTACTATTTTCCTTTTAATTTTTCATTGTCAAAAGAATACCTTGATAAACTATTCAAAATAATGCAATTTAACTAAAAATAAATCTTGAATTAAATAAATAAAGGAATAATACAAATGAAGAAGAAGCTTATTAATTTAAATTCTGGTTCTATAATAAACAATGCAAAACTGCATAATAGTTCTTTTTCTTTTTAAAAGTGCAACTGAAAATGTATTTTGTGCCTTAAAAAAAAAGTCATTGCCCTGTATTTACGTCAGATATTTGTTTGGACCAGCAGAGGGCGCTGGTAACCCAGTGGTCGGTTGGCATGCAGCTAATCTAGCAGTGAAGAAGAGATGCTATGCTAGCAGACAGAGCTAATAGAATAACGTGACTTTTACAGATATTCAAGTAATATTACAGATATTCTTTCGGTGCTAAAGGGGTAAGGAATCATTTATTAACATATTTAAGAGTAGAAGGCAGCCAGAAAGAAAGTATTAGCAGACTCCGCCCGCCCCCTACACTGCTGGTTAAAAAAAGTACTGCAATTCAATTTTCAGAAGATCGATATCAATCGTGATACTTATGAATCGATTTTTAACTGCCTTACGATTAATCGTTACATCCCTATTATTAAATAATGAAATTCATAATAGAAAGAAAAACCCAACAAAATCCACATGAACAAGCATTTAGCGACAGTGGGAAGAAACAACTACTTTTTTACCGAAAGAAATCTTCAGCAGAAGCAGGTTCAGAGGTGGCAGCCATCTGCTTCGACTGGTTGGGGTTAGTGGACAGAAGGACCAACAGAACAGGATAGAGAGATATAACATAAGAGTGTCCCAGACTAGTTAAGCCGTGAACCACAGATCAGGAACTACCATAATCAGCTTCACAACACCTGAAACAGAGCAGAGAGAGAAGGACGAGGAGAAGGCACTGACTGCAGAATAACATGATACAGTATTATCAAGTCAGCCTGCCTTGGCCTTGGGCCTCACTCTCAGTGGCCTAGTCAATACTTATTATAAAGGTGACAAATCTCTTTCCGTTTATTGGTAAACCAACAGCAACTCCAAGGTCTGTAAATGTGACCGTTCACAGACGAGCCCATTTCCACTCTCGCGGTTAGGTTATGATTATATAATGACCACAGAGCTAATAAATAAATAAAATAAATAAAATTCCATGGTACAGAGAAAGGTCTGGCCGGGAAACTCCCGTATTATAACCCTCTTTCCCGCCATCTTCCCGTATTAGTATTTTTATGTAATAATTCAAAGATGCCTCACTAAACTGAACGCCGTCACTAGCCTCGCGAGAACTGCATCTGAAATGGCCTGGCTTGGTGGCAGTTCTCGCAAGATTAGTGCTGACAGCGGCAACAAACCCGGAAATAACTCAGAGAGGATGAATGAAGTCGTTTAAATATGTTGTGAAATGTAACAGAGAGTTTATCTTCCTAAAGAGCAGCAGGATGGGACACAGTTACACGATCTGTAAGATTAATAACTGAGATTTTAACGTCTACCACAGCGGAAGTCACCAGGAAAAATCATCCAATCACAAGCTCCACAAATATACACTGCTTTATAAAGTGTTAAAGAATGTAAAGTCTGTAATAAATGTGTTTAATAAGTCATTAGTGAATACCAGAGAACCACATGAGAGAGCATGAGAAATTATAAAAACATTTATAATAAAAATAAAATGCTAATATCAATCAATCAATCAATCTTTATTTGTATAGCGCCAAATCATAACCAATGGTATCTCAAGACACTTTACAGTAGAGCAGTCTTAAGGACGGACTCTTCATTTTATGGATACACACATATGCATATATACGTATATACACATACATATGTATCCCACACCCAACATGAATTCATCATGGCGGCAAGGAAAACCTTCTGTTAAGCAGCAGGAACCTTGTGTGGATCCCATTCCTATGATGAACAGCCATCCACGTTATGCTGTGTTGGGTGTGTGCAGAGGAAAGGGTGGAGACAGAGCCGCTGAGTCTCTGTAACTCCACACTGAGGATCCCACGGACCTCAATATCTAACTTAAAGACTAACGATGTGAAATTAATTATAAATATGCAATGTGTTGACTTGTATATAAACTGTAAGTATATTAAATAAACACGTGTTCATATACACATTTATGTTTTTATTTAGGCTGTTTTATAATTTAGGAATTAGGGCTGGGCGATATATCGAGATTTAAGATGTATCGAGTTTACTATTTTGGTGATATAGAAAACTATATTATTTCATATATATATATATATACATATATATATATATTATAGCTTATGTATCAAATACTAGTTTTAGGAGTCACTGCTTTTACTTCTCAGAACAACATGTAAAGCTCAGTTAGATGATTAATGAGTGCACATATTGATCAGCTGTTTGCTATTAGATGTCCCTGTGTAGCATTTTGCATCAACAAATTTAACCCAGAATTGTCTTTCTGGTCAGACTTTATTTGATTAAATTATTTAGATTTATATCACATATCACCATTTTGAGAAAATATATTGAGATATGAGTTTTGGTCCATATTGCCCAGCCCTAGTAGGAATGTTCACAGCATTTTAATGTTAATAAAGGTCGACCTACCAGACTCTAATCACATAATTGTATTTAGTAAGTGGTTGACAAGTGGGTATTTTAGATTTATTGTACACTTGTCTTAAAATGTAAGGGATACTGGAGCTTGGTTGAGCGGGTGGGACGGCTCGTAGTGGGCGCCAGAAAATTTCCCTTATTTTCAAATTCAAAACTTGACAGGTATGATCAACACCGTAGCTACGCGTAGTCCTCTGCATCAATGCTGACTCCTATGCTGTATATTGATGGGCACCTCTAAAAAACTACAACTATATGTCGAGGCAAGACTTGAATTTACACACAAGGTCAGATAAGAAAGTATTATTTCCAATGCAATTCCAATGCTTAAGACATAAAACATGGTTTAATGGGAGCAGAAGATAAACAAGGACTTTTTAATTATCCTCTGAAACCACACACACACAGCCATACCCCTCTAGAGGCATGATGGTAAATTGCAGAGCGATGCCATCCCTCGACGCAGGACTTTGAGGGGTGAATTATGGCGTCAGGTCAGCGGCGTAGCTCGTGACGCAGAAGCATGACTCAGGCTTACCGTGAACAAGCAGGATAGGTGGACAGATGAGAGAGCATAAGAGAGAGGCCCTTGATCTGTCGGGACATCTGGAGCCTGGAGGGCCAACAGATGAAGTTCCTGTTGGGTTTTGTGTCATACTGACTTTTTCAAAACACCAGGGTAGGGTTTAGCTAATGGTAACCTGGGAAGAGAGGCCCACAATCAAGGCCTCACCCTCAAGAGCTAGCACAATAGATGGAAGTTTTAAAATCTTCTAGTCAAGGTTTGCTGAAGAGGATTTGCTAAGTGGTTGCTTTGGAGAGCCATGGGCTTGCCAGGAAACAGCTGCTAACCAGCTCCATCAGGCTAACAGCACTATTTGGATTGCATGTTTGTCTGTAACAAGGAAGCTGAATATATGTTAGCAATGATGCCTCTTGTATTGAAGAATTTGTCTTTTTAAGTTTAGTGTGTCTCCACAATTTTTGGTTACAGAACAAACACATATGTCTTGAGCTCTTTGGTGTCCCTTGTGTCACTTTGGTGGTCTAAATCTGTGTTTGGTGTGCATCTTTCCTTATGTCCCGTGTAGCTTCTGCACAATAATACTAAATGTAACAAAAGACCAGCCGCCACTGGTCCTGGAGGTCTACTGCCCTGCATGTTGAAGCACTACAGCAAGGAAAAGAAAAGAATATTATTATTATTATTAGAATAATATTGTCTTGTAAATGATTTTCCATGTCTTTTCTTAGATTTACGATTCCGATTTATGTTGAAAATGTAGTCCTGATCTCTGCAGAAGCAGTTTCATGAGAAATTAGCAGCATCAAGGTGTGTTGGAGGAGAAGATTCATGAGACCAATGAATCAAGACTTAAATAGCTAAAATTTATTTTTACCTTTGAGACACCTTCCCTACTAGCGAACATCAACTGTGTGCTAACCACGTGGCTTCACTCCAGCGTTGATTATCACCTTCATAAAATCCAACCAAGGCTATTTACCAGAGGAGGGAATCTATGACCTGCGCTGTTTCACAGAAAGTGCACACTTGCAAAAGCTAAAGCAGTGAAATGTATTCAAAAAATGTACAAGAAATTTCCAAGCTCACAGACATGTACACATTCTCAAAAACGCACATATTTACACGTATCAGGGAGGGGCGACACGTGGGGGGACCACCCAAGAAGGAGCACTCTCTTTGAAAATGATGAAAATCCTGCTGCGGCCTGAGCTGCAATGCAGCGATGCATATATATGTTTTGCCTGTATACCATGGCATGGTGGTTGAAAATGTACAATACGTATCTACACCTCTCATGATAATTAACACCATCCCATTAGAAATTTTTAATAAAAAGCTGAGTGCTTCACACACACAGCATGTTTCCCTGACTCACAGAGATAAACACTAAACCACAGACAGTCACACAAACACCAAAAGAAAGCTGGAGATGAGGTGAAAACTCTAGAAAAGCCTGGGTTTCCAGCATGGTGAGACAACATGTTGGCTAAAGAATACACCAAACCCATTTTACTTCCAAGTTAAAAGGTAATAAAAATTACATGGTGTTATTGGGACTTTTCAGACCCTGACGATATCATGTAAGTGAAACCCTGCCTCGTTTCTGGTGTGAAACAAGAGGACCATTCACAAATTCTTAAAGTCATCCAGTAAATCCTGAAGTGATAAAGCAATCACTTTACATCCCAGCAGCGAATACAAGTGAGTACATTAAGCATGCCTGTCCTGCCTCACAGTCCCCCCAGTCGGCCCCCTAGAGTGGCAGCTTTGGACGGTGTGCCACAAATCTTCTGGAAATCCCTACGAGCCTTAAATAAGTAGTAATTAGTTTAAATGGATGCCCAGAATTAAATCATTCAGAATTAAAGTGTTCTGCTTCGTGTTTACATGGAAATAGTAACTCGGAATTGACCTTTTCACGGAAAACCGGCTTTATTCAATACCGCTTTAGTTCTGGGGGTTAGCAAGGCTCTGATTGGACAGGGGGAGAACGTGATGTATCACATATATCGAGAAAAAAACACAACAAATCTTTTATTGTCGGCTCCAACATAGACGGCCACACATGGGAACTGTTTTCACTTTTATTTTGATTGTAGTTTTGAAGCAGCAGCTCGACAATAACACACTTTGGTCCGAGGAGCGGAAGAGAGATAGGAACTAATCACAGGTAAATAAAGCCCAGTGAAACTCCAGAAAACAATCACCATGAATAAATATTTGCTCCCTGGTAAAGATAGTAGCTCTAACAACCAGTACAATGATAAACTTGGTGATATTACAGCCTGTGCATGCAGTACAGGGACACAGTTACTCCGTCTCAGTGTCTTAGTATCCGATGAAGCTTGTTTCGTTTGCCGATGTCTGTGTGTGTAATAAGTTTGTGTCCCTGTGAATGTCCGTGTGTTTATGCTTCATTCCATCCGTCCATCCATCCACTCCATGTCTTCTAAGGCTCTTATTAAATAAATAGTCTCAGCTCTAGTCTGGGCCGTCATCTTGGATTATGTCGTCACCAGCGACTAATTGCGGTAAATCACACAGAACGACCGGAATAAACTTAAAGAGGAATTAAGTGTTTACAAGATAGATTAGATTAAAATTTTAAATAGGAGTAAACCAGCCACCTAATTCGGATTTAGGTTTATTTCGGAATTAAATTAGAACTAGGAATTAAGTGTTTACAAAGTCAGTTAAAAGAGGAATTACATTTTATTCTGCTTTAAAGAGAAGCTCCCATGTAAACGTGGCCACTGTTGCTACATAAATACAAAAGATCAACTTAGCGTTATTTATGGATGGACTGCTCTCATGTCTCTGTGCAGCCTGTGTGATATGACATGTCAAATGGCCCAGGCTACTCAATTGTCCATTAATTAAAGATTTGTCCAAACCTCACTTCGTTTTCTTGTAGACAGTCCCCTTTCACAGTGTAGTTGATGAATAACTCGCTACTCTCCTCTTGTTTGGTGTGCACCGTACTGGGTATGTAGCCCCGCCCCCCTCCACTGCTTTATGCAGAGAGAGATGAAGCAATACTTATTGACCTATTTAGTGTGGTTGCAGCACAAATGTGTATTAAATATTAATTATATCAATAATTTTATTAATAATAATAATAATAATAATAATAATAATAATAATAATAATAATAATAATAATAATAATAATAATAATAATAACAATAATAATAACAAGAAGACTTAGTCATCAACATCCCCCGTCAAAAAAAAGCGGAAAAAGGGCAATAACTCCAGTAAAAATAATTGCGCGTTTCTCATTTTCAAACTCCATCAATTTATTGATACCCTGAAGCCACACACCAAATTTGGTTATCCTGTCCCCATGGTGGTCATGCTATGAGGGATAGTGAGGCTGATGGAGGATGATCATCTGAGAGTTTGGCTGGGTCTGCTTATGTGAAGGAGTGGCTTAACGGTTAAAGGGTACCTGTAGTGAAAATGTATATAACAAAACGTGTTTAATGTTCACAGTTAGCCATTTGCTGGCTCTATAATATTTGTACGGGATACACACCAAATTCGGTGGTATGCGAGGACCGCTTCAAGCTGAGCCGCTCTTAGAGGGATCTGTGGGCTAAACTAATGGCACGAAGCCAAAGATACGTTTGAAATCAGACGGCGGTCCGACAGAGTCCCTTCACAGAAAGTCTCAATGCAGCTTGTAAGCGTACTTTTTCAGAGCACTATTATGTTTCTGCCTCTGAGGGATACTATGGGCGGCTGTCATGCCAATAACTGCATCCCCACCAGACTGTCGCCTTTTATTTCCTTGTGGCTAAATGATGAGTTGTCAGGAGAACCTCCCTGTTCATTAGGGCGCTATTAGGTGTTGATCCTTGGCGCAACATCCCGTCCATGAACAGAGCTTTCGCACAGCTTTCATTTCAGTTGCTAGACATATTTGTGCACTTCCAACACCTAACTACACATCGGTGTCTCCTTTCTGGTGGTAACAACAGCTCTGTTTGTTTGGCTAATTCCTCATGCTGAGTGGGAGCATGAAGGCATACAAGAAGCAAGTAGTTTCTGAGAAAGGTGAGATTTAATCCTATCGTAACCTGGATGCTGCAATTTATCACTGAGGGAGAGGTTACACACTGCTTCGCGCCAAGGGCCAAAAAGAAAAACTACACTTCCCACAATGTAAACAGACCTGTGATGCCTCTACCTCCCACAACGCACCATGCCAATCAATGAACGTGAGTCATATCCACAGTCTAATTTTTATCCTAAAAACAGAATTTTTGACAGCTGTTTGAAATCAGCGTTTACCATTCCTGTGCAGCAGCTAGAATTTACTCCAACATTGTAGATATTTATTCTCTAAAGTGTGACTCTAAAATGTGTTCACTTCCTCTACAAAACAGTCTCTTGGAATTTCATGCATACACAAACTACAAAATGATCAACATTCCAATAAACATGGGAAGAAAGGGCAGTACCTTGACAAAAGCCTAATATTATTCCTAGCTTCAGTCTGAGCCAGTGCTGTTTGTTTGAAACAGGAAAGGATCCTGACTCCATTGTTTGGGCTGAAAAATGGGAGAGGGACAATGAGTGTGATGATACAATACGCCAAGCTTCCTCCATCGACTGCATTATTGACAAATAGGTCATAAGTCAGAGGCATAAAGTGCTGTTAATGTTTCTTCAAGGTACTAACTGTACAGACAACATGTACTGGGACATTCACGGCCACAGGAAAGGCGCAGGTTTGTGTCACAACTGTCAAGAGCGAATGTAGGTATGTATTTGTTAAAGCTGTGTCAGGTTCTTAACCAAAAGCATTTTTAAATCTATTGTTAAGCAGGAGAAGTATCTAAACCAGTGGCCAGTGTGACCAAAATCAAGGAACATTGTCAGCTTTTAAATCACATTTAATCAAAAGATACTAAAGGCTGACATGAGTCATTACACGTGACAATTTATATAAGATTGAAAAAAAAAACAATATTGAGAAGAGGGAAATAGTGTCTTACCAATAAATTGGTATTAGGTAAATCATTTTTCAATCCACGTTTGGGTCCTGACCTGCAGCATGTGAATCTATGATGTAGATGTCCAATATAATGGAAAGTTGGTAATGTGTTTGTAAAAACAAATAGGGCCACTCAGAAAAAGCTGAAATGTACATTACAGTGTGTGTGTGTGTGTGTGTGTGTGTGTGTGTGTGTGTGTGCACTCCCTCGGGGTCAAGCTCAGCCTTGGGAGTTTTTGCACGACTTTCTGAAAGTTCAAGGCAGCAAAGCAGTGAGGAAGAGGTTACTTAAGTCCAGAGTTTTGGCCTGGTGCCAGCTCTCCTGTCCCAGAACATTTTGTACAGCAGAGTGAGGGCAGGCAGGCAACAGGCTATCTCCTCATGTGTTCTCACTCACACATGTGTACACACACATACACAGTTTCTTCTTCAGGACACAGGATTTATATAAACACTGGAATGTAACTGATAGGAGGCTTTTTTTTTTTTTTTTTGCAATAGGTCAGTGTTTTCGTTCACATATTTTAGACAATACGAACATGTAACAAGACAAAAATCAGAATCAGAATCAGAATCAGAAATGTTTTATTTGCCATGAACAGTTTTGAGGACAGTACAAGGAATTTGACTGTCCTCAAAACTGTTCATGGCAAATAAAACATTTCTGATTCTGATTCTGATTCTGATTTTTGTCTTGTTACATGTTCGTATTGTCTAAAATATGTGAACGAAAACACTGACCTATTGCAAAAAAAAAAAAAAAAAAAAAAAGGGACAACATTGATCAGTTCTTAGTGACACATGCCCCCGTCACTGATTATGTGACCTAAAAAGATAAGAATATGCTGTGGATAGAAGATTTAAAAAACAACAACAAACATACAACTAAGGCTAAGTAAACCAAGGTGATCAAAGATCAAACCTAGATAATCAGGAGAGACAAAATACAAAAAAAAAAAAAAATACAGTATAAACAATTAAAATGTTCAATGAAAATACCAGAAAAACTACAAAAAGGACTAAAAATAGAATCCATAGAAACTAAAACAAAAATAAAATAAATTTGCATAGACTTAGGCACTCCCTTTACATTTATCAAACCCCTACCCTGACCTAAAACTTCAACTTTTCTGCAATTAAAAGTCACACTCATAGAAAAACTGTTAAAACCAATTATGCGGTAAAGAAGCGTTAAAGCGTTAAAGAAGCACAGACAATCACCTGTTACAGAGCATCAGTCTCACATTCAATTTAGCCACAAAGGTCACTAAACTTTCACAACACAAAAACCCACAAATACAAAATATTTACAAACTTTCACACCCATAACATGTAAAGAATCAGCAGCAGAGCAGAAAATGAAAATAAAATGTGTGCTAACCATTTATTTGTCAAAATAGCCAAAAAAAAAACAGCCATGGAGAACTTTGTATCCTCGCAACTTTTTAACATATTTAACAGCCAAGGCCAGCCTTGTTTTTCATAAGCCAATAGTCCTCCTCATGTCCACTGGATAGATGCAGGACAGGTGCTGCTAGTCGCTAAGCTAACTGCTGCTGCTGCTCTCCTCCGCGATTTCTACAAAAACGACCTTTACCTCAGGCTAAGCTTAACTTTTTGGCTCAAAAAACTCTTTTTAGCCATTTTCGAAACAATTTTTGTGCAAAATCACCCTCGTAGCGTGGTCGCATGGCTTGACTCACTCTATTCCTCACATTCGTGCTGTGTGTCTACATTCAATGTTGTGTTTACAATTAAATTTCCAGTGATTTCAACTTAAAAAAAGGACAACTGTCCAAATATAATACTTCAAAATGTAATTAAACACTGTTACGTGTTTCTCTATCGCCGGCCTCCGTCCTTACCCTTTCTGAGTGGCTGCAGCACACCTGATTGCTGTTGGCAATCAGGGTGAGGGAGATTATTTAGGATGACAGGAGAGAGGAGCAGAGCTGAGCCACACACACACTGCAGGACAGAGGCATAGTGAGGTTTGTTTGTTTGTTGTTTGCTTAGTTGTTGTCTTGTTTTGTTGAGTGGTTTGAAACCTCTTTCTATTTAAGTAGCAATCATTTATCTCATGCATGTTTAGATTGCTGGGCTTTGTTATTTTAGTTTGGCTATAGTCGCTGGTAGTCCTGTTTTACGGGTTTTCTTTCTTGGTTTAATAGTTAGTTTCGGCTGAGGTAGCTTAGCCAGGGTGGCCCATGGAGTGGTTAGCCAGGTTCTTCACCCCTCTTTTCCTTATTTTGGCCGGCGCCTGTAGCCTTTTTGGTTTGTTGATTTATGTTTTGATTCATTAATGTTTTCTTTACAATAAAACTTGCAAACTCGAACCCTTTTGTATATGTTAGTGGTCTCCCTTCATCAAGCCACATTTTCTTGAGGAGACCACGGATTATCATGTGCCAAAGTTAAAACCTCCTTCCGGTACGCTTTAGGAATCACGATCTGTGTCAGAGCACTCCAATCATCATCTATGGATGCATGCGGCGGTGTCCACTTACGCACCAGCATCCACCATTGCACTATTACTATCAATGGTACTTGAACGTGCTGGACTTCAGTCGAGCAGCCAATAGAAACACCCAAAACAGCTCATGGCGCTCACGTGTTTGTAGAAAGATCTTTGATTGGCTGAAATCCCAGATTTCAAATTGTCTCATAAAGAGCCAAGAGAAGAAGCAAATATTCACTGTTCACTCAGAACATTTTGGATTACAATATGCTCAAAGATGGTTATGGATTTTTGACCAAATGACACCAAAAGAAAAAAAAAAAACTTACATACTGCAGCTTTATGTTGGTCACTGCGCACCCTTCAACCCAGTTATGCACTTTGAGTGGAGCGGCCCTGAAATGTGGGATAAATTAAACAGATATAGGCCGACCATATAGGCCTGGATTTAAAGAAAGCTTTCTTTAGCCGTACGTGGTTACAATTAACCATTGGTCACAGCCCCCCATACAGGGAGAACTAATAGGTAGTGATGGACACAGTCATCCCCTTGTCTACATCTGGCCGACCTCACACCAAACACACACACTCTCAGGGTGTGCTAAGCTAAGTATAGCTGTAAAGGCTAACCACACATTCACTTGAGGTTTGGCTTGGAGACAACTTTGAGCTGTCAGGCTAGTTTCCCCCTCACATTTAGAAGTGTCTGTCACACATAAACACACAATCAATGGGGCAAGGAATATTTTGAGAAACCAAGTAAAATAAAAATGTGTAGGCTGCCCATGGAGCTGCCTGCACGTACGCAGCTTGTGATTTGAATACAGTAAGCTCTGTGTACACACTGATTTATCGTGTACACATGGTATTTATTTGCACTTGATAAACACCTGGTGGCTAAAAAGGCTTGACAGACCTTAAAATATCCTAGCAGTGCTAAAGTCTTTCCTGAGTCAGAGAACTGCTCTATTTTGATAGGCTGACTGTGCTGGCGTGAGCCAAAGAGCCGCCAATGAGATGAACAACCAAAGAGAATGTTAATCACTGCTTGACTTTACAAACGTCCGCATTGCTATGGAATTTTCTTTTAATGATTGATAACCAATTTTAGAAGAAGAGTTTTATCCACAAATGTTGACTTGACATGTCCAGGAAATTACATTCATTTCACTTTAATTTTCTCATCACAAATGAGAAAATAATTGTATCATTATAAATACTTCCAATCATGCTTTAAAACAACAACAACAACAACAAAAGTATAATAATAATTAAATTTGGGAAAAAATTGAAAAAAAAATTCTAGGTATTTTGTCTTTTTACATTTCAACAATTATTTAGTTCCCATTACACATTATAAGATGTTCCCTGATTTAAAATTACGTTTATTTAAGATAAAAACCTCTTCCTGTTAAAGTCAAAAGAGTAAGGGTGCAATCAGGAGCGTTTGAAACTCTTTAGGTTTGGTTTTCCATTGACATCCTGCTTCATGTGGGCCTACTGTATGTGAACACACAAGCAGAGGCGTTGCAACAGGGCAGGCAACACAGGAAATTGCCTAGGGCCCCGAGCTGAAGGGCTCCACCGAGGAATGGCTCACAGTCAATTTCAATGACAAAATAATGTAACTGCTTTGAGACGCTGCAGCGACAGCGCACCTTTGTGAGTGGTCATTGGCTAGTTGCTAGTAGGGGGCCCCGACAGCTGAGCTGGCCTGGTGTCGCCTCGGGGTCCCCCCAGAACGGCTGGAGGAGGTGTGCGTCTGGGCATCTCTGCTGAGACTGCTGCCTCCACGACCCGGCCCCGGATAAAAGCGGAAGAAAATGGATGGATGGACAACTTGAAACCCCCCGGACACATTACAGTGATACGTCGAGAACCTCCCTAATGGGGCCCCACTACTGCTGGTCCCTGCATCAACGTGCTGATGTTATCAAACACACACCGATAAATGAAGCGGACATATCCCTCAGGGCTCATGAAAAGAAGAAAAAAACAAGAAGAGGATGAAAAGAAAAAACGTGATAGTGGTAAGTGAGAATGTGTAAACTGTGTGTGTTACATTAGTCCCAGGCACTTTGTCCTAAACTCCCAGTCATCCACCAGCACCAGAAAAGTTCACTGCACATTTAAGTCTGTGTAAAGTGAATTCAGCCATTTTCTTCTAAACACATTTATAAAGTGTGTTTATATGTATTTATTAATCATTCAAATTTGACAGTGTAGTTAACAACAAAGTTCTGTGGTATGACAAACTTAGAACACATTTATTCTTACTTTGCACCAATTTTAACAGTTTTATGTTGAGAAGTAGTCCAGCTTTGTTTACACATAAGTCTTGTTGTCAATGGCTGTGTACATACTGTACATTTATAGCTACACAATAAGTTAGTCCTTTGCTGCCAATGATATTTTCTCCCAGAATAAAGCATTAAAGCTGTTACTGCAAATTAATGTTCATTAATTATTCCACACATATCTCAAATGTTTAGTGTATGTGTAGCATGCACATTTCTTTACGTAAGCCAAACAAATACATGGTGCTGTTTTCTTTTTTCATCATCAGCAGCAGCAGAAACAGCAGACCTCTCTACATGAACTTATTTAGTTTAACTTTTTAAAATACATTTTAAAGTTTAAAATATATCATGGGAGCTATCTGATTTAATATAATAACACAAATATTTGTCTTAAACAATTGCTTCTTATACTATTTTCTTTCTAGCAATATCAACCTCAGATCATGAGGGGGGTTTTGAAGAAGAAGAGTAGGACATGATGGCACCTTCATGCAGCAGCAGCATTCCATCACCACCTCCTCACCACCCCCATGACACCACATCACCAGAACAGAAGATACTCAAATAATAGCAAATCAAATAATATCACATGATCCTGCGCTGTGGCCAAAAGCAATCGATGACAATGCTCGGTGTGAAATTGTGAGAAAAGAACCACTCCAAATAACAGACATGGACTTCCTCAAAGTTCAGAAAACCCACCTCGGAGATTCACCAAAGAAAATTACAAAATGACAATGAGAAATCCAATATTCATTGTTAATGTACTCTTACGTTCCACTTCTATTACTTGTTTTTTTGTCGTTTTTTTGCGCATTTCAGTTGTGTTGATTTTTCTGGCATTTACTGTAAATATTGTGTGTAAAGTTTGCATTTAGTTTGGATAACTATGTTATTTATTTTATATGTTTATTATTTAATAAAGTATTTCTTTACTGATCCGTCACCCTGGACTTCATTCATCATCCTTTTGGGGCCGTGAGGCCCCATAGTCCTTCTTGCCTAGGGCCCCCAGGGGGTCTAGAAATGCCCCTGCACACAAGTCGTGAGTGCATCAGAGAAGTGAATCCTACTTTGATGGTTTCAGAGAGTTTCTAATATTATTATAACATTCATACCTCTGACAGAGAGCTGACTGACAGACAGCAGTATGCAACACAAGTAAAGAATGAAAAAAAAAGCTAAAACATTGAAACAGCCTATGAAAAGAAGAGAAGTAAAGAGCAGGGGTAGGAAGTTGTTGATGTTTGTAGAACTCACCAGAAAACCAAAGTTTTTTTTACATGTCTACCAAGCAGAATAGATTTTACTAGCTCCGGTAGAACAGAAACGCTTTCTTCACCATGCTTGTTCTCTTTTCTGCTTTTGATAAGTGTGCTAACAGCAGAGAGCTAGAGAAAGATGTGCAAGCAGTATAGTGATGATGATGATGATGATGACATACTGTAGCATAACAGAATGTTCACTGTTTTAAAATAGTAACTGCTGTGCTTAAAATAGCTGTCATTTGTTTTGGTTTTCAGATATTTGTACATTTAGGGTCAGATTCACAAAGATCTGAAGTAAAGGGTGGTATTCCAGTTGCTTCCCTAAATCCTTTAGTGACACAGTTTCCTCACCTGCAGCGCGGAATTCAATAAAATTGCATCAATGATTAGTGCAAGAACAGAACTGGTGCAGACCGCCCCTATTTAAATGAGAGTTTTGTACGTGGATGAATTACAGCAGATAGATAGATAGATAGATAGATAGATAGATATTCTTTATTCATTCATTTGATGGATGGATGCATGGGCGCGGGTGATCGCGTGCGGGTGTAAGATAGGGACCCGAGGAAGTGAGATAGATGCACGTCCAGCTTTTTTTCTCTCTCTCTCTCTCTCTCACACACACACACACACACACAACTGGAGCCTTTCTCTTTTAATCTTCACTGTGTTTTCTGTCCACATCTACTGCAACGATGATCTCTGCGTGTGTGTTTGCACCTCCTTCTCAGATGTACTATTTTTCCGTACTAAAACTATCACCGCCAACAGTTACAGATTTCATGAATCGCATTGCTCCCCCTGCATAACTTTATTTGCATTTCCACCTCCCATATTTTGGCTCCCCCTGGGAAATCCACTTACTATGCATATTCATTAAAGGGAAATGGATTGAGGACGCATTGGGAAGCGCAGCTGATGCCCACTCCTCATTCCCTGCCCTTTGTACTCCTTATTAGCACGTGGAGTGATGTTTGCACACGTTTTAATACCACTAAACCTTTTGTGAATCTGCACCTTAGTTTTTAGTCATTTCAATAGAAAGCTTCATATTCTGTGAGACTTTAAAGGACAGGTATATTGTACTGTTTCTATTCATGTTATCCATACATCCCTATGTTCTGGTCCTCCTCTTATGTGGTTACAAAAAACATGTATTAAAAATATATGAAAATGTTTTGGTCTGCTCCCCTGAGAAGTAGACCAAAAAAGTTATTTGCATCCCCCATATGTCCTACTTTATCTCCACGTTAACTGTATCATGTTTACATTGCCAGGTTAATCTTACTATGAACCACATCATGAAAAACCGAATCCAGTCTCACACATAAATGTAGACACTGCGACCACAAACTTAAATCATCTACTGTGCAGCATAAACTCCTTTTCATTTCACTGCCATTAGCATGCCTTAGCACAGAGGAACCTTTTTCTTTTCAACACTGCAAATCTATAACACGCCTCAGGTCACTTAGAGCCTGCAAGCATCATTAATAATGTCATGACCCCAGACGACAGAGAAAACAAATGAAACACTGTGTTTCAGAGCAGCTGTGGATAAGAGGTGTTCAACCACACTAAGTCCTCTAACTCAGATAAACGAGTGGATAATCAAATGATTACAATTATAACCCACTTTGACCCTTTTTAAAAAGTCTAAAACCTACTGTTTAAATGGCGCTCAGCTTAACAAGGACCTCAATTATCTGGCAACGCGCCCCCAGTTCCAGAGTGACCCCACTTCAACAGTAATAACCCTCCCTTTGCAAAAAGCAGACTCCTAAATAGCCGTACTGAGACGATCACTGGTGGACAGACATGTACCTGTATGTCTGCCACTGTTCTATAGACTGCATACACATGAAACCACCAGTGTAGACATAGCCTTATTAGTGTATCACAGTATATTCAGGTGTCTAGACTGCAAACATTCAACACAGACGCTTCACAGCTTATCCCAGGGAAAATGTTAGGAGGAGGAAGGGGGCTTTAGCCTATGCAGATCAACAACAGCCATATTGGTCTGACCATAAATCCTGTGTAAAGGTCAGTGTTCTGGTGAGAGGGCGAGACAAAGAGTGTGTGTGTGTTAGTGTGAGTGCAGATTACGAGCTGAGTTTGGAGGCATTCACTGACTGGTACGAAGTGAGAAACCACAAGTCAGCACCAAGTCAGAGGCAGCTGCACAGTTTCTTATCTTCACACCTGATCTACATTATTTTACAAGCTGATACAAAACTATAAATTAAATCGTAGGAGAATAAGTTTGACCTGTCAGGTTCTGTTTGTTATTTAGCCTTTGGGGTCCTTTTTAAGTTATTCTGTGTTTAACTCCAGTCTGTGTTTCAGGTATTCCTGCTTGTGGCTCCACCCCCCCCAGTGATGTCTGTGTGCTTGGTTGGTGACTAATTAGCGCCCTCATGTTTCCACCCAGGTGTGGGCCATTCCCAATCAAGCTTCCCTTACTATTTCGCTGAGTACTTGGACACAGTATGACTGCTGGATCATTGTATGTTGTCTTCCCTCCTCGTGGCCTGCTGGGTCTGGTCCTTACTCCCTGTTCCTCATGTCTTTTTTATTTAAGTTTTGTTTTAGTAATAAAGATGGACTGCTTTCAAGAATGCTATGCATCAGTCTTTCCTCCTTCTCTTTCTGCATTTGGGTCCACCCCCACACCTGACCATGACATGACCTTTTATTTTCATTTTTTTATGTTAGATGTGTCACATCAAGAAGAGTTTCCAGAATTATTTTAGGAAACACTTTAAGTTTCAAAGCTCTCAGTAGCACTTCAGCATAATCCCAGGGATGGCGTATACAAGTTTTTACACTACTAATGTTTTAGTCAACACCTACCCCCAATTTCCACTGGATGTGTAACTGCTGTGTAACAGCAACTGAGCTGATAAATTCCATTAAGGTCAATGTGTCAATTTCCTTCGCATATGTATGCGGTCCGTCACAGCTGCGTAACTACTGCGTCATGCTGGAGCCCTCCGCAACAGATACACAGACCTTATATTTTTGTCAGATGCCGGAGCTGTGTTGCATGAATTCAACAAAGATGAGCCAGTTCAGAACAGCAGTAATGCACAGGCACAGAATATAATGTCTGTTTTTTTTTTTCAAAATAAAATACTAGGTGGATCGGATTTCCATCCATTTACCTCTATATATTTAACAACTTCGGGATATCTACAGGTATCTACTTTATGCGCCTGTTTAAGATGAAAAATAAATTCTGTTAATACCAGTCAAACCTTTTTTTCTTACTTCTGTTCATTCTTGTACTCAGTCTTTAACCACAGTTGGCTGCTCCGAGAAAGGATTGCACATGTACGGGTTTCCAGCTGACAGAGACAGGCAAAACAAATGGTTGGCCTGGGTAAGTATGGAGCATCTAACAGTTGTTAGAGAGGTAATCAGCACAAACAACGTTGTTTTTGTACTTATCACTCTAATTGATGTCTTTTATGATTCAACATCTTTCTTACAGCATTTATAGAGTTGTGACATTGTTAATGACACTTTCTAGGCCAACACTAACATCAGTTAAGATGATTACAAGAAAGATGAGTTGAAGTCATTGATCAGATTAAATGTTCTTTTGGCTTGCACAATATCGATCAAATTTGCAGGAACACTTTGAGGCAGACCAGTTCATTTATGATTAAAGTGGAAGGGTAAGGTTGAGATCCGATACGTTCCCAACAGTATTTTTCCATCGTCCTGAGGGCAAGAAAAGGAAGGCACCAGCAGACAGATACAATCCTCCTCCTGTAAATGTTGTGTGCCACAGGAGAAACAGGTTTGACTAATGTAAACACATTTCTGAAGCAATCATTTTATAGTGAACTTAGTATTCATGGATTTTAACACTGTGCCATATCTTCTATCATCAGCAGTTATTGAGGAAGGCAGTGATGCAGAGAGAGAGAGAGAGAGAGAGAAGAAAGAAAGAAAGAAAGGAGATGGAAGTGAATTCACAGTCAGTTAAATGATCTGAAGAGGGAACTAATACAGCAAAAAATGAAGTTAGAAGAGTGAAGGCAGCACTGAAGATAATGAGAAAAGACAAGGTAGCTCCTCAGAAGGAAATCAACATATATTGACAGAAAATTAAATAAGATATTTTCAGGAGACCAAATTAGGGCACTGGACAGGAAAAGCTCTAAAGAAATGAAATGGGGAAAATAAAATATTTGGAGATCACTGAAAATGAATTTTGCAACTGACCAGAAGAGGTATAAACCTTGGAAAAAAGGCACATTCCCCTGCCAGCAACAAGAACACTTCAGAGGAGAATGCAACACGTTAAATTTGAACCAGGTGTGTTGGGGAGAGGTCTTTCAGTTCTTGAAAGTGAATAGGGAGGGATTCAAGGAGCTGGAGAGGGATTGTGTGTTAACATCGAATGAGATGGCAATTACACCTAGTGTGGAGCTGTGAATGAGGACAGGAAGACTATTTGGTGACGTCACACTTCCAAATCATGAAGGAGCAGGAACAAGTTTGTGTATTTATGCTGGCAGGAAATACGAGCAGGTGGAAGCAAGTTGTGGCATTTCATTACAGTAGAAACTTCACCAGTGTTGCAGTATTCAAACCTGTAATTTTGGAAATCATCAAGAGGGCAGCATCGGTAGGGACACATGGACGATATCTGGACCTCTGTAGAGCATCCTGTAATGACACACAGGCAACTGTATTTCATGCCTGATCTTCCACATCTGGTCAAAAATCTGAAGAGGGCCCTTGTTCGTGGGCAAGTATTTTTACTCCACGCTGATGTTGTTCAAAACAATAAACTTGCTCTAATGAGGTTTCAGTGGTCCCCATCAAAGACATGGTACACTGATGTCTTCTCGGCAACCGGTTATAGCACTGAGCCAGCTCAAGATGGAGGAGCACAACAATGCCATCACTTTTCTCCAGGACATGATCAATTTGTTACATGGCATGAGGATTGGTCCAAAAGGTGGTGGAAGTTGGTGCAAAGTGGAATAATAATGGTCACAACATCTATTCTGTCAATAGAAAATGAAATGTTGACAAGGGGACACGTTTGTGTTGACTGCAAGGTTCACACAAGATTGAAAAATCTGTTCAGCTGTGTGAGGGTCAAAAATCCTGTTCCAACTCCTCTGGAATTCGACCATGTACTCAGGATTATATCAGTTGGATATAAGAATTTCTTACCACCATCAAATCCGGCAGTTACCAGAAAGATGACTATACCCATCTGGCAGATTTCCTAGAGACGGTGGTTCCCATGAACTGTCCTTCCTGGGATTCGTGTAGAGTAGCTGCTGGTGAGCAGAATATCAGTTGACCTTACACATTCAGAAAAGAGCATTCTATTTCACCTTGCAGGCGACATTGTGCACCGAGTTCTCAAAAATTGCTGATTACACAACACAATATGCACATCTATAACATCACATTTCACTCTCACCTTAAAACAGTTGACTCTTCCCTACCGCTTCCATTTTCCTACCTTGACTCCCTCTTCCCTTCCCCCTCACCTAGGTGTAATGGCACGTTCACACCAAACATGTCGAAAGCATCAAAAGTGTCAAGTGTACATACACAATATATTGTGGACACGCTTCTAGGAGCATCAAGAGGTCCCGCTGTGCATCCTGCACTTGTGTACGCATTTTTACGCATGACGAACAGTGCATGTTTTGAGATTTCAAGCTTTTGACGTGCGTTTGGCACCTCCAACGCGACCGATGCTGGAGTTGGAATTGTTGAACTTTTGGGGCATATCGCAGCACGTCGACCAATCAGTAGCTTTCCCCAAATGTAACAAATTCAGAATGATAAAAAAAAACACTAACCAGAGGCGGAGACAGATGGACAGGTGCTCTTCTGCTGAAATGAGAGCGTTTGTAGTTGGTGTCCTGGTAGGAGATGCGACGGCCGATGAGGGTCAGCAGGTCGTCAAACTGGGCCCAGGAGAGACGGAAGTAGTGCTGAAAGCGACTCTCGTCCCAGCTCTGGTGTATCCAGAAACTGTGTCGAGGCTCCCTTTGACGACATTGTCTGGCTTTATTTATCAAATAAAGCCAAGCCACTCTCTCCATAATGTAGAGCCAATGAGGTGGCATGTTCAGCAAGGAACTCCAAACTTTAATCTCCATTAAATCACACTTCTCTATAGTCCTCTAACATCACAGTGCACACACTGAGTCACACCAATATACATCTGACCGGAAACCCCGCCTTCTCAACACAATATTCCCCACCACTTCACAGTCACTGGGTGAATTATGGACGTAACTGATCGTCACAATATCATCCATTGTATGAACACCACCGGCAACAGAGAAACCCCTCCCCAAAACGCGCTCAACGCGCTCTCTTACCAACTTGTCTGGGCGCGCGTCCAGAGTGTCTTTGAAGCTGGTGACAAGCGTCTGATTCAATGAGCATCAAGCGTCCAACTAGGGACGTGAGGCACAATTTTGATGCCCGAAATGTGTTTGGTGGGAACTGCCCATTTTCCTACCCTGACTCCCTTTTCCCTATTCCCTTACCAATCACCTTGGTGTAACACTGCCCTCTCTTTTTATATACTCCGTTTACTAAAGTTTTTCTTACCCTTCCTTAGGGAGGGCTGGTGATTGTCACAATTAAATAAAATAAATGCATTTATTTAATTGCAATAACAAAGCATGCATTGCTGTTGTAAAAACATTGCACTTCATGTAGTGTTGACCTTTGACAACATATGCAAAGTGAAAAAATACTTTTCTCCATTTCCAAACTTTAGTCTAACGCTTGAATCTGTTCAGAATGGGAATGTATGAAACTCACCCCATTCTCCTGAAATTCTAATTGGACATGGCTTCCTGAATTTCACTATATTTCTGAATCAGTAATTTTACTTGTACTTAAGTATGTTTTAAAATAAATAAAGGAATTTATTACATTTCTACACCCAACCATTATTGAGTAAATTATAATTTTTTGTGATTCTTTTTTTTTTTTTTTTTTTTCATAATCCCTTATTTTCTTAGTCGTGCCATTTCTGATCAAAGCCCAGCCACTTTCTTTGCTTCAGGTTGAGATTTCTACATTATGTTGTTACCCACATGGCACATTTGACAGGGCACTGTTTTAGAATTCCTAAATGTAGCTATACTTAGAGGCTGGTATTTTTTTAAATTTATTTTGAAGTTAATTTATTGAACTCAGGTTTACACCAGCCACCTTGTTGCTCTGCACCTGCCACTTTGTAATTTCAATCATACTTCTGCACAACTGTGATATACACTAGTTATATTTATTTTCATATTTAAATTTGCACACTGTACATAATGTTAACCTGTTGTTGTCCTGTCTTTGTAGTTTTTATATTCTCTATTTTTCATGTTGTGGGCCTAGAGAAAAGTAATTTAAATTCTCTACATGTCTTGTACATATAGCAGAATTGACAATAAAGCCGACTTTGACTTGACTACGAAAATCCATTTACTATTGGATTCAGACATGTTGTGGTTTAGTCGTTAACGACCATCTCTCTCTCTCTCTCTCTCTCTCTCTCTCTCTCTCATGCACACATAAACACACACACTAAAAGGCACTGAGCCAACCAAACCCTCAGTGGAAGCACTTACTTTTGCACCCCTTTGACTGAAGTCCAAAAAACATCAATCACTGCACAAAACAGGGAGAAGTGTTGGGTAGGGACAAAAAGGTTTACTTACAACCAATAGAGAGAAGTTGTCAGAGTACATAAGAACGTTACAGTTTATTTCAATTGCTAACAAACATTGGTCTAAACTGCAGTCGCATGTTCAAAATTCTTAACAAAACAGAAGTCCATTTGAACTAAACTGTGAATCACTTTTCATTGCTTTCACACCTAATGCATTCAGTGACCACAGTCACCAAAATTAGTTCAGCACATGCAAAAACACATTTTTCAAATGCTAACACACTTTGTTCAAAACAGTTCAAAACACAATCAAAACAGAATGATTGGGAGAACAAAACATAGTGAAATTCTGCTGCAGCCACATTGAAATCTATTGGAAATTATATCGAAATATTCACAAATTAAGAATAAATAAAACTATAACACAATTTTAAACACAGCTGAGTGTAGTTCAGTCAGGATCACTTTAGTCAAATAGCTTTATTTAGCATGCATTTAGATTTGGCGATAAGGCTCTGTTCTGGGATCTCTCTGCCCTTTCAAGCAGTTGCGTAGAAAGCCCGAAGTGAAGCGAGCTTCGATTCGCTTTTTTTGCAAGTATGGATCAAAGAGCAGTGGGTGATGTTGGTAAAGACAGAAGAGTGGCCAGGAGAGGAAGAGGAGGAAGGAGAGGAAGACCAAGAGCTGTGTTCTCTGATTAAATCAGGGCCACAGTGATTGACTATTTACTAAATCATGGACTCTCTCTTATAGAGGCTGGTTTAAGTGGTTTAAGGTGTTGACAAACTTTCAGCATTCAACAGTTGCATCAATTATGAAAATTTTCCACCACAACAACAGTTACGTAAGATATGCACCCAACAATTACTGTGTTGTGCCAAAGTTCACAAAATAATTTTGTTTACAGTAATCTTTATGTTTTTTGTAAGGTCCTGAATTACTGAAGTACAAAAGTACAAATGTTCTTGATTACTGTAAATTGATGCACACCTGATTCAGTCTTGTTGCAATATATTACAGCATATACAATAATTTAGAACCATTAAAGGGCAAATATTGTATTTTTGTTTTATTGAAATACTGATTTACCTGACAAAAATAATTCAAACTTGAAAGATAAGATTCATTTTATGTAATGGTCTTTGTTGTTATTATTGTGTAGTTCAATGTGCTCAGAGTGACTCTGTGTTTCCAAAGTGAGACTATTTGCTAGTGTTGTGGTTGAATGAGCTTCATTTGAGACTTGTGTGAAGTGTTGATCTATGTCGATTTCAATGGCAGCCTCACATCGACACAATGCTTTATGCGCTCTGAAAGCTAGATACACACAAACACATGTGTACCATCATTAGTGTCAAAAGAAACACTAGTTCTGTAGTGATATGGACGACCACAAGAGCTTCTTGTAAGCTTCTCTCAAAGACAATGATAACCAGATGTGATCTGGATTTATGAAATGACAGCATGTGGGAGAACCTTTAGTAATTGCTTCACCAACAACAGCAAAAATGGTTTGTCATGTTCTTGTCAGACACACGATCTAGCCATAATATTCTGACCACAGTGAGCAAAATAAGTCAAGCAGCAGGTAAAAGTTGTGTCAGAATCAGGAAAAAGCGGTGGACAAATAAACCATTGTGATGGTCAGAACCTATGAAAAACTCTTTAGATCATATTGGCTTTCCAGTTAATTGTATTTCCTGATTGCAGTCATCTTCATTTTAGCACCAAGATGTTACCATGAACTGTTTAGAGACCGTTTGTAAAAATGATTATAGTCTATGAACTTGCAAACAAGTCTGGATTCATGGAGACCTCAACTAACATCTTCCAATAGTTAAAGGTTTGGCTGCTCACCAAAGGCCCTATTCTCAGGTCTGGACTTAAGCGCTTTTTCAAGAGCCGGCAGTTAAACGCCTCTTTCCTCCGGTCCAGGTTCCTGACACGCCCACCGCGCGTAAATTGACCAAAAGTCTAAAAACTAAAGTAAAGTCTGTGAATGAAGGCGTTCTGAAGCCAGGGAGGCGGACTTGGTAATTTTTTTGGGGCTGTTTAGAAATCACGAAACATGGAGTTTTCCTAATGCCTGTAAATGTCATTGAAATCCGTGAAGATGATAAAGCACCCGTTTAATTTGAAACACCTTCGTTGATAAACAATGTAACAAGTTGGTTTGATCTGCTGCTGCGCGGCTTTTTTGACTTATGCACATGGGAGAATAGAGCCTTAAGTGCACACCTTCAGAGTATGGTGGAGACCATATCTTGATAGGAATACTGTATGTATCCTCCCATCTCAGTGTCTGCTGGATAAAAGTCAGCTGATGTTGAATTACTCCATTTTGAGCACATTGCTCAAAACCAAACACAAGCTTCATTGTGCAAACACATTTTTACATCATGGTTCCTACAGAACAAATTTATTGAAAATAAAGGAAATTGTGACAGTGTGTGATGAATGCTGCTACAGTTTGTAATTAAGCTCTTTGTTTACTCAGCACACCTCTCCTCCCACTGTCTGATCAGACTGCAGCCACACTTCCGTCCTCCCATCATTCTGACCTGCCAAAAAGCTGCTAATTATAGACTGACCTCAGAAGGGCTGCTTCATGGTCAGCTCTCCGTGTGCACAGCCTAGTCATTACACAGTATTTTTTGCTCCAGGTCACAGACACCCACGCCATGCGTTGTAACACTCAGTCCTGACTGCCTCAGTGAAGCGGAAGTTTGGGGGACAAATTTGCCTCATTTTTCAAAGCCTAGGTATAAATTTCCACCTCTTTGTAATTATACTATTTAACTCAAACTTACACATTCATTTGGCTTTAAGCACTAGACAATACAAAATCATGGCTTTTACATTTATAACAAAAGGCCATTTATTCCTCAAACAGTTGTTTTAATGGTGCCACTTTTCAAATTTACACATCTTTCACAACATTGTTCTTTTGATATTGTTTTACCCCAAAATTGAGTCTTTGTGTAGGTTTTTAAGCTACTTAACCCCAACCTTTGCAGTGTAGTTGTGGTTGGTTGTTTCAATGCCGCTTCTATTCTACTCACAGTAAATGAGAGATTTCTTGATATTAGTATAACATTAGATTTTTGATATTAACCAATACAATATACAGTATACTGTACATAGACACCCTCCCCCCAACCAAATATTTGGTGTCATTATCTATATATGCATATCTGTATACAACAAACATTTTTTATAGTTTGTTCATGTGTTGCAAGTCAGTTCACATACTTGTAGCTAGCGATTTGGCGTTAGCCTAGCGGTTAGTTGTGAGCTAGTTAGATATTTCCAAAACAGGAGACAACGATGTGTATTACATAAAGAGACCGAAACACATCATAAACACTGTCGACCAAGTGAAAACAATTATAGATATTGCTTTAACACACGGAATGGAGGTTAACAAGTCATTTCTGGGTATACCTTTTGTGTTTTCCTGGTTTTGACAAGAAAAGACTTGTAGCAGTGGCGCCGCCAGCCGGAATCC
Organism: Gouania willdenowi; assembly: GCF_900634775.1. NCBI lineage: Eukaryota > Metazoa > Chordata > Actinopteri > Blenniiformes > Gobiesocidae > Gouania > Gouania willdenowi. The sequence goes on along the minus strand of NC_041049.1, from coordinate 30,997,088 downwards.
TGTACGCACTGTACAGGTGTGGAAAAAAAGGTGTGGAAAAAAAGATTAAAAGTGTTGAAAAAGACTTTTATCACAACGTGGATATTGTTGGGCATTGTTAGGAGAACCTTCACATGTTCACTGCCAGTGCTGAGTGTTCATTCAGCTGTTAAAGGCGAGCATACACTTAGCAATTTTTGGCCCATTTTGAGCCGATTTTTTGACTCGTGCATCTATTTTTGGGATCGGGCCAAGTCTCTGCTAAATCAAGTGTCATGCATTGTGTAGTATACATGTGGTCACAAGAAGCGATTAACACCTCACGACGAGCTACCAATCAGCAATCGTATGGTCGTAAGGATAGCAAACGTTTGAAATCCAGGTCGCTCCTTGTAAGGGTATCGTACAGTTAAAGCAGTGCCACAGATTGGCTTACCTCAAACTCTCACACCGTACAACCCGGGGCCAGCTCTACGCAGGGGCAAGAGGGAGCAGTGCCCCCTCAAATAAATGTCTTGCCCGCTCAAATTAAAGAATATGATTCCTCACTTTATGCTCAGATTTCACGAGAGACACATCAATTACACTCTGTTCCAGCACATTTTTACACACCTGAAGAAGGTCCTTTTAAAGACCAAAACGTCGCTTTACCGGCTTACTTTTTCTTCCTTTTGGCTGTTTTATTCCTGTTATAGATAGATGGGGATATGAGGGTGGGTGGACGGTGGTCTCCTACTGTCGGGACAATGACAAACACCACCGCGGCTCAGTCGGGCCGCCGCCGCGTTCCTCAAACCGCTTCTATGACAGCCACGAGCGGTGCACCTATGCACTGTTGCTGTTGTTGACTAAACTGAGAACATAATTAAGTTTTATAAGTGTGCAATACACAAAGATTAAAGGTAAGACAATGAATACACTGCAGTTTTATTTTTATTCAGTATGAATTGTTGGAATGTAATGGCAAATTAAGAAAACAATGAGGGTGCAGCGCAAATGTGCTTTTTCCCTGAGATGCTATGAATATAACGTTCTTCCATGGTCAAATATGTCTCTGTGTGTGTAATAATGTTAATATGAGTTATAAAACACAACCAGGAGTCAATGTGCAAGCTGCCAATTGAATGGTGACTTTAAGCTACTCTTTAAATAGGTTCAAATATTTGTAAATCTGACTCTGAAAACGTCAGTGGCTCACCAGCCACAAACCTCACCACATGTCACTGCACTACACAGTGGCCACGGAGTTTGAAGCCTTTCTGGGCATGCCCACAGCAGACTGGCGAGACCCCTTTCAGACAGCCTCATCCTGGGCTAGACGCAACTTAACTGGAGCAGGTGGAAGCTCTCATCATATCTTGTGTAGAGGGGGAGACAGGGTCTCATCACCAGCAGAGAGCCCCCCCCCCACAGCAGACTCTAGGGTAGTAGCAGAAGGGTTTCCAGGGCCCATCTCCAAGCCAAACACTGTTACTATAAGCACAGGGGAAACAAAGTGCTGGAGCATGATGTGTACAAATGATGCCCCATTCACATTTCTGACTGCCCCCTCATATATGCCTTCCTACAATCGGCCCTAGTAGGACCGCTGTAAAATTGACGGACTGTACTGCCCACGTCTGTCCAGCCAGTTCCTAGTCCATCACATTGCCGCCTTTTGTTTTTTAAAGCTCTTTTTGCTGAGATTTGCGAGCGTCTCGCGACTTCTGGGTTCTTCTTTCTCTTCTTGTTAAATGGCATCGCTTTAGAGTTCTTCTTCTTCTTCTTCTTCTTCTAATTTGTACTTTGCATTTCCGGAAACAAGACCTGACGTGTTGTGTATGGACATACAATTTGAGTAGTCAGATCATGTCAGAGTGTCGGTCCATATAGTGTGATTCGTGATATGATTCGTGAGCTGCGCACATTCGGGCTCTGCAATTGAGTCGCACAGTTTGAGCATTTTTGCGCACACATACAAACGCACACATATACATACAAACACACACTAACAGCAGACGAGGCCCCCACTTTCAGAGCCAGTAGGCTGGGAAAGAAATCCAGTGCACAGCCGCTTCGCTCCAACCGACTGACATTTTTGCCGTTTGCACATAGGTTTTCACCTTTGTGCACAAATGTTAGTAAAATCAAGCCATGTCACAAAAAGCAAACAACTCTAAAGACGATAAAACAATGCAATAGGAGCATCTACTGAAAATTCCATCACAACAATGACGTCAATGAACAGATTGGCAAATTAAGACATTACAGCAGATCACATTAATTGCATAAAGTGCAAAAGATCGGCCGATCCAATATAGCCGGTCAGATTGGTATAAAGCCTACTGACAACACCACCCCAATAGTGGGGAATAGGGACTGAAGGTCACACAATTTCTTGTTACACAAAGAGGCAAGAGGAAGACACTGTTCCAAATTCACATATTTATTAGAGAAGTAATTACAAATTGTACAACTTCTATTTTATTGATAGACAATGGTATCACTCAGTGGTAAGCCTTTTACAATCAACACAAGGCTACAACTTCACCTATACTCACTGCACTGCAAACAAACAAAATGTTACCACCTCCAGAGGAAGGGGCCACCGCCAGATCGGACTGTCAGCTACTGAAACTGCATTAAAACATAGGATTAAAATGGGGCTGACACAATAATGTCGAGTCCGCCGTATCGCGGCTTTTGCACCAGTCATATAAAGAAAGCAAGAGTGCGAGCAGAGCACACTAGCAACACCAACTCAGGGACGTGCAGCCAGCAGGTCTCCGATGCACAGTAATGCACAGGTGAGTTGGCCAGCAGGCAACCTTAAACAGTCTATTCACAGGGCAGGCAAAGCCGAGCGTTCACGCCACAAACAGCAGGGATGTTGATTTCCGGCAGGACAAAATGGTAGCATCACACTTAAAACACTCAACAAAGATCCACAAAAAGAAAAAGAAGTCAAAAAGACTTAATATGTTATTTTAAAAGGAAATTGAACAGTAAATGATTAAATATGATTTTAAACTGATACAAATGATGATGTCCCATACTTTTTAATGAAATGATCACTGTCTCCATGTGTTGAAACCATTAGTAATAATATGTCTATATAAGTATATGTCTGTGTTAATCACCCCTGTTTACCACCACGGTATAAATGTTCATTCATTGATCAGAGATTAATAATGAGAATGCTCTGAATATACAAAGAGGGAGGGGCTGTTCAGGGACAATCACAAGACAGAGTGAAGGCTACCCAATGACAAAAATACACTATCGCTTTTCCGTGCGCGCTATTCACCTGCACCTGGAGCGTCTGCAGTGTTGGACGTGACATCCAACAGCACCACTGCTCCCTCCGTAAAATTTTAATTTAATGTTTAGTGCTGAGTTCATCAAACAAATCATCAAACACTCACACGTCTCATAACGTACATATTAGTTAATTGTGCGTTACAGCAGTCTTTTATTAAACACTGACAGTTGTTCATTTGTTTTTTATGATAAATTAACTAAATAACACCATCTTCAACGTTTTACTACTTTTAAAATGTTATTCTCACTGCTCAGTAACAGATGAAGTCACGTCTTGTTGGTGTCAGCATTGGTTTCTATTGGCTGCTTATTCATCCTAAAAGCTGCAGCACATGCGCCCTCACGTCTTTTGTCATTAAATCTGTGATCAATCTCGTGGGTTTTATGAAGACGTGTATTTAAGCTAAACACTGTCAGCTGGCTTGGCTCAGCTGGAAAGCTTCAAGCTGAGAAGAGATGAAAAGCCAATATGGTCACGGATGGTTTGGCTAAACCAGGTTAAAATATAGGCCAGGCCCCATTAAGAACACTTTGATGAAAAACACCCCTGGAAGCACAGAGAGACAAGAGTTAACAAAAGATGAAGCTAGACCTAGAAAATGAAACTACACAGAACTGAATAAAACAAGTCTCACAGAACAACTAAGGGTGCTTTAACAAATGTATTCCAGTGGACTCGGTGCGGTTCAGGCGGTGAATCATTTTAATTTGCTCTGGTCCGCTTTCACCTATATGCTCTCTGCCAAGCACACCAAACTGTCCAAACAGCGTCACGCGAAAACTGCTGGTCGCCTTTTAGACAGAATACTTCCGCCTTCTTCTTCTTCTTCGTTGGAGTGAAATACTGTCAACACTCAGGTGAAGAAGACGAAGAAGAAAACAACAGTGAGGAAAACATGGAGGAGCACCAAATCATTGCAGTCCTGGTATTTATGGTCTGTCTTTGGTATTCATACCAAGAAACTACTTTTGAAGATTGGTGGCAATATATGCAGCAAACGAGGCAGCGTATTGCTGCGCTTTGCATGCAAATGAGACATGTGGGACAGTACCAGAGGAGAAAACGGGCCCAGATGAGAGAGACCAACCACACTATGTTGTCGATCGAGGCATGATCATGCACTGGAAAGTTATCATCTATTAAATGATATGACGCCAAGTCCACAAATTCATTTATTATAAGGACATTACATGGGATTCGATTGTAATTTTATAATTTTGTAAGTAAAAAAAATGTGCATCATTCCGCTGCAAGCATATTGCATTCACAAGGGACACACAATGTGATTTTTTGAGATAACGTAAATAATTTAAAAAAAAAAAAAAGCCTGGTTTAATGTTAGTTAATTAAAGCAGTTCTGCTTTTCTGAAATGATTTGAGGAAAACAGCAAAATGTATTTTCTCAAGTGAATGCATTACACTTCCTTAGCTGTCAGAATGAAGTCATTTCTATATAGTAGGAGAGATGTCAAAACATAGTTCTCATTATCTGTATAATTGCTATTAGCTACTAAACAAAAGTTGATAATTGCTATATTATATGACAGCTATGCTGAAAGAAATTGAACTACACAAACATTCTTATAAACTCTCTATTGCAGAATATTTGTGAAGTATGTCAACTATAAACATTTATAAATACATATAACACATACATTGATCAATCCATTCACAAATCGATAATTAACTGAAGAACTTTGTCTTTCCAGAAGTCTATGGATCATTCCACGTCCCCATAATTTGTGGCAACACATTGGTAACAACTGGGACGACAGAGACTGGCACCATAACTTCAGGATGAAAAGTGTGATATCCTGCGGCCCTGGTTGACACACGGCAGAACACCACATATCGTTGCCCTGTCCCTGTTGAGGTACAAGTAGCTATATGTCTGTGGAGGAAGGCTACCAATATTGAATACAGGTCTATCTCACACCTGTTTGGTGTTGGTATGTCCACTGCCTGTCTTATTACGCAACAAGTTGTGACAGCCATAAACCGAGTCATGCGACACCAGAACATCAAGACACCTTCTGATACAGAGCTAAGGATGATCGTCCAGGGCCACAGAGATAAGTGGAGGGTCCCCTGGGTTGCGGGAGCAATAGATGGGACCCATAATGGCATCCTAGATCCGGGTGATGACCCAGCAGATTATTTCAATAGAAAAGACTTCTACTCTGTAATTTTGCAGGGCATTGTGGACCAGAGAATGAAATTCTGGGACATTAATGTTGACTGGACAGGTAAAGGCCACAATGCCAGAGTTTTGGCTAACTCCTCTCTGTTTAGTCGAGGCCAAAATGGCACATTGTTTCCATGCTGGACTGAGACATTTAAAGGTGTAGATGTGCCCCTCGTCATACTTGGTGATGCTGCATACCCTCTCCTCCCTTGGCTAATAAAACCATATCCTGAGGGCAGAGGCTTAACACCAGCTCATTTATCGACTCAGCCAGGCTAGGATGACTGTTGAGAGGGTCATCGGATGGAGATATCTCCTCAAAAGATGTGATGCACACATGTCTTTGGTCAGCCACATTATCTCGGCATGTTGTGTTCTACACAACTTTTGTGAAATTCACTATGTGGAATGGGTAGATACTACTGAAGATGATGAGTCTCAGGCTGAGCCAGATAATTATCATGAACATCACAGTCACCACATCAGAGATGACAATGGCTTTATATTTGATATTAAAAGTAGCAAAAGTGAATCTGCACACCAGATACAGCCTCAATAATAAGGTTTAATGAAAAGTAACGTTTCAGACTCACGCCCTTCATCAGAGAGCAGGAACAATGGGTACACTTCCTTATAAAGGTATTGTGATCTCCTGTGTGGTCATATAACAAAGATATATAAACATGTGACCTTTATAAGGAAGTGTGTTCATTGTTTGTGCTCTGTCTGATGAGAACATGAGCTCATGGGCAGACTCACTTTTACTATTTTTTCAGTCCAGCACCCAGTCATCCTCTGGAATGTGCGTGCCTAAGAACTTTTCAATCTATTTGATATTCCTAGTTAATTTTTAGCTACAAGTAGTAATGTAAAAATGTAAGTTTCTTTATTTTATGTAAAGAACATTTTTGTCATTGTGCATTCCATTTGTTTGTACTGTTTGCTACAAGATTCTGAAAAGATGTGATACATTTCTGTTACCTTTGCATTCATATCAATGTTTTGTAATTAAGATTCATTGGACAAGGAATAAAAATTACTTCATTATTGCTGTCAAAAAAACAGTATAACAATTAGTCTGTATAAAATCAAAATTAGCCGGAGATTGGCACCGGCAGACCCCCGCGACCCTGATAAATGGGAATAAGCGGGTATGAAGATGGATGGATGGATGGAAAATCAAAATTAGAGATTCATTTTTCCACTCTGCTTGAAAAAAGTAAAACACCGTATGGGCCATAACCAGTGCAGTAACCACATAATAGGAAAATGTTTTGAGAGAGTTATAAGCAGACAAATCACAGCTTCATACAGCTTAGATCGTCTCCAGTTGGCTTACAAAAGTCAGAGGGGAACCGATGACGCAACTGTCATTATGTTCCACACTCTGTCAAAGCACCTTCAAGCCCCCTCCCACTTTGCTAGGGCCTTGTTTATCGATTTTACTTCTGCCTTTAACAGCATGCAGATTCACACCCTGCTGCAGAGACTTATCGATATAGGAGTAAACGGTGGTATTATCCACCTTGTTAGGGACTTCCTCTCTGACCGTCCTCAACAGGTTCTGGTTAATAATACTCGGTCCGACATCATTGTACTTAATACTGGCGCCCCGCAAGGGACTATTTTATTCCCATTACTTTTTTCCATATATACAAACGAATTCCAATTAGATCTGGGAAAGTTTCGTTTGTTTAAGTATGCAGATGATATGGCCCTGGTTGCCTTATTAAAGAAGGGGGACATAGTCGGAGAGGGCGCTTATAGAGCATATGTGTCATCTCTCCAGAAGTGGTGCGATGAAAGTTCCTTAGAGATCAATGTAACAAAAACACAAGAACTTGTTTTTCATGAAAAGGACCCTGTGCAGCCCCTTATAATTAGGGGACAAATTGTAGAGGTAGTAGACAAGTTCACATATTTAGGTACATATATTGATTGTAATCTAAATTTCAGTGAAAACACAGACTATATTTTTAAAACTTGTAACCAACGTCTCCATCTATTGCGCAAGCTCAACTCCTTTAGAGTGAGCAAGCACATTATGGAAACAGTTTATAAGAACCTGATAGAGGGCATTTTAACTTTTAATATGGCAATGTGGTATGGTAACCTAAACATAAAAGGAAGAAGCAAGCTGCAGAGAATAGTAAACCTTGCCTCAAAAATCATAGGGACAAAACAGAAACAAGTAAGTTGTATGTATGAGGAAGTGCTGAGGAAAAAAGCTGTCAAAATAGCAAACGACCCGTCCCATCCACTCAATAGGGAGTTTGAACTTCTCCCCTCGGGTAGACGTTACAAAGTGCCAAGGGCAAATCGTAATATTTTTTAAAATTCCTTTATCCCTAAAGCAATTGGGGTACTGAACACCATGTCCCGTTGATGTGTTGTATACTGCCACTGCTGTCCTGCTTCTTGCCCTGAAGATGTCTGTGTAAGTGTTGTTGTTGCTGTTGTTGTTGTTGTTGTTGTTGTTATGCTGTTCTGCTTGTTGTTTTTATATGAGACCAAAGATAAATCTCCACACTGTGGACAATAAATGAATTAACTAACTAACTAACTAAGAACAAAAACAATAATTTTCACACATGTTTATTAATCTATTTGAGATTAAAGAAATGGCTATTCACCTCACTTATAACAGAGGATGTGTTTTGCACAGCCTCGGTTTCTGGTGGGTCATAGGGGTTAGCCATGGGTGCTGGTGGGTGGTAGGGGTGAGCCATGGGTGCTGGTGGGTCATGAAGCATGGACCAGACACTTGGGGGCATCACTGGGGCTGTTGATGTCCACTGTGGCAATGGTGAGGTATGTGACCGAGCTAACATTTCTCTCACAAATGTTCCCATCATCTGCATGAACAGATTCAGAGCTGTTGGCCTGCTGCTGTTTTTGCATAACAATAAAGCGGCACTCATCAGCTTCTTGCTGCATTTTGAGAAAGACGGTGAAAGCAGCACTTTCCTGATTTTGCCTTTTTTGCTCCATGAAGTTTGCCAGAAGACTTTCAATGTTGCCAGTCTTTGGCCTTCCATTTCCTGCAGTGGGCCCCAGTCCACCGTGTTGAGCTCTTTCCGGTGTTGCTGCTGCTCCCAGGTGTGCTTTCTTCATCATCGACTGAGAAAAATGTAAATAAATAGTGTTAATATGCTAATCTTCACATATTATCAACACCGAAAAACATGGCAAAACATGTTTATTGTTTTATTCAGTGCTAGTAATTTATCCAATCATATTGATGTACCTTATACTGACACATTAAAAAATAACCGTATTGTTATTAAATTAGTTTTTTTAGCAAATTTGTTTAAAAAAATAAAATAAAATAAAATAAAACTTTGCAAGCTGCCAACAGCAGTGGTGGTTTGTTTTCAACAATGCATAGCAATGGTTTAATGTTTTTGTTCGTGATTTTTTATCGTCACATGAAAAACAATATGTGTGCCTCGGGCCAGCAGCATACAAAGATAATGATGGAAATGTAATAGATATAAATAATAGGCGAAAATTGATTTAAATGTAATGTCATATAAATGTACTATATAAATATTAGAGAGAAAAAAAATAAACATCATTGAGAGTATTATAAAGTACATAGAATTAAAATGATTTTTAAAGAAAATGCACACATCACTAGGTGTGCAGGAGGATGAACAGTCCGTGTGCTGGGTGGGTGGAAAATTAACGCTCAGAGAAAAACATTTTTACAGTGTAAAATTACAATACTCACCTCTTCTGTATGACTCCATATTAAAAGAGCCTTCAGTTGGAGCTGGTGATGCTGTGGTAAGGGTATCTTTTTTGAAAGAATCAATCACATGTCATGGGCTGAATGTTGGTCTTGAGCCGAGTATGATGTCCAGGTCATCACACCATAGGCATTTGTCCTTTTCATCCACGGACCACTTCTCCGAGGCCAGTCCCGGACCTTTATATACTATTGGCAGAGTTTTCTTTACTTTTATCCGGCACTGTTCAGGCGTACGATTAAATCCGAGTTCCAGCATTTTTTTGCTAAATAATTAAAAATTTAGTTTTTTTGTGTGTGCCCACAAGCAGCTGAGAAACATGCACATCTGACCAGATCTCAATCAAGGCTTTTATTTTGTCGTCCATATCTGTCCCCGTGTCATCTTTACGAGCGACTTTCTTTTTAACTTTGTTTTGTTTATTAGCGCGCTACTTTGTTTGTGTTCATTGTCCCCATAATGCACTGCGTTCAACGTCACGCCCTGTATATGGTCCCTTGTCTCCTCCGGTTGCTTTCTCACATTGGAAAAACTGGGCCATGCTTCGCTCAGAGGTGAACCGAGACCCACCTTTTTTAGCGAACTGGAGTTTGCTTGTTTGCTCCACATTACAGTTCAGGGAGCTTTCACATATTGTAAAAAGACCAGAGGAAACGAAGCATGGTGAAGAGCAACGGGGCATGTGTGAAAGCACCCTAAAAGAATACTACAAGGGCTAAGCACAGCAAAAACCTCACAGACCCTGACAGACAAGCCTCCGGCTGCTTCTTTTCATCCGTTCAAACATTACAGTCTTTACAGGGAATCGAGCTAAAGTTAGTTAATAAGGCTTGTATAAATGTGCTTGAAGTATGACAGCACCTTTGTCTCTAAGTGCTGATCTTTCACTTTTTATTGTTAATGAAAATTTTACGGGCCTGTTATATTTGTTTCATTAAACCTTCACAGATTCTGCTGGCAACGACATGGAAAAGTACAGTAAGAAGTGCCTCAACTTTAGTTACATTTTTAATATTCGGACCAACACTTGCACCTGCTGAACATCCATCAGTACTATCAGATTTATGGATTGACACTTCAAACAGAGGAAAAGCCCTACTAGTTGATATAAAGACAGCTGTATCACTTGAGGCTCTACAAGAACAAACACAGCCTCACTTTATATGTTGACTGCAGGGGTTGACTCTCATCCAAATGGATCTAAAAGGAGGAAAATAAAAAAAGGAGATATGAGCATGCATGGTTTAGCTAGTTCAAGATTAAATACCTATGTTTTTTTTTTTGTTTTTTTTTTACGAGTCGCCTCCCGTGGCTCTTGAAGCCCTTCACATCCAGATATATATTTTTCATCATTACTGTTTCCATAACCTGGTTTGTTTTAGAGAACTAGGTGGTTTCCAAACCCCAACCAGGACGACCAGAAAGCACTCTGAGTCTGCCCTCTACCCTTTGGCCTGTCTGACATGAGTAACGCTATGAGGAGTCGAAGCTCCCACCACCATAGCTCTCCGGGTCACAGAGGCATGAATGCCTCATAACCAACAATGAGGTAGTGTTCTACCAAGTGGGAGTTACTTTACACAGCCGATAAGAACAAGTTAAAACGATAGCTGTCAGGTTGGAACCAGACCTGTGCAGCTCTTTAACCTCTCAATGCCTCACAGCTGACAGTCACAGAGCATTTTTTTTTTTTGTGTGTGTAAAACTACACACCTGGGGTATAATGCCTACCTTCTACAATAAAAACCTTACTGTTGGGTTTTTGAGGCTCTGCTGAGGCCTGTTGGAGGGAGGATGGCATCATCACAGGTGGACATGGTGTTATACTGTAGGCATATCGTGTAGATCTGGCACATTTATTTACTTTACGCTTGCTGTGAGAAGATTACTGCCAAACACCACAACTAGAGAGAAATGCCTCAGGCTTGTGTTCAAAATAGGTTTTGGCAGCCATCTTAGTCTGTGGGGTTTCAACATCATCTCCTACCAGAATGAACATGTCTGTTTCCTGGAGGCCATTAAGTTTTTAATCACTATGCAGTTCAGAAACTTGTAGGATTATTGTTTTGCCTTGAGCACAACACAAGACTTTAAGAAATTACTACCAGAACAGATTTCTGAGTTCTTCAGGAGGCCAGGACAATACAATACTGATAAGAACTTGGTATAGATCTCTGAAACAGAAACAGAACAGAATTTGGTTCAATTATTGCCCATTGTTATTTTCCTTTAAAAGATTAATACCAGGTGTAACAGGTGATGTGTTACCATAGAAGTAAAGTTTGAATGCTCTCTGGATCTTTTAATCTGAACCTTTGTTTGACAAGACTGTCAAATAAAATTAGTTTATAAGGTAGCTGAACATTCCTTTACATTTTTATAAATGTGTCCTTGCCAATGACAGCAAAATGAGTGCTACTAAACAAACTACTGGTAAATGTACACCATTTGAAGCACAACATTTATATGCACATCCACACAAAATAAAGAATAACATTCTTTTCCTAACATGCTACTCTGCTACTTTGTTGTCCTAACATGCTACTCTGCTGTTAAACGTTCAATAACGACTGCAATGATTATTCTGCTATTGGGTGTCACACCCCCTCTGACCGATGATGTCATTTGTATCTGAATACGACACTTGTTTTTGTACTCACTTTCTGTTCTTCCTCTGCAACCATTACATAATGCCCTAGACTTAAGGTTGGCAGATACAAAGTTTCTTACTTTATTCTCTGTACACAGTGGGCCTATATCCCTTACCTGTGGTGAATGGTTCTTACTGCAGCAGGTTCTTTTGTAGCTGTGTGTATAGAAAGGGAGGCCCAATCCTCCCTCACTGATCTGGTATCCTACTGTCTCCGGTTTCCTTCAGGGAAGCCCTGGTGCTCCTTCCGTTTGGCCAACATTATGTGGGACATCCCGTCCAAGGCAAAGATATAACTGCAGGAACTCTCTGGAGATTAAATGCCTTTATGGTCTTTTGTTCTTCCCTTTTTTTCTGTTGTCATTGCACTTGTTTGTGGCATTTGTTTGTTATCAAGCAGCTTTTGGAGAGGAAAAACTTCAAAGCATGTAATTGAACTGGAATAGATAATCATAATAGTACATTTATTCAGGAAAATGGGACCTGGGCAGCATAGTGGTAGGTTAGACTCAAACCATGGTCATGGGTCTCTTTCTGTGTGTAGTTTGCACGTGTGGAGCTGTGGATAACAAAATGGATTCGATTTCAGCATTCAAATGGAGCATTCAGTACTTTTTGAATAACTCAGCTAATTCCCAGAACAAGAATGGGTATTTTAATGATGTTTTATTCCACGTGCCCCCAGCTAAATAAAATAACAGAAAAGCAGTTTATTGAAATAAAAAAATTCTTATTACCACTGACCAACTTATCTCACCAAAACAACACAAAATCCAGAAAAGTCATGTCGGTATAAAATAAATTCAAATCAACATGAGTTTCCCCAGTGAAGTTAAATTAACGTAACAATGAAGCAGTTTACTGAAATGAATATCACTGAATTTTTCACTGAAAATGTAGGCCTAAATGGAATCATGGATCTATTTACACAATCCACTTTTGTACCTTTGTACCTGCTCACGGCACCATTTTGACACAATGGTGGGATCAGGCGGTATGTCCTGCACTGCCACTGAACCAGCACCAATGTTAATGGTAAAATGGTAAATGGACTTGAAGCAGTCTCAAAGCGCTTTACATATCAGCTCATTCACCCAATCACTCTCACAGTCACACACCAATGGGACAGGACTGCCATGCAAGGCGCTAGTCGACCACTGGGAGCAACTTAGGGTTCAGTGTCTTGCCCAAGGACACTTCGATACATAGTCAGGTACTGGGACCGAACCCCCAACCTCTCGATCAGAAGACGACCCACTACCACCTGAGCCACGGTCAGATGCTGGGCCAAGTCAATGAAACCCATCCTTCAATAAAATGAAATCACCTTATGTCTTTACAACTCAATGCATTTTTCAGTCAGTTTTTGTTTGACCTGCTGGGAGATTTTTCTTGAAAGCAAAAGCAGTGATGCTCAGCTGCAGCAGCCAGGGGACTTACATCCTCTATCCCAGGGGTCTGCAACCTTTACTCTATAAGGAGCCATTTTACCTCATCTCCCCTGGGTTAAAGTCCTCCCGGAGCCGAAAAAAATACCTTCTCAATGAAACAAATACAGTGTATTAAATTCTATACAGTTAAAATGGTGTAGAATAATGTTTGATTTAATTTGATTTGATTTATATTGATCATGTAAATGGCAACTTAAAAACAGTTGAAAATAAAATAAAATACATTGACATCAAGAAATAAAACAGTATCTTGCATCTTCAAATTCCTACGCATCTCAGTTTACATAAACACAATGTTATATAAAGAAGATTTTTTTTAGTTAATGTATTTGAAAGGCAACAAAAAGTAACTTGAATTCAATAAGGCATGATCATGTCGGTCAACACATGCTATTTTTAGGTTAACAAATTGTTATATCTTGATTTTATTTGTCATTAATCATTAATAGCCTCTGTAAAAAAAAAAAAAAAAAAAAAAAAAAAAAACCTATTTCATTCAATAGTTTTTTTTTAAAGCTATAGGGAGCCTTTGTATAAGAGTCAAAGAGCCACATTAGGCTCCAGAGCCACGGGTTGCAGACCTCTGCTCTATCCAAATGAGACTACAGAGAAGAATTCTCAGTCCTCTTGCTTTCATATGTCATTAAAACTCTTACAGTAAACATGACCAACAGGTTCATCACTGTCAGCCTTGACAACCTGAAATAGGTCTACTTCCACACTGTAGATTTTCTTTCATTTTCAGAGGTTTTAAAACATCCCGATCCCAACTTCTTTTTAAAGACTGTCAACTTTCTTCAATGATTTAAAACATAAAAAAGATTATTAGTGGGACATACTGATTCATGCCAGGTGGTGTCATTGCTCTGTTTGTGTTTCTCTATCTTTGTCACTGTTGGTGGCAGTGTGGGCAGGATTTGGTTAAATGTATTCAGAAAATGCAGAAACCCTGCCACAGTGCCATGCAGTGGGAAGGTGGAAAACTACTATTTGGTTAAATGGATAAAACTTCAACTCTTGATAAGTCTGCAGAAGCTTCAAGGTTGGACTATGTATGCTTTCAAACAATGGTCAAAATGTGCATCAAAATCTTGTGTCACACCACACTGCCAGTTGTTAGGAACGGTGATGCCTCAAGATAAACACTGACCAGGATGATTTCAGTTTTACTGTTTACGCTGTTCACCCACTTTCTCACCATTCTCCAAATACTGACGGTAAAGTATGATTTAGCAGCTTTTTTGGCTGTTCCCTTTTACAGCAGATGTTATCAGATAACCATATAAAATTGGTGTTTTAGTATGAGACAACAAGCTGCTGTGGATAAATACCAAGGGGTGGATTCACTAAGATCTGAAATAAAGTGTGGTAAATCAGGTGCGCCCCTAAATCCTTTGGTGCCGCTGTTTCCTTACCTGCTGTGAGGAGTTCACAAAGATTGCGGCACTTATAGGTGCGCATATAGACATGGATAAATGAACATTTTGTTCGTTCAACATGGAGAGGTGAGTGCAGAGAAGCACAAAAGGACATTTAAAAAAAAGTGCAATTGGAGGCAGGTGGACTTCTCTGTCTGCTGCACAAACATTTATTAATGTAGAAAACAAAATAAACAGACAAATGTTTTTTCTTTTTTTTAAACAACAAACCTAATGATACCCCCCACCCCCACCCCCAAATTAATGTGGCTTTTCCGTCAGTTCCTGTAACTTTGCTCTTATCAGTCCATGAAAAACAGGCAAATTTGGACAGAAACCGTCCTTTTGATCTGTTGATGCCATTGATCTGCGTTAATGCAGCAACAAAGTCTATCAATCATCCAAACAGCACCAAGTGAAGATGATCTATTGAGCATCATCCAGCAGGTCTGATCTCCCGTGCAGCGGTTGTTATGCACACTCTCATATGTGAACCTTGTGCCATCAATGCACTGATTCTGGCCTGCCATCAACGTGACACAAGAGTTTTATGGTCAAAACATGAAGAGAAAGACACAGGAGCTCCCCGGAGCATCCGAAGCAACATCCATGGAGCTCCGGACGAACAGCCCTGTGCACCACAGCCACACCAGATTCTACACGTGTCGCTTCGGGTGTCCAGCTTTTTCTCTCCCTCACGCTCTGCATTTTCTTATTCAGTGGCTGTTAATATTGACTATTGATTTATTTAAACTATTTTCTTATACTAGAGTGGTTAACTTCAGCATTTTTTCCAACTCTGCTGTGTTTTGTGTTTTTCTGGGACACTTGAATGGACTATCCGTCTATCCTATTCTGTTGGCCCTTATGTTCACTAACCCCAACCAGTCAAAGCAGATGGCTGCCACCTCTGAACCTGGTTCTGCAGGAGATTTCTTCCTAAAAAAAAATAGGGAGTTTTTTCTTCACACTGTCGCTAAATGGTTGTTCATGTGGATCTTGTTGAGTTCTTTCTTTCTTTCTTTCTTTCTTTCTTTCTTTCTTTCTTTCTTTCTTTCTTTCTTTCTTTCTTTCTTACTACGGACTTCATATTTTGTTAACTGCTCTGAGATGACTTAGTTGTAATTTGTGCTATATAAATAAAGTTGGGTTGAGTTGAGAGTTGAGTTGACATATTTGGGCTATGTTATTGCAAATGACCAGTCTGATGACAAGAATATTTATAGACAATGTCAGAACAGGCGAGCTTGTGCTCTTTATCTGTGAAGATCTGGCTCTTTAAAGCTATACTGTACACCAATGTATTCTGCCTACCTGTGGTGTCATTATAAACAGGACAGAATTAAGAAACTCACAGTGGCTGAAAACTATAGCGTGAGGCTGCTGCTGCTGCTGCTGCAAGCCATATGTTTGTCATTGTTGGTCTACTTACCTGCTCTGCTGTTTTTAGTAGTAATCATAGTAGTAATAATACACAGGAATTTGTGTAGGACTGAGTCAGAAAACTGCTGTTTCAGCTAAACCTGTACACAGTTCTGTCAGGAACTGTGGAACCATTGGCAAACTTGCCTTATTGTTAGACAGTGAGCTTTGTGGATGGCTATGTGTCTTTTTTTTATCTTGTTGTTTACTGTGTTCTTTGTTTTTGTTTTCTTATTGTGATATAAATCCCTCAGAGTCTGAATTTATTTAAATGAAAATACATAGCATCAGTCGGAAATGTCGGAAAACATGATGATGAGGTACTTGACAGATTAATCAAGACAAGACAAGCCCCACTGGTGTGGAATGTGATTGACACACACCTGTTGTAGTGTATTGTAAAGATGAGATATACGGTATTTGTATACATAGATTTAATCCTGATGCTGCAGGGATTGGGATTAGTTCTAAAGCCTATGTGCCCTCTTGACATGGTAAAACAGAATCCTGCAGGGCGTATTTATAATAAACATTAAAAAAGCAGAGTTTAAACTATAATAATCTTTTTATTTATTTATTTGGGTTCATTATTGTTAATTCCTGTAATAAAATCTACGTTTTACCCATTTTTCAATAACTAGACTTTCTGTCCTACTCATTTTGTTTGTAAAGGTTATGTTTTCCTCAACGTGAGAAAGCCCAGACTGTCCTCTTGGGACCCTGTTAAAAGGTGAAATTCAAGACAATCTGCAGTCAGTGCAGTGTATGTTAAAGCATCTTCTTTTCAGAGGCAAGAGGAGAAAGAGGGAAGCAGAAAAATAGGTTCCCGTCAGCAGAGAGAGGTCAGCTCTCCTGGGAGCCCTCTCCACTATTCTCTATGCAAGGGGCGTGTTAGGAAAGAAGTTTGAAAAAAAAACTTGGGTATGAAGTGAAGAAAGGCCTCCCTCTCATAACCCCACGATCGGCAACAACATGCCACATCCCTTACACACACAAAGCACACACTGAATTAACCACTGCTACTGAATCCAACACACACACACACACACTCACACACATGCACACACACACGCACGCACGCACACACACACACACACACACACACACACACACACACACACACACACACACACACACACACACACACACACACACACACACACACACACACACACACACACACACACACACACACACACACCTTTCAGCACAGATCACTTTCCTGCAGCTGGTCCAGAGAACAGCAGGTGAGCTGTGTGGCTAATCCCTTATATACGTTGTACTTTATCAGAGCTTAAAGGAGCCCTTAAAGTACCCGTGGCTTCTATGGGCCCATTTAATACAGTGTTATGACAAAGGATGGAGAGAAACATGATGCAAAAAGGATGATGTAAACATTGTTATTTCAGCATACAATTTCCAGTCCTTAATATTTCTCTGAAGAGTTTCAATGTTTACCCTTAATGTGTATTTTCTCCATCTATTCCTGTTAAAGGTGTTGTCTCTGACCAGTATTATATTTTAAATTATTACCTGAAAACATGATCACTTATCTTCCAGTGATCCCACTAGGGGTTTAGAACAGGGATGTTGGCTGTTTTTGTCCTGTTTTACCCCCTTTCTGACCAAGGAAGGCAAAAAAACAGATTATCATGTGGTCTGAGGTGTGTTAAGAGTGAATTTGTCCCAATAATCATCTCCAAAACACATTGGGGCCAACAATCATAAATATTAAACTTGTCCAACATTTACAACCAAAACTCCTCGTGTGGGAAAAGGCGACTACTCCAGACTCATGACCCTGTGATTTTGTGACGTGGAATAGAGAAGAGCATATCAAGAAGAGAGTTGACTGAGGAACAAGGAAGCGGGTGTAAATATAAACAAGTCCAGTTGACCTTTTTTAGTTTGTGATTTTTCAGGCAAAAATAGTCCCTAAACCACTAAGGGTTAGCCAACAACTTGAGGGCGCCGCTACTGGAATAGAGACTTCTCTGGGCAGAAGAACAGGAATGAGAAGAAGAGGCGCTCAACAATGGATCAAAGTGAGTGCTTAAGAGCGCACAGAAATATCAGCCGTCTCAGTTTTACACAAAATTTGAACAATGGAGCGGCAACAAATCGTTGTGCTTTTGGTGGTTGTAATGACCACCCACAACGGCATGCGCTCGACGTCATCTCCGGTACTTCCTGTTTTTAGTCCTCGCCAATCCCAAATTGTGTTCACAGCGCACCTTATCACTCGAGGCTTTGATTGGAAACACTCAAGACACTGGCAGAAACATCACTTAGAATTTGCCTTTTTGATCCTCTCTAGACTTCGTTTGAGTGTTCACACCACCCAAACGAGGCGGACTATCACAGCAAACGAATCATTCTCGGATCTGTCGGTGTAAACACACCCTAACATTCCTTCTCATCATATGTTCACTTTTATGTTGTGTGTTGTGTTTTCTGGTGTTTCTGCTTCTTTGTTTTTTGTTTTCTCACATGTGATCACACAGATTTCTGGCTTAAAGGAATAGATTCTTCATGGATGTGGTGTGTTGTATTGAAATTATTTCAGCACACCACAAACAGCACGATCAGAACTGTTCGATGTCAGATTTTGTATCTTCATGTGTGGGCTCTGTAACAAATAAAAAATCTCTTCAGATGTAGAAAATGTGTGTACCCCACTTTATTCTCCTCGTAGGAGGAGTCAGAACTTTGTGTCTCTTTAATCCTGCTACTCCTTCTTTCTAATCTTTACATTCTGATTGGATAATCCCTCTATCAATAGACATGTTTGAGTGAGTGCTGACTGCCATCAGTCCTCCTGGGTGACATGTTTGTGACAAACACGTTACCTCACTGCAATCTGAGCTCTTCAAAGAAACACATGGTAATGAGTTCCACATGTATTTATGTTGTTTGGACTTGGAATTGTTTATTTGAAGAGTATTATCCCCCCTTCTGTTTAGATGTTTTAGGAATCAATCTGTCTACCAATATTTTATCCTGATGACAGAAGCAACATCGTGTGAGATGCAAATCAGATCAAATAATAACATAGAACACAAGTCTCGAAGTCTCTTAACACAATTCATTGCTGTTCACACACATAACACCAACTTCCACTTTGAGCCACATGTATTATCCATCCATCCATTTTCAGATTTGCTTGTTCTTTTTCCAGGGATCAAGATGTAATTTCACCTCATGTTTTCTAAATAATTTCATAAGAAAACAAAAACTTTTGAAAGAACCGTAATATACTGTAGGTCGATTGGCAAATCACACTAAACATTGTGCCCATACAGTAAATAGTAGCTCCCACAGGAATACATTAGGAGGATACCCACTCATTCTCTTTAAGCTTCTCTTTAAAGGTCCCAAATCATGCTATTTTTCACCCATCTCTATTGTTCTGAGAACCTCAAAAACATAGTATTTGAGGTTTATTTTCCCAAACTCGTCTGTTTTCCAGCGTTTTAGCCTCTGAAAAATCACTTTCTGAGCAAATCTACACAAACAGGCTGATTTGCATCCCACTTATGCATATTCATGAGTGGGAGTGTCTATAGATAGGACACTGACTTCCTCCTTCCCGCACGGTGACGTAGGGTCAGAGGACGGCCCGCCCTCCTCCCACCCACTTTGTAACTGAGCTCATGCTGCTTTATAAACATGAGACAGAGCGTGGGGGCGGGGCGTTCACTGGTACATACATAGACTGTAGAAAAAATACATACATAACACTGAGCGAAGGACGCTGAAATGTTCACCTTTGTGGGCGTGTCCGTTTACATGTCAATCACAGCAGAGAGCTTCCTGGAGGCGTGGCTTCTCCAGCTCAGTGCCTCGTCAAATTTGTCATCAAAGTTGGAACACGTTATCAAATTGGAGCGAGGTGTTTGGGTTCACCCTGCAGTAAGAAAGGAGTAAATCACCCTCTAACTAATGATTGAGGGAATCAATGAAATAAACACTTTGGACATGTATATGAAGCCCTAATAGCACTTTTATCATATTTAAAGCACAGAAAATTTGATTTATCTAACATGGGCCCTTTAAGGATAGATGATAGGGTACAGCCTGCAACAGTCTATAGAGGAGTGTTTATCATACCTTCCTGTGATATCTGTAGAATATAAAAAATAAATCCCCATTATCAGCAATTCAAAAATAATATTCAGAAAAGCTGAATGCAGATACACCAACCACTAACTTTAGAGTACTAATTATGAAAAGCCAGTTGTTGCTGATTTGATGCACAACACAATATTAAAATAATAGCTTCATACTGTACATGTCAGTAGTATAGCTTGCTAGCTAGTACAAACCCAAAAAAATACTGACTGGCTGACCTACAGACAGACAGACAGGCAAAGGAATACACAGACTGAGTGCATGTGGGAGCCAATGCAAATATACTGATTCCAAGCACTATTTTAAATAATGAGGGTAGGCAATCAGGGAATGAGGCATACCTGAGTGGAAACAGGAAAGAGAACACACACACACAAATACACAGCTGTACAATTTATTTGTGCTTGAAATACAAATGAAACGAATTATAAAACCTTTATCACATGAATTCATTTTATTATTATATTATCAAAATAATACATATTGCTTTAAATTGAGGATAACTTAAAAGTAATAATGTTAGTGATAAAGTGTGAGCAAACAACTGATGTGATCCTGAAAGCAGCATCGAGCTGTAAGTTTGCAGCTGGAGCTCATTGTTTAGAAAAGAAAAACTCATTGTAGATATGTTTGATTAATGTGGACAATATGGAGACACACAGATACAAACAAGTGTGTGTTTGTGTGTGTGAGAGGATGGATTTCTAAGGGGTTGTAATGAGATCTCATTAATCCCCCACTCTCTTCTCTCCAGCCATTAGAACTCTCACACTCAGTTTGGTCACCTGCCAGGTCCCACAGTCATTATCCTAATGAACAGTAACACACACACACACACACACACACACACACACACACACACACACACACACACACACAAAATGACCAACTGAGCAGGTTCGCATGCTAAAAAGCTCCCTGTACTTTTCTTGGGAGTGAGTGTGCATAAGAACAACAGTGTGTTTGTGTGTGGATTTTTGTTTGTGTACTTATTCAGGGGGTTTAAATCTCGATGTTTGCAAGGTTTTCTTTGTGAGCTTTCAAAACGGCGAAGAAGCCTGTAATCAACCTTAGTGTAAGAACAAAACCTAGTGTGATTGCTTTATGTTTCTCTAAAGGTTGGGTGGAGAAGGTGTGTGACAGGAGAGCTTTTCTTCTCCTGGAGATGTTGGAGTGTAGGAACCAGGCGCAAAAGTACAAACTCAAACTAACACGTACCAAATTAGCAGAAAAATGTAGCCAAAAGAAGAAAAAAAACGTATACATAAAAACTGTAAATACCCAAGGGATCACAAGGAGTAAAACATAGAAGATAGTTCACCAACAACCAAGCTGTGAAACACTCCTAAAAGAGCGTAGAGTTAATCAGGGAATGGGAAATACTTGGGACAGCACAGAGAGGAAAACAAAACACACTGGCCCTCATTTATCAACCTTGCGTGAAATCGGGCGCAAATCTGAGTACACGTTGTGTGCTTTGGTTTTTTTTTAGTTGTTGGAGCTGTATTTAATGAACAATAATCATCCAACCCCTGCCTCTGCCTACTCTGCATCTGGGTCTTCTAACACAAACCTCAACCATGACTGATATATGACTGACATGAGTCGCTGCAGGATGTGCACTGTGAATTTACTTTATTTGTGTCCACTTTCTATTTAATTTAGGGAAATGTTGTGGAATAATCTTTGGAAGAATTAAAAAAAAAAAAAATGATTTCTTTCAACAATTTGTGATTAGAAATGACAGCTGTCATGTTGGATAATCATTGGGAAATGGTGTCTTTTAAAATTAAATAACACAATATGTAAGATTTGGTTTTGATATTCAAACTCTCATTATTTGATATTCAAACTCTCATTATACCTAATTAGGACTTCATCCTAATTAGGTATAATGAGAGAATCGACTGTGTAGCTATGGCGTTCACTTGGTTTTCATGAGATGATCGCTGTCTGCAATGCGTTTTCAATCAATCAGTAATATGTAGTAGGCTTCTATGATGTCATACGTACATATCCATTACCTCTCATTTGCCGTGGCTTGTCCTTTCATTGAGGATGCACATATCCTTGAAGAGCATTGCAAAGGGAGAGGGTGTTCAGAGACAGGGTAGACCCACTTGTTCCTCCCGACGACCAAATTCACAAGGTACTGGTTTTCTTCGGAAGGTGTGCAGTACCTGTTACCCCTCCCCCATTCCAAGATGTTTAAAGTATGTTATTTGGATTGTTCAAATTAAGTTTGAATATGAATAAAGAATTGCACATGTTTAAATGTCTGTCAATTAAGGCCCTGTTTTTTGTTCATTTATATGTTCATTTACATGGCAACGGCGTTTTGGTGCTTGAAAACTTTTTAAAAACGGGCTCCAGAGGGGAAGTTTTTGAAAACGCATCCTCTGTGTAAATAGGAAAACAACACCTTCAGTGTACACACTGTGTCTACAGTGCCTCAAGTGCCAATTAATTCATTGGACCTACAAAGTTAGTCCTGACCTGGTTCATAGCTGTCAGAATACGGCCCAAACCCGAATAAAGCTGATTTCTCTTTAATCCTGAACCCATTGCTCCCTGATACTCTTCACATCCATCAAGTCAAAAACTAGTCATTTATGCATTTTATTACATCATTTATTCATGTACCAGAGGAGAGCCTCCATTCACCTTGTCAGTAAACATTTGTGCGTCGTCTTGCGCTTATTGAAACACATCACCTTTTTACGCGCAGTGTCCATTTTGAGTCCAAACAGAGTCCGCGTTAGAAAGATAGAAAAAAGGCCTGACCCAGGATTCAGCCAAATAGCTCTCAGTAGGAGTGCAGCACTGTGATTGTCATCTGAATCTGGTTTCCACTAATCCATGTGACGGTGAAGTAAAACAACTTTTTGTTGGAGAAATTCAATTTAAATCCAAAGAGTGATGCACACGGACACTCTTACTTGGGTTTGCTTATTTTAGTTCATTTCAAAATCATACTGCCATCTATTGGCCTGGCATGTTTACTACATCGTTTTTTATGCTTCTTGTTCTCTCAAGTAAACAGAGATTGTTTTGAAAAGGTTGCCGTGTGAATGCGCAACTTTTTGGAAACAAAAATGAAAACAGAAGCCAAACGTTCTCGTGTAAACAAGGCCTAATACTACTAAGGCTCAAACATACTCTGGCAGACTCCGTGTATAAAGAACTCTGCGAGGACTTTCTGCTTTCCTCAGAGCTAACATACTTGGATGCATCACCACGGGTAGTTTCCATTAGAAACCTGCATGTCCAATGATTCTTAGTGCTCCTCTGTAGTCATTGTACTACTGGGATGTGTTTTAAAGGTGTTGGTACTTTGGTAGCTTGTCTGCCAGTCTCTCCTCTAAGCTCGTGTCCATCTCTCCTGCTCTGTTTCACCAGGAGGTGAAATACAGGTCGGTGTTACTTTTAATGTGGGTGGATATAATTTTATTTATTTATTTATTTATTCAGTTTATTTCCGACATGGTTACAGTCACTTTTTTTTTTTTTTTACATTTTTTTTTTTTTTGTACATGCCGAAAAAGGAGACGAGAGAAGCAGTTTGCTTATCTGGGTCCCGTCCCCTGTTTTACCATCGCAAATTTACATGGGTTTACATGTCTCTCTGGTCAAACATTCTTGAGTTGTTCTGAACAGTCCTTTTTTGTGTATTCTCATCTGTAGTCAGGGTTGTCTTTTTTTTTTTTATTTATTCCTCCTCCTCTCTATCGTTGTTCGTGTTGGCCTTGTTCCCTGCCAGACGTTGTTAGCAATCCTCCAGTGCAAGAATAGTTCCTCTTTTGAAGGTGGTTGGAAGTTTTTTTTCCCTTTTCATCCATAGTGTCACCACTCGGGAATGTCTCTTTTGGACACACAAGTTTGCAGCTTGTTTTGTCTCTACATCAAGGTTAATCCAGCTGTTGTTAGTTCTATTGGCAGTGTTGTATTTTCCACTGTTAGATTTAACTTGTATAAACACATTATTATATCTTAGTTCATAAGCAAGGTAGTAATTTCATTGTACAGGAAAACGTGTTTCTAACTGCACATATGACAATAACACTTTGAATTTAAATTTAATGTAATCCTTAATAACCCCACCACCTAGCAATTGAAATGAATAAATGACAGACCTTTTTTACTCTTGGTTTCCACATTTAATTCAGTCTCCGTAAAATAATCACAGTCTGAGTTTTGTTTCCAGTGTTTATATAGATCTGGGTCCATATCCATGATTACCATCAGTAATGTTGTTGTTTAGGTGGATCCTTCGTATTTTCCCAAGTCTTCCATCGTTTTGATGAGGATTGGTTTTCCGTTCTCTTCTCCCAGTGGTGTGATGTAAATTCTGCAGTTCCTTGTCCACGTCTTTAAAATCTTTCCTCCTTTTTTTATTTGGCGTGCCTTCCATGCGATGCTTGCATTTTTTTTTGTCAGGTTTTCATTAATAAAAACCTTCGTTTCCTTCAGCTTTCTTCCTTGCTTCAGTAGTTCTCCTTTAAATTTCATATTCGTGAAGGTTATTTTTACAGCTCTGTTATCATTTTTCTTTGGCAGGAGATGGCAGGAGTTGATGTTGTCAGGGTTCAGGACAATGTCCTTCGACTCCAGGTAGTCAATGACCTGTTGTTCAATCGATTTTGTTTCTTCGTCACTCGCGTAACTCCTGGGTTTTATCTTTAGGCCTGTGATGATGACATCTTTCTCTCTTTCCTTTTGTTCCAGCTTTTCAACCCTGGCGTTCAACAATTTTATCTCTTCAGCATTTCTTTCATTCTTTTCTTTCAGTACCTTTGCTTCGCTTTGTAGGTTTTCCAGTGAGTTTTCCAGCATCTTTTCCAACGACTTTATCTCGGCAGATAGGTTTCGTAGACCCTCACGTATCATCTCCTTGACCTCTTCCAAACCCAAATTGGGTTCTGAAGGACCTCCTTGCGGTTTTTTCACCATTTTCCTTCAGTCTTGGGCCCAATTTTTCAGGCTGTTCAGCTGTAGCCAGCTGTAGCCAAGGTCGTGTTATCGGAGCGAATGAAAACACGTCTGCTCTCTCCAAAGACCAGAGATTTTGTATAATGTATAATGTATAATGTATAATGCTGAGCAGTGTTTTGTGTAACATCAACTACACGAAGAAGTCTGCACATTTGTAAAATCTGAGCTTTGCATTTAATTTGCCTGGCGGACTCCTCGCGGATGGTTTTGCGGGTGTCCACCCGATTATGTTTGAGCCTTCACTACATTGATCTTGGTCCTATTAACCATATATTCCAGTCAGCACTAGATCCAATATTTACACAACTATAGGCTGTTCAATGATTTAGACATTATAGGCCTACCTCCTGCATTGTAGAGTACAACAGCAGGTTCTCTCCCACCTTTAAAGTAGATTGACCTTCACCCTGTTATAATGAATTTGGCTCAGAATGAATTGGAGGGAGCTAACTACATACTGTGGATTCAAGTGACACCTACTAGATCGAAGACCTCTGCTAGATCTACTAGAGTAGTGCTGTTTCCAGATACTGCAAGACAAGTGAATCTATGTTTTATAGGCCTACCATGTAGGCTACAGTATAAAAAGAACTATAAATTGAATGAAGCTTTCGGCTTGTGATGGAGGGACTGAGTGTGTGCTCGTCCCCTCAGGAATCCCCTCTATCACGGGTCTCCGCCTGTTGAATTCCAACACGTGCTCATCCACAGGAATGGTGGGTGGGCCGCCCCCCGTCCCTGACACATGTCCTTTTTTTTCATTGCATTGCTGAAGGGCGCATAAAAGGACGACAGGATTGATCCTTTGTTACCATTACCTTGAACAAACAAGACACAATATTGCGTTTTTTGATTATTAAACGTCTGAATTCATCATAAGACTAAACAAGGAGTTGTAGAGAATGATGCTGCACGAGATTTTGCCAGAGCTTGAAGCTGAGAAATTCGTAAAAGCCAGAGTGGTCACGGACGGCTTGGCTTGGGTAAACCAGGTTTAAACCGTAGGCCTGGCTCTTTTAAGAACACTTTAATGAAAGACCCTGGTCTTTATCATATACACCACCTCTGTGATGTGGGGGAGCAGGATGCCGTGTGATGCTGCTCTCATGTGGACCAATTTCTTGGAGGGAGGTTTACAGCTCTTTGACAGATCAAACATCAAGAACTAACTAGGTTACAGTTATTGAAATAAACTGCATGATCATTAATTAGCTATACCTGGAACAAATATTGTTGTTTTTTAATCACTTGTTAACTGCTGCCACTGCATTCTCGTCAAATGCAGTAATGCCTAGCATGGTAAATCCCTTCTTGAAATTGATTGTCAGTTGTTCTTAACCTGGGTTTGATCAAACCCCAGGGATTCGGCATGGGTTTGTACAAATCAAAAGGAAAAAAAAAAAAAATCACATTTTATTTTACCGATTAAATAGGGTTTATAGTGGTTTCGGTAAATACATTGATGAAGCTTCCAGGGTCCAGTAACTACAATAAAGTTAAGAACAACTGGATTTTGCTTGGTTGTGTTTGGGTTTTGTCTGGACTGAAACGTCTAAAATCATATTGCAGGTGTGGTCTCTGAACTTCAGGTCAGAAAGGTGTGTGTGTGTGTGTGTGTTATTTTTTATCTTAGCTCAAATATGTTTATTCAATTTTTAAAATTGTATTGAGTTATACAGTAAGTGTTGAAAAATGTTTGATACCATATAACTAAGAACATTGCCCATTATAGTCCAGGGGAAGATTTCATTTTAAATGTTCACTTTACTGCAACAAATTGGCCCATCTGTGCCTTAAAAACAGCAAACAAGACACGAGACACAAGAGTCATCAAATCGGTCTAACACCTTTGTCTCAACAACCAAATGGCCCCATGTCACTTTGCCATTGTGTGTGTGTGTGTGTGTGTGTGTGTGTGTGTGTGTGTGTGTGTGTGTGTGTGTGTGTGTGTGCGCGTGCCTTAACAGTCAATTCGTCCAAACAGTGCTGTCATTAACCCTTCTTGCTCCTGTGACCACCCAGATGCAGGACTGTGTTTTGTCTATGTGCATGTGTCAGTGTTCTTGGGGGGGCTCTTGACTGGCATTGTACTGTGTTATCTATCCACTTCAGTTTGATCATTTATACCACTACAACAACAATCCACTCAAGGACAGGAAGACATGAGTGTGTTATGTAACCATGGTAATAACTAAACACACAACTAATAAAAGGAGTTTTGGGCAAGTGCGTCCTGGATAACCAATAGAAAAAATGTTTTTCTATAATTAGCTATGTGAATCATTTCTATACAAACTAGCTTATATTAAACTGTTTATGGGAAACTCCACAGTTTTTGCAACAAAAGACAGTTTTTCAATGCAATAATGTAATAAAAAGTTCTGATGTTTAGTTGTTAAGCTCCTGTAAATGAGACATCAAGGTTTTAACAGACGTTCAAAAAGATAAGATATACTGTATGTTGTTCCTGAGAGGTCTTAAGGACATAGTATTTAGAGTTGTTTGCCAACAGTGTATCAACAGAAAGCACTGCCATACATTGGTCTATTATGCCTATAATAAAGTGTACACTATACTAAAGAAGAGATCATTATTATTATTTGATACCATCAATATAAATCAGTTTACATTCAGCTAGATGTCTGATTGAAATATTGCCAACACTGTGATCAAAGAGGATTAAGAGAAAAGTAGCAAATAATTGGTTTGTTTATTTATTCAAGTGACAATGCATATTATAAACAATATGCAGGATTGTAGCCAAAGCTAATTTCCATTCTCAGTTCCCTGCTGGACCAAAAGTCAACATTGGGTACACTGTAAAACATTTTGTAAATTAACAGTAAAATACTGGCAGCCTAATTAACTTTAAAGTTTTCTACTGTAATGATATCATGTACACACTTTGCTGTATGATCTGGATTTAGCATTGTTTCTGCAGCCTGCCGATTCAAACAGACGCAGTGGTACTTGTTTCATTCCTCATCAGCCAAAATGTCTAGTAACGCTACGTTACCCGCCAAAGTTAATTTTGACCTGCATTTGGCGGGTTGGCAGGTGTTAAATTAAAGCCCTGTATAGAACCATTACCATATGTAGTTAAAGATAGTCCACGTGCTGCAGCCTGCAAAGTGTGGCAAAAAATCAGCATTTATCATAAAGAAAAAGACA
The DNA here is from genome assembly GCF_900634775.1 of Gouania willdenowi. Lineage (NCBI taxonomy): Eukaryota > Metazoa > Chordata > Actinopteri > Blenniiformes > Gobiesocidae > Gouania > Gouania willdenowi. The sequence goes on along the minus strand of NC_041049.1, from coordinate 30,968,636 downwards.
ACAAATGAAAGTGAGGGATTATCACACACTAAACAAAGTTAGCTCTACAGCAGCAGGCTTTTCAAAAGGGAACTAAGCGTTTTCTTCATTTTAAATTCAAGCAGAGATATATGCCTAAATATGGCTCAAAATGTGTAAGTTTGTTGACTTAATTGCTTAATAAGATATAGCACCATTTACCCTTTGTAATTTTGAATGGTAATACATAATGTTTAATATGTTATTATATGAATAACAATAAAAATGTAGACAGGAAAACAGAAAATTAATTACATTAATATAAATAATGATAAAATAATAACAAATATAAACATATTAACCTCAACAAATGTCATTTTTGCTTCATGTTTACAAAAAAATCTATATTTGTTACTGATTTACAAATATTCTATTACTACAGCTAAAAACTGTGAAAATGAATTTGTTGTTTTATGTTTTAGGTTAAAAATAAAACTGCATTGCATATTGTTGTTATTTATGGAATAAGATCAAGGAGCATAAAGACTGCAAAATGTGCAGCCCTAATAAAAATACTGCAATCTTGATTATCATTGTCACATAGTTATTTTATACAACATATATTGATGGATTTATTTCCTTATAATGTATGAATACAAATTCTGTGGAACAGAATTACAGAAATCTAAAATGAAATATGCAACCAAACATTTATTAAAATAAGCGCCATAAGAAATACTTATATTTACAATGCAAACATCAAATGTGATTATAGTCTTTTACAGAGGAATCATGAGTCCTCATATATAAATGTCACCTACAATGTCATACCTACATATATACAACATAATTGCCCCATAATTGGGTACAGAGCACTCATTGGTTTGAGCTATAATGGTCAGTTAAAACAAAACACAATAAAACACACAATCAAAATATCTATAAAAACAAACAATGAGTCAACAACAATAAACCTGCCAATAGCAAATGGTAGTTACAATGTATCTTCAAAGAAAGTCTGTAAATCATTTAATGTAGCTCCGAATGCTGAATAATGAAAGTCCACAAAGCAACAAAGTTTCCACCAACATTTCCCATTGATAAACATGTAATCAAAAATATTTGAATTAAGGCAGAACATTAAACATTAAATATTTCTTCAAATTCTTTTTAAAAACAATTTTAGATGCTAAATAAGTAATGACTGGTGGCAGAATGTTCTATATTTTTATTCCTCTGTACATTACAGTACATTGTTTTACATTCGTTTTAAAGGCACCCCTGAGGGGTATTTGATCAAACCCAGCTCAGGGTTAAGTCCAGGTTTAAGTCCAGATCCATTAAGCTGGGTTCTAACTGTAACGGCCGTTTCATCAACGAGAAAACACCTTAGTTACCATAGTAACAGTCTGTGGCTTAAGCTGCAGATGCACTCTCATGAAACCACGACATCATTATGAAATAAGGCATTTATTGATGCTTTAAAACACTCAACATAAATCTACAAAAGGCAAAAGAAGTCAGAAAGACTTCTGTTATACTTTTTTTTTTTTTTTTGTTAAAAACCGCTTTAATATGGTATTTTAAAAGGAAATTAAACAGAAATTATGGTATATGTTTAAATATGATTTTAAATCAAAATGACGATATAATCATTGTTACCCATTTAATGTGTACCATAATTTTAATTAAATGATCACAGTCTCCATGTGTTTAAACCATCAGTAATAAGAATGTGTGTGTATCCATTTATTGATCAGAGATTAATAATGAGAAAGCTTTGAATACAGAGAGAGAAGCTGTTGAGGACAGTCATACAGTAGAGTGAAGGCTCCCCAATGACAAAAATACACTATCACTTTTCGGGATGTTCGCACAGTGCACACCTGCTCAGTGCACACCTGCACCTGAAGCGTGACATCCAACAGCGTACACAAATCCGCTGCTCTCTCTTTACATTTGAATTTAACGTTTAGTGCTGAGTTCAACAAACTGTTCATCAAATATTCCCAAGTCTCATAAATTACATATTAATTAAACGCTGACAGTTGTTAAAAACTTATCAAACTCACATGATTAGTGTGTGATCACATGCTTCAGTTGTTTTCTGGGATACATTGACTAAATAACACCATGTTTAACCTTTTACTACTTTTAAAATGTTCAAACCACAGAAACCGTCATTTATTCTCACTGCTCAGTAACAGGTGATGTCACGTCCTGTTGGTCTCAGCATTGGTTTCTATTGGCTACTTATTCATTGTAAAAGCTGCAGCACAGGCGCCCTCACGTCTTTAATCATTAAATCTGTGCTCAATCTCGTGGGTGCATTTAAGCAACACGCTGTCAGCTGGCTTGGCTCAGCTGGGGAGCTCCAAGCTGGGAAGAGTTTAATGGAATGGGAAAAGCCAACATGGTTGCGGATGGCTGAGCTGAACCAGGTTTAAAGGTCCCATATCAAGCTATTTTTCACCCATCTCCATTTGTTATAAGAACCCCAAAAACATAGTATTTGAGGTTTATTTTCCCAAACTCGCCTGTTTTCCAGAGTTTTAACCTCTGAAAAGTCACTTTCTGAGCAACTCTACACAAACAGGCTGATTTGCATCCCACTTATGCATATTCATGAGTGGGAGTGTCTATAGACGGGACACTGACTTCCTCCTTCCCGCACGGTGACGTCGGGCCAGAGGACGGCCCGCCCTCCTCCCACCCACTCCATAGCCGACCTCATGCTGCTTTATAAACACGAGACAGAGCGTGGGGGCGGGGCGTTCGCATGTACATAGATGGACTGTAGAAAATTCATACATAGCACTGCTCGGAGGACGCTGAAATGCTCACCTTCATTAGCGTGTCTGTTTACATGTCAGTCACGGCAGAGAGCTTCCTGGGGGCGCGGCTTCTCCAGCAAATTTGTCATCAAAGTGGGAACGCCTCATCAAATTGGAGCGAGGTGTTTGGGCTCACCCTGCAGTAAGAAAGGAGCAAATCACCCTCTAACCAACGATTGAGGGAATCAATAAAAAAACAGTTTGGGCATGTGTATGAAGCCCAAATAGCACTTTTATGATGTTTAAAGCACAGAAAAGTCGATTTAGTGTAACATGGGCCCTTTAAACCCGAGGCCTGGTTCTATTAAGAACACTTTGATGAAATACCCCCCTGGTGTTCAAGTCATGTCGATCTCTATGACAAATTATGGGATTTTACATAACAAAATATTTCTTAGAAAACATAACCTAAGGTTATGTGCATTCCAATGATGTTATCTCCACTGTTACAGTATTCTGGACTTACTGTAATTGATCTATTTTTATATTAGATGTGTTTGACCACATTACTGGACAGTAAACCATATGAATAAGAATTATTGTTTGAACAATTTGAGAGATGCATTGTTGTGGTAAAAACTTAGCACATCTCCCAATAATATACCAGACTTCTGCACATCAATGCAACAGTTTTCTCAAACTGTTCCACAGGCACTCCACGTACAGACATGTTTGACTGATCTATAGGAAACTTCACTCAAAGTCCACAAGGTTCTTCTGAAGAGTGACAGATGATAGAATACACTTTAATGAAAGCAATAAAAACCAACTTTTAGACATGTTGTTTGATTGGTTGATGGATCACGCTCTTCAGGGTTTGAACAAAATACCATATTTGCCTGACAAAATGACAGGAGAGAAAAAGGGTCTGATGAAGGGTTTGGACGCTCGCTGACGTAATAGATTCACAATACTCTAAGTATCTTCATTTATTGTCATTCAGCTTACAGTATATTGTGCAATAGGGATGTAACGATTAATCGTAAGGCAGTTAAAAATCGATTCATAGGTATCACGGTTGATATCGATTTTTTGAAAATTAAATCGCAGTACTTTTTTTAACCAGCAGAGGTTAGGGTTAGGGTTAGGTTAGGGTTATTAAAAATAGCACGGGCTCAGGATATCCTTTCGGCCCCCAATTAAAAAATCCCCATTTTGTTATTTTAATATCGTCTTTAGGTGGGGTTTTCCTTTAATCATAAGATTAAAAGTAATCATAAAAATTTTTTAAAAAAATTAGGATTAGGGTTAGGGTTAGGGTTAGGGTAGGGTTAGGTTAGGGTTAGTAAAAGTAGCACGGGCTCAGGATATCCTTTCCGCCCCCAATTAAAAATCCCATTTTGTTATTTTAATATAGTCTTGAGGAGGGGTTTTCCTTTAATCATAAACAAATAAAAAATAATAAATAAATAAAATAAAAAATGATAAGAATAATAAAAAATTAATAATTAAAGAGATAAAAAATTAAATTTAAAACAATTCAAGCAATAGGACACCCATAAAAAAGATGATGAGCAGAGGCCAGGATCTCCATGAGAAAGGGGAAGAGGAAGGCAAGGTCCAAAAGCAGCAGTCCAAACATAATTTGAATTTTTAAAGTTTACAAGAAAACATCCTAAAAACCTCCAAAAGCCAAGTAAGAATTCATAAAAGAATTTAAGATAAAAGAATTTAAGATTATATTTGGGAAGGGGGGAATGGATGGGGTCAGGGTGAAGGTAGGGTTCGATAAGGGAGGAAGGTTTGGGGTTAGGTAAAGGAGGAAGGGTTTAGGATTAGGGTTAGGGTTAGGGTTAAGGGAGGAAGGGTTGGGGTTCAGTTAGGGTTAGGGTCAAGGTTAGGGTTAGGGTTAGGATTAAGGTAAGGGAGGTGGGGTTAGGTTTAGGTTTGGAGGTTTAAGGTTAGGATTAGGAAGGGGGGTTGGGGTAGGGGTAGGGGAGGGTTAGGATTAGGTAAGGGAGGAAGGGTTAGGGTTAGGTCAGGGGGTTAGGGTTAGGTTTAGGAAGGGTTAGGGTTAGGAAGGTAGGGGAGGAAGGTTTGGGATTGGGTAAAGGGGGAAGGGTTAGGGTTAGGTAAGGGAGGAAGGGTTAGGGTAAGGGAAGGGGGTTGAGGTTAGGATTAGGGGAGGGTAGTTTTGGGGTTAGGGTTAGGGAAGGAATTTGGAAAAAAAGGTAAGGAAGGGTGTCAGGGGAATGTCAAGGTATATCATGAGGGAGGAATTAAAAGCATACACAATTTTTCAATACAATAAAACCAAAGACAAATCATATTTGGGTTAGGGTTAGGTTAGGGTTAGGGTTAGGGTTTTTAACCAGCAGAGGCAAGTGTAGGCGGCGGGCGGAGTCTGCTAATACTTTCTGTCTGGCTGCCTTCTACTCTTAAATATGTTAATAAATGATTCATTACCCCTTAAGCACCGAAAGAATATCTGTAATATTACTTGAATATCTGTAAAAGTCACGTTTTTCTATTAGCTCTGTCTGCTAGCATAGCTTCTCTTCTTCACTGCAAGATATCTGCATGCCAACCGACCACTGTATTACCAGCGCCCTCTGCTGGTCCAAACAAATATCTGACGTAAATACAGGGCAATGACTTTTTTTTTTAAGTCCAATTGTTAAGGCACAAAATACATTTTCAGTTGCACTTTTAAAAAGAAAAAGAACTATTATGCAGTTTTGCATTGTTTATTATAGAACCAGAATTTAAATTAATAGGCTTCATTTTCATTTGTATTATAACTTTATTTATTTCATTCAAGATTTGTTTTTAGTTAAATTGCATTGTTTTGAATTGTTTATCAAGGAATTCTTTTGACAATGAAAAATAAAAGGAAAATAGTACAATAGTACATTTTCTAGTTTTTTTCCCAAAAAAAAATTTGTCTACAGTCCCATTTTGTAAAATAAATCGTGAGAGAATCGTATCGTGAACCCAATATCGTGAATCGAATCGTATCGTGAGTTGAGTGAATCGTTACATCCCTATTGTGCAACTATGAAATATAAATTGTGTAATTAGGCTTAGGTTCTGACTCATATCCTTAAACTTTACCGTGAATGTATGCTTCCTTTGACAGCCGAGTGCAAAGCTGAGCTCTTTGTAGACCCTGCAGTGGTTGGAATTCACAGTTTCCTATTTTCAACCTTATATTGAACACATGCAGCTTCCGTGGAAGGGATGTGACTAAATACAGGAGAAAGCTGCACCACATGAGAGGCTGCAAGACCTCAAACGCACTTCACACCTGTGCAAACTTTGTGTATAAATTTCCTCCCTGCAAACCTTACACAAACACAGAAAGAGACATTCACACACATTTCCTTTGGCCTCACACACTGTGCTGTCTGTTCTTCTTGGGGCGTTAGCTGCTGGGCACTCGGTCAGCGTGTGTGCCCCAGTGTAATGATTTAGCTCTCTAGGACACACACACACACACACACACACAGTTTGTTTCGTAATCTGTGAATGAACACGGTTGTTTTTAACAAATTAAATTATTTGGAATTAAAGTGTTCTGCCTTGTGTTTACATGGAAATAGTAATTCAGAATTGAGGTTTACATGATAAACAGGTTTATTCGGTTTTATTCGATTCCGCTTTAGGTCTGGGGGTTGGGAAGGGTTCTGATTGGACAGGGGGCGAACGTGAAATATTCTCGTCTATCGGGGAAAAACACACAACAAACCTTTTATTGTCGGCTACAACATAGAAAACCACATAATGAGTTTTCACTTTTATTTTGATTGTAGTGTTGAAGCAGCAGTTGCGCAATAACCAGGGCCATTTCTAGACCCCTAGCAAGAAGGACTATGGAGCCTCCTGGCCTCAGAATGATGATAAATGAAGTCCAGGACAACGGATCAGCAAAGAAATATACTTTATACTATGAAATAATTAACATATAAAATAAATAATAAATAACATAACTATCTAAACTGAATGCAAACTTTACACACAATATATAAATGTCAGAAAGACAAACACAACTAAAATGTGCAAAATTTTAAGTATAACGAAAATGCAACCAAGCAAAAAACAACAACGAAAAACTAAGATTTGAAGTGGAAAGTAAGAGTACACTGACCATGAACGTTGGATCTTCTAACCATTTCTCATTGTCATTTTGTAATTTTATTTGGTGAATTTCCGAGATGGGTTTTCTGGAGTCTTTGTCTGTTTTTTGGAGCGGTCCTTTTCTGACTATTTTACACAGAGCATTGTCATCGATGGCTTTTGGCCACAGCGCAGGATCATGTGATATTATTTGAGTACCTTCTGGTGATGTGGTGTCACAGGGTGGTGAAGAGGTGGTGACGGAATGCTGTGCTGCTGCATGAACGAGCCATCATGTCCTGCTCTCCTCAAGGCCCCCCTCATGGTCTGAGGTTGATATATTGCTAGAAGGAAAATAGTATAAGAAGCAATCATTTAAAGGGATCCTCCACTGTTTTTACAAATATGGCCTAAAACCAAGTTGTCCTTTTGACTGAAAAAGTTGCTAAATGATCCTGAATACTTCACTTCCCACAGAACTCAATGAACTAAAAGGGGCTAATCACGTCACCAATGACGTCAATTCAACATGGCGGCGCACAGGGTTACGTAGTCCCAGTTTTAAGAGTTGATAAAACGAATATGGAGCAAAATAATGCGTTTTGTTAGACATAGATCTTCTAATAAGGACAATTCAAAGGTTTTAGGCCATATTTGTAAAAACAGTGGAGGAATTCTTTAAGAAAAATATATGTGTTGTCATATTATATCAGATAGATCCCATGATATATTTTAAACTTTAAAATTAATTTTAAATTCAACTAAATAAATTCCCACTTTCATGTAGAGAGGTCTGCTTTTGCTTCTGCTGCTGTTGTTGCTTAAAACTTCAACAAAGCACCTTGAGGAAGAAAAAAGAAAAGAGCACAATGTATTTGGTTGGCTTGCATAAAGTAAAATAAAGAACTGTGCATGCTACACAAACACTCAACATTTGAGATATGTATGGTATAATTAATGAACATCCATTTGCAGTAACAGCTTTAATGCTTCATGTTAACATTTTATTCAATGTAATATTTAGGCTATAGTAGAAAATATATGGATATAATACTATATTATCTTTCAATTCTCAATACAAATTAGCCACAGTCTAGACTAAACTGACACCAGGATTGATACGTATCAGTTTTAATATTTGACAACAAATTATTTATTCTGGGTGAAAATGTAATTGGCAGCAAATGATTAACTTATTGTGTGGCTATGAATGTATGTACACAGCCATTGGCAACTTATGACATACTGTATAAGCAAAGCTGGACTACTTCTTAACATGAAGCTGTTAAAATTGGTGTAAAGTAAGAATAAATGTGTTCTAATACACTTTTCATACCACAGAAGTGTGTTATTAACCACTCTGTCAAATTTGAATGATTGATGAATACATATAAACACACTTTATGAATGTATTTGGAAGAAAATGGCTGAATTCACTTTACACGGACTTAAACATGCAGTTAATTCTTCTGGTGCTTGGTGGATGACTGGGAGGACTTTGGGACAAAGTGCCTGGAACTAACTGGGACAAACTGTTTTATAATGTAACACAGATAGCTTACACATTCTCACTTACTGTTGTGGTGGTTTTGAATGGAATGAGATGGAGTCAAGTTGTAGGGTTTACTGGTCAGATTCAGACACAGGGTTTATTTGGTCAGAGAGTTTTTGAGGCAGACTGGTCTGGGATTCAGAGGTTTCCAAGTGTGTGTGTCCCAATGAATCAGCAGTTGTTCTGTGCTCTCAGTGTTTTGTATGCTGCTGATTGTGTTAAGCATAACAATGACAAAGTCTCTGAGAAGAGACCTTGGCAAATGTATACAATGGTATCTGGCCTGCTTAGGGCAGTGTGACCAGGACCAGGAGAGATTCTGTAATCACATATCTCTTACCACTATCACGTTTTTTCTTTTCATCCACTTCTTGTTTTTTTTTTCTTCTTTTCATGAGCCCTGAGGGAAATGTGTGCTTAATTTTTTTTGTGTGTTTGACAACAAGGATTGCACATTGATGCAGGTTAGTAGTGGGGCCCCATTAGGGAGGTTCCTGACGTGTCATTGTAATGTGTCCGGGGGTTTCAAGTTGTGTCGCTGATCTCTCTGTCGGGGCCCTCTACTAGCTATTAGCCAGTGACCACTCGGAAAGGGCCCCATGTGGGGGATTTTTGATGCCCTGTTGTTGCAGTGTCTCAAAGCAGTTACATTATTTTGTCATTGAAATTGACTAATGTCAGCCGTCCCTCAGGTCCCTCAGGTCCCTGGATAATTGCCTGTGTTGCCTACCCCGTTGCAGGGCCTCTGACAATAACATACTGTTTCACTTTGGTCCGCTGAGCAGCAGGAGTTAGAAACTAATTCCTGGTGAATAAACCCTAGGAAAACTCTGGAAAAAAAATAACCAGGATTGAACATTTGCTCTCTGGTATAGATGCTGTAGTAGCTCTAACAACCAGTACAATGATAAACTTGGTGATATTACAGCCTGTGAATGCAGTACGGTCCCGCATTTACTCCTTCCCTGGGTTTCAGTGTCACCCGTTCGATGAAGCTTGTTTACCAATGTCCGTGTGTGTGTATTAAGTCTGTGTGAATGTCTGCATGTTTATGCGTCTGTCCATCCACTCTTTTAACCATATCTGTGTCTTCTAAGGCTATTATGAAATAAATAGTCTCAGCTCTAGTCTGGGCCGCCATCTAGAAATATGTTGTCACCGCACATCGTTGCGACTGGCCGAGCATGCGCAGAACGACCAGAATTTACTTAAAGAGGATTTACAAGTTTACAAGATGAATGAATTATTTAATTTAGAATTAAAATCTGAATAGACCAGCCACCTAATTACATTTGCATCCATAATTAAGTTTTTACAAGGTCAGTTTAAAGAGGATTTAACTTTTATTCTGAATTAAAGAGGAATTAAAACTTTCATGTAAACGTGGCCAATGTGTGTACTTTCTTTACATGTACTGCATAGCCTACATCCTGAACGGTATTTCTTAATGTTCAACCCAATGATGAGGTGTGAAAAAAGTGCAATAATAATAAAAAAATGTAAAAAAAAAAAAACTCCCACTATGTTGAATATCACTAGGAAAGCCAGGAAAACTTATCCCACCAAACAGCAATGAGGTATTTTTTCATTGCAAAGCTATGGACTTTGATTACAATGAATGTTTTGATGTTGGTTTGTAAGAGTAAGTGGTGGTTTTGTTTTAGGTTAATCCTGTCTTTTGGTTTGTAGCTCTCTGTTGATCTTCCTGGCTCCTGGTTTGGTTTGCTGGTGTTTTCTGTTGTTCGTTGAGTAAACTTCACAGATGTTGGGTATTGTATTATGCCTTGACATCTTAAGTCCCTATGTCACCATTTTTGACATTTTTTTTTTTTTAACAACTTATTCAATGAAAAGGATCATACTGGTCATAAAAGTGCCAAAAGATGCTTTAATCAAACATCGTAATTTTCATTTCCGCTCAGAGCATTTAAGAAACTCCAGTCTATACTATAAAGTCTCTAAAGAACAATCTATGCTATGCTAACTACCAACTCAATACTCAGTATACCTCTATATTCATAATTATGTCAATCCAACGTCCTCCCCACAGATTGTAGAGTCCACAGGTGTTTATTTATAAGGGCGGAGCCAACAGTGGTGGTTCATGATTTAAGAAAACATCAAAACGTCAAACTACCATTCTCAGCCTATAGCAAAAATCACTTGTAATATGCGACCATCGAAGCCAGTCACCCTTTTACAACAAACTATGTTTATTTAAAATATTTGGACTAAAATGTGAAGAGTTGAACAAGAATCAATCAGCAACACTACTTCATAACCAAATACATTTGTTTTCAGCAGAAAATAATGGTTTTGTAGTTAAGTTACTCTTTAAAGAAGACACAAAAAACCAACTTCTATGAGTGCTGTGCTATATCTACACAGCTGAGCAGCCAGGAAGGGAAGGAAAGATGTGGGTGATGTTTATCTGACCACCTCCACTGTTTGCACACCCCTTAGCAAACATCTGTCGAACGACACATCCGTGATAAAACTAAAGCTGAAGTGCTGCAGCCGATGTGCCACTCAACATCGAGCTAACGTGAGTCCGCACCACACAGCTGACATGACACTCCACTTGCAAACACATGTGCACACAGGCAGTTTCATGACTGGCCAACATGTTTGTCGTAGATTTGTTACATTTTACTGAAAAACAGTTCGGGGGGTGGGGGGTGGGGGGGTGGGGTGGGGGGGGGGATTGTGTTTGTGTTTCCTTGTGAGTGTGCACTGCGCAGGCTGGCAGGCAGACAATGGAATTTTCCTCTGAGATCAAAATTAATGCAGATACCTATATGGCAAGGCCAGGCCAATTTATTTGTATCATTTCATATATGAGGCACTTCAATGTGCTTTACATGATTAAAATGTGCAACAGAAAACATTGAACATCGGTCGTAACAGGTTTTCTGCTGTCAAATAATGTTGATGTATGTGATGAAACTTTTAAAGGTTAGGCTTCATTCTGAAACAGTCAGCCATTACAATACTTTTGTAACACCTTAAGCTTAATAGTGTCCATAGGCCTGGGTATAATCTCTGTAATCATCAAATAGCTCACATGTTTGGTACCAGTTTGATATTTGTGTAAATACTGCGTAACAATAGTCCCGTTTTAATTATATGACCTTTTAAATAACTTTACATTGTCTTACAAACATTGACCAGAAGTTTTTGTTCATATCAAATGGCGCAAATATTTGACAGTGATAATATATAGTCATTCTTAGATCTGTTAAAAAGTATAAAAAAATAGTATTGATTCATGTAAATGCTAATTTATGCAGTACGTGATAAGAGGTTAGAAATGTAACTTCTTTTTACTGTGACAGAAAATAAAAATAACTTGTCCACTTCACTCAGTGCCTAGTTCTGCCACCAAAGGTTAGCATTTGAAAATCCATGCATCCATTTTCATACCTGCTTTATCCACAGGAGGTCATTGAGTATTAATAGCAGAGACATCTCAGTCTCCTGCTCATCCTTGAACAATCTGGAACAAACCTGGCATGAAAATATTAAATTCCACCTGTTGGCTGTGTCCTCTATACCTACTGTATAAAGGAAAACAATTAAGAAGGCCTCAAACTAAATGCAGAACCTCCTAGACTCCATTTGCTGCAGAGAGGAACATGTCTTCTTTGAGTTCTTCTCTGATTGCTGGACGTCTCACAAAGACTCTTGTCCTTCATGGGTTTATCTCAGTTATCAAATTTTCAATCCGATAATCATAAGTAAAGGTTGGGATGTACAGCACTTGGTTTTTACAAATGCAAGAACATTTTTTCATATGTTCTTCATACAGACTTGCATGTTTTTTATTACTCATGCAAATTATTGTTTACAACCACTACTATGTTGTTACTTCTCAAATCTGCTGCTACAGACGCACGAATAACTTTTGTCGCATTAATCTGCGCTGCTTGACCCGAGAGTCATTGACAGACCGGCCCACTTCATGCGTGGTGTTGGGAGCCGGCAACACCAGTTTCATGTCCCTTGATAAAAATAAAAATAACTGCATTTGATGTTGCTTTGGACCATAATCATATAGTAATTATCAACTTGAACCCTGTCTGGGGCGCATCGCGCGGGCGGCATCAAGGAAAGGCGATCTGGCGCGCTCTGGGGTGCCTGGTCGGTGCGCCTGGGGGCCGGCGGGGCGGCTTGCAGCATCCCCTTGGTGCCCTCGGCGACTATGGGCGTGGTTGTCGTCCCTGGGGGCGCTGCTCTTGGTGATGCTTCCGTTACGGGTCCTTCTGGCCTGGGGTCCGGACCCTGCTGGCTCTGGGCCCACAAGCGGGCGCCCGCCAGCTGCCCGTTCCGCGCGGCTCTGGCCGTCTGTTGGGCGGGGGCCTTGGCTCCTCTGCTGGGGTCTCGGGCGGGGGGCTCTCTGGGCCCTTCCCTCGGGGGGTTGGGTGCTTGGGTGTGGGTGGGTGGGGGGGGCTGGACGCTGGCAGGGGGCCTTGGGGTTGGGGTCGGTGGGGGGATGCGCTGGGTGCTCGGCTGCTTGGGGCTTTCTCGGATGTGTGTGTGGGGGGCGGTGGCTGCCTCTCGGCCTGGAATCTTGGGGGCATCTGGGGGGTTGCTCGTTAAGACACGTTAATCCCAAATACCTGCTTTAGGTACTACCATTCACTCATTCCCCCTGTTCACAGCCACCACCATTATAGCTAAGCTTCACACTTGTCACCATACTGGCTGGATTACACAACATAATAAGCACAATATATTCTACAACCTCACATCTCACCCTCACTGCAAAACAGTCTATTCTTCCCCACCTTTTCTATTTCCTGTCTTGAGTCTCTCCTCCCTGCTCCCTTTCCCCTCCCCTTCCCCCTCCCCCTCCACTTAGGTGTAACACTGCTCTCCCTTTTTATATCCTCCCTATAATAAAAGATTTCTTACCCTTCCTTAGGGAGGGCTGGTGATGGTCACAATTATGCAATAAAATAAATCAATGTATTTTATTGCAATAACAAAACATGCATTGCTGTCTCATAATGATTGCACTTCCTGTAGTGTTGACCTTTGACAGCATGTGCAGACAAGTAAGAAAAAAAAGAGAGTGGACGCTGGGTCGACAGCAATGTATAGGGTTGGCTCAGTGTCCACCCTACTTTTGTTCAGTTTGGCCAAGATCTCCAGTCCATTTTAGATTGTTCTGTTGCTACTTTTAAGATTTTGTTAATAAATACTTTTGTTAAACCTTGCTTACTGTGTGGCATCCTGTTTATGTTGCAGCCCCTCAAGCCTTGATATTACATCCTAGAGGGAGTCTAACAATGGTGATATACGATATAAATCTTGGTAATTTTTTTTCAAATAAAGTCTGACCAAAAATTCAATTCTGGGTTAAATTTGCTGATGCAAAATGCCACACAGGCTCATTTATTAAAAACAGCTGTACAATATACTTTTGGCTTTTTCACCTGTAAGGGACAGCATGTGTGAGTGAGTTCTGTGTAGCTTGTTATGGGGAAGGTCTGGGTTAGAATGCACTCAAAAATCCATCTCAGCTTTATATGTTGTTCTGAGAAGTAAAAGCAATGACTTCTAAAACAAGTATTTTTTATCCAAAATATGATTATATATTAATATATGCAATATTGTAGATTTCCAAAATAAAGAACTCAATACATCTTGAATCTCGATTTATTGCCCAGCTCTAATTCCTAAACTATAATACAGCCTAAATTAAAACATTTATGGGTATATGAAGCACATTTGTTTATTTAATATACTTTTAGTTATATACAAGTCAACACATTGCATATTTTCTGTTCATTTTACATGCTTGTCCTAAAGTTAGACATGCTATGTTAAATTAACATTGTATTTTCATTACATATTTTCTTATAATTTCTCATGATCACTCATGTGGTTCTCTGGTATTCACTAATAACTTCTTTTTTTTTTGTTTTTTACTTTTTATTTTATGATTTTTCAAAGTTCAACATACATCAAAACAAAGACAAAAAAAATAAGTAAATAAATAAATAAATAAATAAATACAGTCTGTGGGGTACTACAAAATAAAACTACAACTTGAAATTAGCTTTATAATGAGTCCACTTGAGCCAACATTTTTTAAATTTACTAACTTTCAATCTCAGATGAAAGGTCATTTTTTCCATCACATAAATTTCCTCCACAATGTCTCTCCATTGATTCAGTGTCAGAGGGTCATTTTTTAACCAGGTTCTTGTTATAGCTTTCTTGCTAGCCATCAGCATTATTTTAAACAAATATAAGTCCTCCTGTTGGACAGCACTCTCCGACACTAATAACTTTCCAGACACATTTGTTGCAAACCTTACATCCTTCGACACTGTTTGAAAGCAGTGTATATTTGTGGCGCTTGTGATTAGTTTATTTTTCATGGTGACTCATGTCGTTCCTTCCCCTGTGGTAGACGCTAAAATCTTATTATTAATCTAACAGAACGTGTAACTGTGTCCCATCCTGCTGCTCTTTAGGAAGATAAACTCTCTGTCATGTTTTACAACGTATTTATACGAGTTATTTGTTTTTCACTGTAACGTCTTCATTCATCATCTCTGTTCTGAGTTGTTTCTGGGTCTGTTCCTGCTACCGGAATACTGCCACCCAGTCCATTTCAAGTGGCAGTTCTCAGAGGATAGTGACGGCGTTGAGTTTAGTAAGGCAAAGGAATGTTTTTAATTATTGCATAAAAATACGGTATTTTCATGGGAAAATACTAATACAGGACGATGGCGGGAAAGAGGGGTAAAACACTGGAGTTTCCAGGCCAAAACGGAGTACTTGACAGGTATGTTTATTCCCCCTTTCTTTTTCTCTTTCACATGGCCCGACCCAGCGGCCCACCTGGGAAATCCCCGGTGTACCCGTACGCCAGTCCACTGACATTAGCCTAGACCTAACTGAAGACAATAGGATATCTGTAACTAACTGCACATTAAGAAGTAGATAAACATAGTAATGATCATATTTCAGAATTGATTATGGTGTCATTACAAGTGCACATTTAAAAAAAAGCTGTCATCTAGTTCTGTTAAACGAGACAGTTGTCTGTGTTGTCATCTTTCCCCACGTGATAACTCTGTTTATTACCGAGTGTCAGCCATGTCTGCAGGCAGTTCCAGAACATTCTCCACTTACCCTGCCATTACTGATGATGTACAGTATTTTAACAGATAGACACCAAAGCTGAAGGTTCATTACCAATCCAGATGTCATCCATGTGTACCACTCCATGTTATGTTCTGTTGGGAGTTTAGTTATTCTGTGTCTTTGTTTATTTTAAGTCTGTCATGAGTCTGCTTAGTTAGTCATTGTTTACCTCCTTATTCACTCCCTGTTCCTTGATTTTGCCTGTTCCTGTTCATGTTTTTCTGCCTGCCCAGTTTTTCTACTCTCCACAGCTGCTCCTCATTCCCTCGTCAAGTCAGAGGAGGGTATATATACTCCCTCAGTTCAGTCAGTCGGTTGCGGGATCATTGTGTTTGTATGTTGTCTCTCCTCCTCGTGTCCTGCTGCGTTTTGTTCCCTGTACTTCCTGCCTCGTTGGATTTAAGTTACTTTTGTTTGGTAAATAAACATGGACTTGTTCCAAAAACGCTATTCCTGCATCCTGCCTCCATCTTTCCCTGCATTTGGGTCCCTACCCACAACTAACCGTGACAGAATGATCCCGCCACAAGTGGACCCAGCGGAGATAGATTTGGCTGAGATGGACATGGCAGAAAGGACTGCCTACTGGCAGAGCTACCTGCTGGAGGCCAGGGAGGCGCTGTTGTATGAATGGGAGGACGAGCCTGTTAGGGATTCCTACTGGGGAACTCGACTGGCTTTGGGAGGACCCCGGAGCCTACAACGAGGTAGAGGTCGTTCCAGAAGGAAGGGTCAACCCCGCCAGTCTCCAAGTTCCCAGGTTAGCATCCCTGTATCCCCTAGCGTCCAGGCTAGCGTCCCTGTATCCCCTAGCGTCCAGGCTAGCGTCCCTGTATCCCCTAGCTCCCAGGCTAGCGTTCCTGTGTCTCCTAGCTCCCAGGCTAGCGTTCCTGTGTCTCCTAGCTCCCAGGCTAGCGTTCTTGTGTCTCCTAGCTCTCAGGCTAGCGTCCCTGTGTCTCCTAGCTTCCAGGCTAGCGTCCCTGTATCTCCTAGCTCCCAGGCTAGCGTCCCTGTATCTCCTAGCTCCCAGGCTAGCGTCCCTGTATCTCCTAGCTTCCAGGCTAGCGTCCCTGTATCTCCTAGCTCCCAGGCTAGCGTCCCTGTATCTCCTAGCTCCCAGGTTAGCGTTCCTGTGTCTCCTAGCTCCCAGGCTAGCGTTCCTGTATCTCCTAGCTTCCAGGCTAGCGTTCCTGTTTCTCCTAGCTCCCAGGCTAGAGTTCCTGTTTCTCCTAGCTCCCAGGCAAGCGTTCCTGTGTCTCCTAGCTCCCAGGCAAGCGTTCCTGTGTCTCCTAGCTCCCAGGCAAGCGTTCCTGTGTCTCCTAGCTCCCAGGCTAGCGTTCCTGTGTCTCCTAGCTCCCAGGCTAGCGTTCCTGTGTCTCCTAGCTCCCAGGCTAGCGTTCCTGTGTCTCCTAGCTCCCAGGCTAGCGTTCCTGTGTCCCCTAGCTGTCAGGCTAGCGTTCCAGTCCCGGCTCCACGCACCCGGCCGTCGCCTGCCCTGCCGCCGGTCCCGGCTCCCCGCACCAGGCAGCCAACGTCGCCGCCGGTGCCGGCTCCCCGCAACAGGCCGCCAACTCCCAGCTTTCCTGCCTCGTCTGAGCCCTCTTCGCCGGAGGTCTTCCCGCCTGCCTCGTCTGAGCCCTCTTCGCCCGGCCCGCCGGAGGTCTTCCCGCCTGTCCCGTCTTCGCCCGGCCCGCCGGAGGTCTTCCCGCCTGCCTCGTCTGAGCCCTCTTCGCCGGAGGTCTTCCCGCCTGCCTCGTCTGAGCCCTCTTCGCCCGGCCCGCCGGAGGTCTTCCCGCCTGCCTCGTCTGAGCCCTCTTCGCCCGGCCCGCCGGAGGTCTTCCCGCCTGCCTCGTCTGAGCCCTCTTCGCCCGGCCCGCCGGAGGTCTTCCCGTCTGCCTCGCCGGCTCCGCCTCATGGGAGGCCGCCGGACTCCTGGTCCCCTGCCTCGCCGGCTCCGCCTCATGGGAGGCCGCCGGACTCCTGGTCCCCTGCCTCGCCGGCTCCGCCTCATGGGAGGCCGCCGGACTCCTGGTCCCCTGCCTCGCCGGCTCCGCCTCATGGGAGGCCGCCGGACTCCTGGTCCCCTGCCTTGCCGGCTCCGCCTCATGAGAGGTCGCCGGACTCCTGGTCCAGTTTCGCCTGCCCGGCCTCATGGGAGGCTGCCTTGATGGGGTTTTGACCCTCCTCCGGACCTCCGTCCACCCACACGGGTTTGGTTTTTGGGGTGGTTTGAATTTTTTTTAGGAGCGTTTGGAACCCACTCCTTAAAGGGGGGGTTATGTTATGTTCTGTTGGGAGTTTAGTTATTCTGTGTCTTTGTTTATTTTAAGTCTGTCATGAGTCTGCTTAGTTAGTCATTGTTTACCTCCTTATTCCTTGTTCCTTGATTTTGCCTGTTCCTGTTCATGTTTTTCTGCCTGCCCAGTTTTTCTACTCTCCACAGCTGCTCCTCATTCCCTCGTCAAGTCAGAGGAGGGTATATATACTCCCTCAGTTCAGTCAGTCGGTTGCGGGATCATTGTGTTTGTATGTTGTCTATCCTCCTCGTGTCCTGCTGCGTTTTGTTCCCTGTACTTCCTGCCTCGTTGGATTTAAGTTACTTTTGTTTGGTAAATAAACATGGACTTGTTCCAAGAACGCTATTCCTGCATCCTGCCTCCATCTTTCCCTGCATTTGGGTCCATACCCACAACTAACCGTGACACTCCAGCTCTCAAAGTTTCCCAATGTAGGACGACGGAAATTCAGTGAAGTAGTTGTGTATGTACTCTAGATCAGGAACCTTTTTCCCCCGCAGTGGCTAGCTTGATAGACATAAAAAGCATGCTGGGTGCAAAATACGGGTCGGCTTCTCCTGCCAACATGGCGGTGAAAACAAAATGATTTACTTGACGTCTGGAGCTCTTTTCCTCTTCTGATACACGCTGGACGTTGCACTTCAACGCTGTTCAAAGAGCGCATACACTTTGCAGCGCACAGAAAGAGTGCAGTGGCAACAACAACTACACACTGTTAGGCCTCAGCTTCCCATAATGCTTTTACTTCAATATTCATAACGCATCATCATTAAAGGTGGCACCAATCCTGCACCAATATTACCTGACAATGAACCATGAAAATGTCATCGGCGTCTATCTCCCGCTACTTGTGTGACTATTTACATTGAAGCTTCAGTCAATAAACCCGTGAAGCAGAGAAGTGTGGTTGTGTAATTCATTGATTTCAACAAAGGACTTGTAATCCGATTACCAACTATTTAAATTGAAACTGTAACGAATTACAGCTACTCATACTTTCAATCATAATCTGATTACTCAACGCCAGTAAATGTAACCCGTTACTCCCCAACACTGTGTGTGGCATACCCATTCTCAGTGGGTCGCCGGCAAAAAGCAACAAGAACCTTTTGCTCTTGTTTTAACTTCTCTTCACACCCCTGACAGCAGAAAAAGACAGTAAGGGTTAATTGGCAATGTAGCATATTCAACCATCCAGACCTTTTCTGTATTTTTATGAAATAAATTAAAGGAAATCAGTCATTTTGCTAATTAGCCTGTTAAAGCAAAGTTATAGGAAACACTAACGACTTGAAATACTGCAACATTTGCTGCAGTTTTTTTTTTTAAGTTCATGCTTAATCAGGCCTTTAGGCCACAACAATCACAAAATCAAAAGGAACAAAAAGGAAGAAAGTTCACTTTTACAAGTGTATTAATAAAAGTTGGTTTTTATATACATCTAATATCACATTTTATTTTAAAATTTCTCTTTTTAATGATTTTTATTTGGAATTAAAAAAAAAAAAAAAATGCACCTTTTCTATAGTTTATTGTTGTTTTTTGTCCACTCATTTCACTTGTGACTGTTCCTTATTTTCTGCTGCCCTGTTCTGATATTCTGTATCTTTATTAATATTGATTTCTTTTCTTCAGTTTGGCACATGTGTACGGCTCATTATGTTGAGTCCTTTTTGAGTATACTGACGTCAGCATATCACAATTTTCCGCTCAGCTGCTTGATTTTGAACCATTTGACATTTTTGAAACAAAAAAACTATTTTGATAACTAAACTAAACATCATCATCAACATTATCAATGATGGACAAGCACACAATTGGTACACTGCTGTGAAAGTGTTAGGAACAACCCATAAACATTACTGTGATACAATAATACCTTGAGTATCAACTTGTATTTATTATTATATATTTATGTATTTTTAATGTAGCAAAATACATACTTTATAGTTTACTTTTACTTTTGGTACTTGAATATTTGTTTTTCACAAAATACTTCTGATATGAAAGTAGATTTGATTGAATCTACTTAAGACGAGTATGCAAGACTTTTTTTTTTTATGGGCAACGTTAAATGTTACTAAGTATTTTTCACTTGTGGTACTTGTTCTTTAATTCAGTTACATTTTTTCAACACATGTACACCCCTGCTCAACTAAGCTACCAGAATCAACATGAGCGGGATGACTGAGAACCTTCACAGAATGTTATTCACAAATGACACAATGAATATCCATATGAAGTAATATAGATTCTGTTCATACATGGCCCTCTTCTCTGGTCTGGACTTAAGCGCTTTTTTTTACGTGCCTACAGTTACGCGCCTCTCTCCTGCGCGTATTCTCCGGTCCAGGTTCCTGACACGCCCACCACACGTATATCAACCACAAGCACGTTATCTGTGAATGAAGGTGGTCTGAAGCAAAGGAGGCGCACGGGGCCATGATGTCATTATTTTTGGGCTGCCCAGAAATTACGTTCCAAACATCAATCCAAATGCTTGTAAATGTCATTGAAATCCGTGAAAATCATAAAGCGCACTTTTATTTGAAACGCCTTTGTTGATCAACAATGTAACAGGTTGATTTGATCAGATTATTGATCAGATTATTGCAGGGGTGAAGATTTTACACATTTTTCTGTCTGAGCCAAATGTCTCTTTTTCTGCCTCATATATATATATATATATATATATATCACTTGTTATTTACTCTTGTTGTGGATCAAACTGTGGCTTTACGTTATACACAGTGTTAAAATAAGTTTAACCAGTTTGACGTCTGTCAGAGTTTCATTTACCTACAGTAACTGCAGCAGCAGCACACACACAGCTGATCAGCTCTGCGATGCACCCCCTTCCAGGACAAGAAGTGGACGGCGCGAATAAAATATGATTATATGTATCACATTTTGTCTAAATTTAGAACTGGTAAATGTGAAGGTCAATGGCGTGCTTGTGTGACTCCCCCCACCCCCGTGACAGTGTCAGTTTGGATCGATTCTTTCTGGGAGTATGAAGGTAGATATGTTGCAAAATGGGAGAGCTTGTAGAATGTGATGTCACAAATGATGGGAAATAATGTGAACGAGTAGAAAACATTCACACATGCGTGATCTGAATGTGAAGTCACAGAAAAAATATTCACAGGTGTGTCGACTGATATTTACACAAAAATAATGACAGCTGCAAAATTGTAATCCAACATTTATTCGCATGTTCAATTATCGTTTACAACCACAACTCTCCGGTTACACCTTCTCCAATCTGCCGCTACAGATGCAAAAACTACTTTTCTCGTGTGAATCTGCGCTGCTTAAGTTTTGCAACACATTTTGTGAGACAGATTTGTGCTTTGTAGAAATTTGAATAGGAACGCCCACATTTCAGCGCTGCTCCACCCAGAGTGCGTAACTGGGTTAGAGGCACGCAGTGACTGACCTAAGTACAGGGGGAGAATAGCGTGCAGCCAAAAACAGCGCAGCTGCGCGGCTTTTTTTTACTTAAGTGCATTGGAGAATAGAGTCCATAGAAAATGTAATAACAAACTTTAGTCTTATACACGAGTGTCCAAAGAGCAAGCAACGCATACATTCATACGTATTTACCATCACTAGGCCTTTACGCCCTGCTGACAAAGATAGTCACTGCCTCTGACTCAGCCTTTGACCTTTCCACTCGGTATCACCTGCCATAAACGCACAGCGTTTGGACAAGACATACTCAGTCAGGGCTGAGGCAACAATCGGTATCAGGAGGCAACAGCAACCCTCGAGGGGGCTGGAGCCGACCCCCTCACTGCTTTATGGTGTTCATTTTAGGAGCTAGAGTGACAGGCGTGTGTGTGTGTGTGTGTGTGTGTGTGTGTGTGTGTGTGTGTGTGTGTGTGCGTGTGTGTGTGTGTGCGTGTGTGTGTGTGTGTGTGTGTGTGCGTGTGTGTGTGTTTGCGTGTGTGTGTGTGTGTGTCTGTGTGTGCGTGTGTGTGCGTGTGCGTGTGCGTCTGTGTGCGTCTGTGTGTGTGTGTGTGTGTGTGTGTGTGTGTGTGTGTGTGTGTGTGTGTGTGTGTGTGTGTGTGTGTGTGTGTGTGTGTGTGTGTGTGTGTGTGTGTGTGCGTGTGTGTGTGTGTGTGTGTGTTCGACAGAGCTAATTTAGGGCTGGAAGAAAAAAGTGCAGACCAGTGGAAGGACTGGCTCCACTGGTAGCTAAACATCAACTAGTCTCACATACATTCAGATGAACAGGTCAACTACAACTCATGGTCTAATCAAGACTTCAAATACACTTCCAATAAGGCTGGATATTAAAACAAATAACTTCAAGTTGCTGAAAAAAAATTTGCTCAGCCACTAAGAGCCATTTTAAGTGTAAATATACACAGAAATAAACAGACATTTTTTGATAAAGAAAGATAAACACCTGTTAAATGAGAGAATAGTTTGTTTATGAGGACTTGCACACAAAGTTACACCAAAGGGACTTCAAGGTAGTTTAAGAAGTTTCCTGATAATTACATTTTTAATTTGAACCTTATTTACAAATTTACTGAGATATAAAGTTGGTCATGTCATAAAGAGTGGTGAATAATAATTTGAGTCCAAGCTTTTAAAATGAATGCACACCAGACAGGTTAAAACAATTTAAAAACAGGTGTAGACTTGGTATCGGACTTCCAACATCTCATTTTGAAGATGTGCCCGAACCACATGAGCCACAGTCTATTTATGCACAGCATAAACATAGGTTCATGCTGAGAGACTTCACTAGTACAAACTCTGCACTGCAGTTGTTGTTGATGCTCAGAGGGACAAAATATCAAAGTTAGTTAGGATTGAATTTCATACCACAATATTTGAAGAAAGAGCAAAATAAATCAAATTACGTCATATTTCTAATGATAAAACCTTTTTTTTGTATGTATATATGTAAAATGTCCCTGACTAAATATTTTTCCAGGTCTGTTTTGTTTTGGAAAGCTTTAAATGTAGAAAATGTAGCTTATCTCTCCACTCAAAGAGGAAAAGACTAATGATGCTAAAACACTGGAGGACCTCGTGCTCTCTGATAGGAAGGAAAGCTGTCATAAATTATTGACACACTCAGCAGGTCACATCTGTGGAACAGAGGAAGAGAGCCTGGAGCTCATGACAGGAAAGAGGACGTCATGACTGGTGCTATAAACGGGCCGTGTTAGTGCATTAGAATGTGTGAAAGTGAGAAAGTTTATTACAGTGTCAATGACAGGTGCCCTGCCTAAGAAATTCTTTCAATTTGATTGTTTTTTCTTGTCTTTGTAATGAGACCTTTAGAACTTAATTTCATGCTGAGATCTCACTGGGATATTTTTGTTTGGCTAGAAGTTTAGATTTGGTTTTACCTTTTGGTGGCTGGTCTCACCTTTACAGCTGAAATGTATCAGGATCTGGTTTACATGGACGAGCAGATGGTACGCACAGAGTCAGGAAGATGCCTTTGAATGTGTAACACTATACAGAAAAGCCTCCTGCAGGGTTGGATAGAGTTTCAAAAATATCTGTTGAACCATGAAATATCAGCACTCCTCTGTTCAAAAGCATGGGACATTGTTGTTGTGAAAGACAGGATTTCTCCTCCTAAGCCATATGACACATTTCCTGCATGCTGCTTTGGTTGGAAACATCTGACGGACACACCAAAGGATTAACCTCAAACTTGTCAACCTGTCTGAGACTTCTCGTTAGGATATTCTGCTTCATATTGTCATATCTGCAACTTTAACAGTTTGTGATGTTAGTCCTCACATTTTTAATATTAGTTTTTCCCAAACTATTTATTTATTTATTTTTTAAACTGTGGGATACAGTGGCTGGGAAGTGTCAGGTGAATGCATTTACAGAAACGAACACGAATGCAAACAGGTCACAACACGAACGCAAACCGGCCACAACGGAAGTGTTTCCGATGGACCGGTATTACAGTCGGACGGGTATTATGATATGATAGCCTGATATGAAAAATATAAGAGTATCCTAATCAACTTTCACTTACTTTCATACGCGTTTCGATGTCTTCTTCTTGTTCTTCTCTGTTCTGGTGGGTTAAAAACATCCGACAGAAACGTGTCCGTCTGTAATACCGGTAAAATAATTACAACAGTAACGTGATTATACAGTATGTAGATATTACATACCAGCCTGTCATTGCCAGATCCCGTTAGATCTCAGAAGCTAAGCAGGTCTGGGCCTGGTTAGTAGTTGAATGGAAGACCACTGAGAAGTCCAGGTGCCACAGTGGGGTGGCAGTCACCTCAGTGGTATCTGTCATTGTGTCCTTGGGCAACACACTTCACCTACATTGCCTAGTATGAATGTAGAGTGTGAGTTAGTGTTGGTGGTGGTCAGAGGGGCTGATGGGGCACTTTGGCAGCCTCGCTTCCATCAGTCTGCCCCAGGGCAGCTGTAGCTACAACAGTAGCTTACCACCACTAAGTGTGGAGTGAAAGAATAATCCCTTAATTCTGTAAAGCGACTTTGAGTGTCCAAAAAAGCACTATATAAAATAGCTGCATTATTATTATTCTTATTATTATTATTATTATTATTATTCTTATTATTATTATTATTATTATTATTATTATTATTATTATTATTATTATTGCAAACAGGTGTTGATACTGTAATAATAATGATAATAATAATACATTTTATTTGATGCCAAACCTCAAAGTGCTACAGGATTAAAACAATACAACACAACATATATTAAAAGACAGGACTAAAAGAGGAATTAATTGTTAAAAAAAGTTTTTGTAAAAAGGTGATATTTATGTTTTTTCTTAAAAATGTCCATCGTTTGCGGGACCTCGAGGTGGTCTGAGAGGGCGTTTCACAGGCGGGGGGCAGCGGCCCATTGTTTTGAGCTGCATCCTGGGCATGACCAGATGGTGCTGTTGGCCTGACGGGTCCTGGTTGAGGTGCGTGGTGTGAGCAGTTCTGTGAAGTGAGTGGGGGCCACACCGTGCAGACAGTGATGGGTGTGCAGGAGGATCTTACATTCTGAATGAGGAGTCAGTGCAGTGTACGGAGGATGGGGGTGATGTGCTCATGTTTTCTCACCCTCATCAGGACCCTGGCAGCACTGTTCTGCACATACTGGAGCTTTTGGAGGCTCCTGCCAGGGATCCCGATGAGGAGTGCATTACAGTAGTCCAGCCTGGAGGAGACAAAGGCATGGACAAACTTCTCTGCAGCAGGAAGGGAGAGGGAGGGGTGTAGTTTGGAAATATTATGGAGGTGACAATAAAATGTGGCTGACCCACCACCCCAACCAAGCTCCAGTATCCCTTGTATTTTATGACTAGTGTACAGGCAATCTAAAAAAGCCACTTGTCAACCACTTACTAACTACAATTAGATGATTAGAATCTGGTAGCCCTACCTGTGTTGACATTGATATGTTGTGAACATTCCTACTAGGTCTGGGTGATATGGACCAAAAATTATATCTCAATATTTTTTCTCAAAATGGTGATATAAAATATAAATCTTGATCATTTTATTTCAAATAAAGTCTGACCAGAAAGACAATTGTGGTTTAAATTTGTTGATGTAAAATTCTACAAAGGCTCATTTATTAACAAACAGCTGCACAATATGTGCCACTTTTGGCTTTTTCACCTGTAAGGGACAGCATGTGTGAGTGAGTTCTGTAGTGTAGCTTGTTATGGAGAAGGTCTGTGTTAGAATGCACTCAGAAATCCATCTAACTGAGCTTTACATGTTGTTCTGAGAAGTAAAAGCAGCGACTCCTAAAACAAGTAGTTTTATACAAAATACAATATACAGGTATATCGATACATGTGATATTGTACTTTTCTATAAATCGTCAAAATAGAAAGCTCGATACATCTTGAATCTCGATATATTGCCCAGCCCTAATTAATTAATTATAATACAGCCTAAATTAAAACATAAATGGGTACATGAATTCCCAGTGTCCCCGTACGCCAGTCCGCCCTTGCTTTACATACATCCCTGAATAGTTACGTGGAATGTAATGTAGCCAATAAGCGAGCTGACTGAGGAAGAGGGAAGCAGGTGTAAATAAAATCAAACATGGCCGACCTGACACATTTACTTGTCCAGTGGAGCTTTTTTAGTTGTTTAATCAAAAATTCTTGATCAGTGATGGGACAGAATGGTTATGTGTTGGCTGGTTATGTGGTCTGCTCTAATAATGTCAACACAGTACACCACACACAGTGTGAGGTTCGTAACAGATGAAAAGGATCTCTTTAGAATTTAAAAGAAACAAATCCTTATGTATCCATTCTATAGGGCCTTATCCCTACACTGAAGTAGTCCCAAAGCGCTTTATATATCAGCTCATTCACTCATTCACACACCAATGGGACTGAGCTGCCATGCAAGGCCCTAGTCCACAATTGGGAGCAACTTAGGGTTCAGTCAGGTCTTGCCCAAAGACACTTTGACACATAGACAGGCATAGACTGGGATCGAACCCCCAACCTCTTGATCAGAAGACCACCCCTCTACCATCTGAGCCATTCATGGTAAAATCATTCCAGTGGCTGCTTTCTGCTTCATTTTTGCTGCTGTACTATACATGAACTGCTGCAATCCAAAATGTAGTTAAAGAATAAGAGAATAACGCTGCTCAAATGAAGCAGTGTTATTATTTATGATGTTCTACATGATATATCATATAACACTCCGTACATGTGTGAGATATGCTTTAACATGGAGGGACACACTTGCTGGCAGTTGATGATAGAATAAAAGGATGCAAAACAATTAAAAGCATTTAAAAGTCCAAAAATGTAGATTATGACATTAAAAGTCTCTAACAACGTAACTCGCTGAATGCTGAATGCATGCGCGCTCCGGCAGCCTGTGGATGCTGACTTTGTCAGGGAGGTGGGAGTAGATCGGAACAATTCCGCTCAATCCACCGCTTTGTATCCAGACAAGCGTGCACTCGTTCTGGTTTTTTTATTTACTAGTCACTGTGTTTTTTGGCACTTAAAATATTTGTATATAATGTACATTACATTAAAAACTCGGAAACCTGTAACGCCCCCCCCCTCCCCCCCAAACTCTGTATATGATGCCTTCACTGACAGAAAGGTTTGTAATGTAAACAGGTGTTGTCACAATAACATAATCCAAAATGGAACTGCTGGTAACCAATGCTAAGATAAAAGCGATGTTCGAGATCATAAATACAACAACAGGTTTCATGTATTTCAGTGGTTTGCACTTCTGTGATGACTCCTCAAATTACGCACCAAATCCCATGGGTTAGGGGCAAGTGAGTTTCCTTCGATTTGAAAAAGTGCAACTGCTGCCAAAAGACCAGCCTCGCTAAGACCGGGTCAGCCAGACATGAAATATCAGGTTACTGTAATGTGAAAGCAACACTACAGAAGTCTCGGCCATTTGACTGTAACCAAACAAGAGATTATTTTACAAAGAGATGTGAAAGTGAGACCTTGTGTCTGTGAACACTGCAAAATAAGTGATTAACCAATTAATCACACATTTTGCACTCTTTATACCTCTTGATTTTATCCCATAACTAACAGATTTAAGAGACCATAAAATGTTCTTGAGCACTTTTAATTGCACAAAAAAAGAAGAATCTAACAAAATGATTTCACATGACCTTTTATGTAGTTATGAAGTTTGGCTGTGCTGATGTGCCTTAACACTGTTAATGACATGTTCAACCACAAAATAACTGAATAACAAATACAGCTTCCTTTAAACAACAATCAAAATAACAGAACAATATTTTTTTAGATTTAGTTTTCTATTTATAAGTGTTTTATCAATATTTATTCAACTAAGTTCCCATTACTATAGATTTGTTTTGTTTTTTGTAAAATTTGTTACATTCATTCAAACATTAAAAATTACAGATATTACATGTGACTTTATAGCTTGGTGTCAAATACAGCTGAACCATCCCTGGTTAAATGCACTCGTTACTGAAACACTAATGTCACTTTAGTTTTGTTATTACAACTTACAAATTTTGTTTTGAAGAAAAAATATACAATCTGGAGCAACTTGGTGATATTTCAGTTATTATTATTTATTATTTTATGTGCCTGAATTAGATATAAAAGGTTGAGGGTCAATGTCCATCCATTCATCCATTTTCAGACACACTTGTTCCTGTTTTTCAGGGTTGCGGGGGTCTGCCAGTGCCTATTTCCGGCTTACACTGGAGGCTAGGTGGGGGTACACCCTGGATACACACAGACAACTCACACTCCCACTCACTCCTATGGGCAATTTAGAGATTCCAGTCAACCTTACAAGCTGGGTGTACCCAGAGGAGGTGCAAGTTCGACCTGAAACTTAGTCAACGGCTTCCAAATACCCCGAGTTTGTGTATATGTTATTTTGGAGTAATTTGGTCATTTCAAAATGTTTATCTTAATTTTATTTCACTTCTGGACGGCAGCTTTTGACCTCAGAATGTGAGGGGGCGCTAGCGCGCCATCAATATCTATTTCACTGCACAGCTCCTCACCCGAGCAAGAGTCACGTGTGCGGCCAGAGCCAATCGTTGCGCACACAGCAAAGCAGACATGGACTGTAAACACACGAGCGATAGAGAAGAAGATAGTTTAGACCGAGACACGGGAGCTCTCTGAATAGATCATTTGAAACCGTCAGCCACTGGTGAGTCTTTTGCAGACATGTTTCCCAACCCGTTCAATTCTCCATCTGGAAAACTGCGGATTCTCTGTGGTGCCGTGCATGGAAGTTAAGCTTTTTAAAAAAAGACAGCCCGAATTGTAGGTAGTACTTTAATTTACTTACTCACTCATGTAGTTCGGAGCTTTACGTTTTGTTTTGCGCAGTTTTGTTACATTTCTGATTGGCGCTACAATCACTATGGAGTTTGGTTATCAGCGTCTCAAACATTTCACGGAACACACACACACACGGTATTTATTTATCTATTTATTTAAATATACTAAATGAGTAAAATAAAACACAAAAATGCATAAAAAGACAACTGAAAGGATAAAAAATACACATGACTCCAAAAAACATACATTACAGAAAAATACAACAAAAATAGGAAAATGACTCAAATTACACAAAACTAAATATTTATACAAAAAATACACAAAATGACAACAGAATCACATTAAAATCGCAACAAATAACTATAATTATCCAACAAATGCACAAAAACACAACAGAAAGATACACAAATACACATAATGAAAAAAAAAAAACATATATTACAGAAAAATACACCAAACAAAAAAAATATAAAAGTGATGATGAAGTCATGCATAAAATTAAACCAGGAAATATGCATCCGCAAATATACCCCTTATGCTCCCACATTAATGCATACTTCCGACGGGCACTGTAAGAGTCATCCCAGTTCTTACAGTCTTTACATGACCTGACATCCTGCAACCAAAACTGGAAACTATTTATGAAAATCAAATTGTGCTGCGAGTTTCTCTTTTTGGTACATTAGGGAAATTGAATATATGCACTGCTAGAGGTTCTGTTTTCATATATTTAAAGTAAACAAACATATTTCAACAAATACATGCTTTGTTTTGCCCTTTTTTGTGCAATGACAAAGTAACAAGTCATACACCAAAGTCCAAAATCTTGTAAGTAGTAAAACTGAAAGACTCTCAATCTTGAAAATAAATGACAAAATAAAGTAACTTTGAAAAAAAACTACCTGTTTTACTTTTTCCATCTGTTACAGTAGCTTTAACCACATAGCTTAATGTGCTGCATGCAGAGGTTTTCCACTTATTTTTGGCATGCGGTTTTATAACCACTGTCAGTCTCACATTCAAGTCCTTGGGTTATAATTCAGAAACATGGTGAAAAGCATACTTCTGTAATATACCTATGCAAAGTTTGAGATATTTTATTTCCAGGAAAAACACACATTGAAAAAGACCAGTTGGAAAAACTTCATGTTTGGAGCTTTAATTCTTGCCATAGGTTTATCAGATTAGTTTAAATCTGTACAGTTAGTGAAGTCACTGCAGTTTCACTCTCTGCCTATAACTCACCCAACCCCCACTGACTGTGTGTGTGTGTGTGTGTGTGTGTGTGTGTGTGTGTGTGTGTGTGTGTGTGTGTGTGTGTGTGTGTGCGTGTGCGTGTGCGTGTGTGTGTGTGTGTGTGTATTTGCAAAGTGCATGTATTCTCCCTCCACTCCACAAAGCTGCCATTGGCTGAACAGATTTGATGAAGAAAAAAAAAAAGGTTGCAAATAGCAGCGAGAGCAGCCAGGAGATAGAGCTGACTCAGCCAGTCAAGCTATTGTTCCAGTCGACTGGTAACCCTACACTTCCCTCCTCCATTGGCCAGCCACAAGTGCTGGAGCCGAGGGGACGGTGGTGTTAACCAGTACAAAGAAAAACCTTATCTCTACCTCCATTAGACCAACAATGGCCATGTTTACATGGGAGCTTTAATTCCTCTTTAAAGCAGAATACCTTGTAAACACTTAATTCTCAATGCAAATTTAATTCCGAATTAAACTTAAATCTGAATGAGGTGGCTGGTTTATTCCAATTTTAATTCTGAATTAGGTCATTCCTCTTTCTTGTAAACACTTAATTCCCCTTTAAGTTAATTCCGGTCGTTCTGCGCATGCGCTATTTACCCTGATGACGACATAATCCAGGATGGCCGCCCGGACTCCAGCCAAATAACTAATTCCAAATTTAAAAACATCATGTAACAGTGGCCAATGGCCATATTTACATGGGAGCTTTAATTTCTCTTTAAAGCTGAATAAAAGTTTATTCCTCCTTAACCTGACCTTGTAAACACATAATTCCTAATGCTAATTTAATTCCGAATTATACTTAAATCCAAATTAAGTGCCTGGTTTATTCCGATTTTAATTTCGAATTAGATAATTCCTAACCTTTCCTAACTTGGTTAAAGCCGATTTAAGTTCATTTGTATCGTTTTGTGCTTGCGCGTCTTGAGGCAATGACACACTGGTGATGACATAATCCAAGATGGCGGTGGGCCGGACTCCTGCCTAGACTATTTAATAAGAGCCTTAAAAGACATGGATATAATGAAAAGAGTGGATGGATGGAGGCATAATAATGCTGACTTTCACACAGACACACATGGACTTATTAAACACACACAGACCTCGGTAAACGGAACAGTCTTCACCAGACAGCTGGCACTAGGACCCGGAGGCGAAGTAAATGAGTCCCCGTACGGCATGTACAGGCTGTAATATCACCAGTTTATCATTTTACCAGTTGTTAGAGTTACTATCTTTACCAGGGAGCAACTATTTATTCCTGGTGATTGTTTTCCACAGTTTTACTGGGCTTTCTTTACCGTAATTAGCGCCTATCTCCGCGGTCCAAACTGAAACGGAGCTGTTGAGCTGCTGCTTCAAAACTACAATCAAAATAAAGGTGAAAACAGTTCTCATGTGTGGTGTTCTCTGTTATAGCCGACAATAAAAGGTTTATTGTGTGTTTCTCCTGATAGACCTGATACGTCATGCTCTCCTCCTGTCCAATCGGAACCTTCCCAACCCCCAGACCTAAAGCCGAATTATCTAAAGATAATAATATAAACTGGTTTTCCATGTAAATCTCAGTTTTAGAATTACTATGTCCATTTAAACACTAAGCAGAACACTTTAATTCAGAATGATTTCATTCAGAATAACTAATTCCGAATTAAAAAAACATCATGTAACTGTGGCCAATGACAGAATTCAGTGTCCAACGCCACAATGGACACAAACCTATTCAGGTTCAGATGTCTCTGCTGCATCTTGAGGAAATAGAAGTGCATTTCAGTGATAATCAGGACACTTTACCTGATGTTTTAACTCAGTACATTAGGGTTGAGTCTGGACTAATGGCTCTAGCTAACAGTAAACTGGGTACTCTGCACTCTTTTAGGAAAACCAGATTTGACCAAATTCTAAACAATACATACAGTATATGATTTTAGATGGTAGAGTGTAGCCCAAGATTCTATTTTGTTTAATGTTTGATGAATGGATTTTGACAGCTTTCATATCACACACACACACACACACACACACACACACACACACACACACACACACACACACACTTGTCATCGAGGTTGTACCAGGTTGTGCCACTTCTGAACCTCATTGTATACCCATCACATTGCTCACACTGCTTACACACCATTTACACTGATGTCCACCTCATACTCATTCTCAATCCACTAACACACAGTTTAGCATCAGGTGTTTCCATGCAGACAGACCTGCTAATACTGTATCATGTTTTTCTGCAGTCTGTGTCTTCTCCTCTCTTTTTTCTGTTTCAGGTGTCTTGAAGCTGGAGTTGGTAGTTCCTGATTAATGGTTCACGGCTCAACTAGTCTGGGACACTGATGATCTATCTCTCTATCTTGTTTAATTCTTCTTCCTGGCAGATGGCTGCCATCTCTGAACCTGGTTTCTTCCTGTTAAAAGAAAAACTGCTAGAAGGGAGTTTTTACTTCCCATTGTCGCTTATGCTTTTCATGTATTTGTTGGCTTTTTTCCTTTTTCCTTATTATTACAAATTTCACATTTTTATAGTGCTTTGAGATGAATTTTGTGTCTCACCAGCTATTAAAAGTGTGACACTGCATGCTTTTACAACACCACAGGAAACATGACACGTGAAGGGGAGTGCTGGCCTGAGGTAAACAGATTAACAGGAAACAAATCAAAGCTTGACTTAGGAGGAAAGTAAAAGTTGCAGCAGCTCTAGTAATGGGATCCTCAGTGAACTGGGCTATTTAGATCCCTGAGGTGATAAATAGGTGTTCCCTGCTTAGAAAGATGCAACTTTGTGAGCTAAAACAGAGCAGGAGTAAAGAAACACAGATTTGTAATCTGTTATCTTATAAGATTAAAGACGAAGCACTGATACAATGCAAAGACTTTGTATACCTTGGTAGCACAATCTCTGCAAATGCAAGACTAGTAAGTGAATTGGAAAAGCAAGCTCCGCCTTTGGAAAGCTGCAGGAATTATTCTGGAACAACCATCATGTGTCAACCAGAGTGAAGGGAAAGGTTTACAATAGTGTTGTCAACTCTCCTCTACGGCGCCGAGACCTAGAAAATCTAGCGTACACAAGTGATCAGGCTACACGGATACATGATGAGACAGCTGATCGGCCTGCCTGGAGAAGTATCGTGACGAGATCTCAACCTTAGGACAGTCATTGTTGACCCACCGACAGACTGCAATGATGATGATGATGATGTCTCTGTACATCTGATTAAGGAATGAGTCAAGTAACGAGATCAACTTTAGAGAAACAAAATATTTTTCCTTTTTGGTCACTGAACCAAATCATTCACCTTATTCACATTTTTTTTGACTTCTTTTAATTCAGACCCAGTGAATAAAGTGGGAATAGAAAGATCGATGGGTCCAAATTATTAGTTTTATTACCACTGACATGGGGATCATATATTCTGAATGTTTTAGCTGGTGTGATATAATAATGTGCTTTTACTCCACCACCAAATTGGATCAAATATGAACTAAACTATGTATTTTTTGGGTGTTTTTTTTTAAAAAAAGAAAGAAAGTATAAACAAAGTAAGGAATTTGCTAGTATTGGACTGATAGTGCTATAATACCCATTAATACATTCTTATGTGGCTTAGAAACACCAGAACTGTGTCATTCAACAAGCACCTTTATACTTTATGTCTGTTCTTGAGTCATTTTTCAACTTTCTCTCTTTGCTGTTGCTTACTAGTTCCTCTCTGTTGCCTGTTCTTCCTACCCAAAATGCACTGTCTTCTACAGGACTGTGAGGCAGGAATGGACTGGGACAAAAATGTGGCCCTGGACTTTTTCATCAAGTGCGGTTCAGATACTGTGCCAACTCGCCCAGTTTATATTCATAAAAACACACTAACTTATAATACCACTGCTGTACTGAACAATATCCCTTTACATTCTGGAGCTTGAACAAATGAATCAGTCCCTCCAGGATTTCATGGCCAATTTTTGTGATTATTTCATCCTAAAATGCCAGAATTTGTGGCAGCTTTTTTGATAAATTTAAAATATGCTATATTGTTCTGGATAATGTATCCACAATATCTTCTGGATATCTGAAAAATATAACTTCTTCTTCCTTTTCAGCTCACCAAATTTAATTTTAATCCATTCATAACTTTTTGAAATATCTTTGCTCAAAAACTTCTTCTGGACACTGTATCTACTACACCTTTCGGATCATCTCCAAATTCGTTCTTCTTTTTGACATTGTCTATCAGCTCAGAAAAGTTCATTTAAATCTGTTCATAATTTTTTTAGACATCCTGCTAACAAACATTCACATTAACAGACAGACAGACAGACAGACGCCGGTGAAAACATCACCTCGGTGGAGGTGACAACCGACCCAGAAGATTACACATCGGATTCATCACTGTGGTTAATCCAGTACAGGGGCATAGTCATATACCCGGCAGCCACCCATCAACCAAAAAAATGTAGCATCGTGTGAATATGTGATGTTTAGAAAGTCGTCCATCACTGCCCGTAGTCATCAGTGATTACGTGAGGCAGACGTCCTCTTCTAATCAGTTGTGGTAAGTCATTATTTCCATGTGTAGTCTGGATTCACGGTAGAACTGGATATTTTCTTCAATCATGTTACACTGGTAGATTAACCATAAAAACGAACTAGCTGTAGAGCTCCAGACGTCTCGTGACTAGTTTTGTTTATACCAGCATGTTGGCAGTAGAAGCAGCAGCTACAATGAATGACCTTCGCTTCATTCATTCATCACTTTAATTCAGGCAGGGAGTACACCTGGGCAGGATAGGATGAAAATGACTGAGCTGCATTTTTCTCTTTCTCGCTAGCTGCCAAGTGGACAGCCCATAGCACTGCATAAATGCTGTTGTTGTCATTGATGTTTTGCACTAAATAAATTATCAAAAAATACTGGGCTAAGCTAATTCAGACCAAAGGACTTCTGTTCCTTGTTTCTTCACAACAACTCCTCTCAAAACCATCGTGTTCAAATTCAATTTGAGGTTTAATATCAGACATTCCCATCTAGTATGCTTACTTTCCTTCAGCTGCTAGATAGTGTGTTGCAAGTAATCTAAGAAGCAAAGAAAAAAAACTCATGTCTGATGAAGGGCAGTCAGCCCGAAACGTCACGGTTTTTTGGTGTAAATTAAATTGGGAGCTAACCACTTAGTTGTGCAGAACTTTTTTTCTTTGCATCTTTGGACCTTTTGATCCAGCACACTGCCTCAAAAAAAAGGGAAGTGCATGTTTTTTGATTGTGCTACACAGTAATCTAAGATGCCCATCTTCATGAAAACAAGAGTCAGATAGGCTAAGAGCATTTTCAGACTTTGCCAAACTAAGAAAACTATCAAAGGTAAGACACCCTAGCATCATTGAAATGGACTATATATTGCGAGTCGGAATTCACACTGTCTCCCTGCTCTCTCTTTAGCTCATTGGCCACAGTTACATGATGTTTTTTAATTCAGAATTATTTATTCTGAAATAAATCATTTGGAATTAAAGTGTTCTGCTTCGTGTTTACATGGAAATGGTAATTCCATAGAAAACTGGTTTGTTCGGCTTTAGATAATTCCGCCTTAGGTCTGGGGTTTGGAAAGGCTCTAATTGGACGGGGGGAGAATGTGACGTATTGCGTCTATCAGGAGAAACACACAACAAACCTTTTTTTGTCAGCTATAACATAGAGGACCATGCATGAGAACTGTTTTCACTTTTATTTTGATTGTAGTTTTGAAGCAGCAGTTTGACAATAACACACAGAAGGAGATATGAACTAATCACCAATAAAAAGCCCAGTAAAAGTCTGGAAAATAGTCACCAGGAATAAACAGTTGCTCCCTGGTAAAGATAGTAGGTCTAACAACTGGTAAAAAAATAAACTGGTGATATTACAGCCTGTGAATGCAGTACAAGGACACATTTAATCCGCCTCCGGGTCCTAGTGCCAGCTGTCTGGCGAAGCTTCTTCCATTTACCGTGTTTACCAAGGTCTGTGTGTGTTTAATAAGTCTGTGTGAAAGTCAGCATGTTTATGCTTCCATGTCTTTTAAGGATCTTATCAAATAGTCCAGGCTGGAGTCCGGGCCGCCGCCATCTTGGATTATGTCGTCACCAGCACGTCAGCGCCGCAAGTCGCGCAAGCGCAAAACGATCCGAATAAACTTAAAGCAGCTTTAACCAAGTGAAGTGTTTACAAGAAAGAGGAATTATCTAATTCGGAATTAAAAAATGTAATAACCGAGCCACCTAATCTGTAATTAACTTTAATTCGGAATTAAATTAGCATTAGGAATTATGTGTTTACAAGGTCAGGTTAAAGAACTTTTATTCCGCTTTAAAGAGGAATTAAAGCTCCCATGTAAACGTGGCCATTGTATCCTAAAAGCAAACATCAATGCTTGCATTGAACTGAAAATTTGCTTATAACTGTGTAAATGTGTCAAATTAAGCCGTTAGAGCATAAGCATTTCAAGTATGAGCCATCTAAAAGAACGTCCTGTGTATAGTGAGAAGCTTTGTTTGAATATGTAAAAAATGTCCGCCTTTGGGCTCTCCTAACATGTATGTTCACACGGATATAACCACCCATGTCTGCTTTCTCAACAGTGAACACACAGCAGTGGAGAACCGTGACGTTGGTTTCCCCCACACTCACAGCTAAGGCATTGTTTGTCGCCGATGTTGGACAATTAGGTGCTTAGAGACGGCTGATTCCCCTGAAGCCCATGTTTATTAGATTCCACCCAGTTTGTATGAATGTAGAGGAGTGTGGGCACAAAGCCTTGCTCCTTTACCAAACTGTGCATCAGACCCTTCCATGAATTTAACAATGTGCCCACGGCTACTGCTCAGGACAACAAGACTCCTTGAGGCTGAGTGTGTGTTTGTGTGTGTATACCTCTCAGCAGAACGCTCAGCAGTGGGTTCATTATTATTTGGTTATGAGTACATTTTTTAATACTCAGTGTTGCCAACTCCCCATTAAGGAACGTGGCCATTGACGAGCCCAAAGGTTACTAGATGATGTCATTGCCTAATTTGAATATGTGAACATTTGAATGTAGCCCACTTAATGATTGCTGTAGCAAAGAGGAATCACATTGTGGAAGATACAAGATGTAATTATGATAAATTCACCCTACATATATTTAGAATTACAAATTTCATGTATTTTTGTCTCACAGAAATAGTCATTCTGCGGTGCATCGTCAAGTCCACAGTTAAATTATTTTATGTATGTTAAAGCTGCAGAGTGAGCTCTCCTTTTTTAACACTAAATTAGGAGATACAGTAACTCTATTCTAGCTCAGAGTGAGTCTAATTCTATCTTCTTCATCTTAACTCACACATTCATTCCATGCCCTTGACTTTAGTCTTTGGGTTGTATTTGATATATAGAGTTTCTAGGCTTTCCGGATAGAGGAGCAGAGGCTTAAAGTTGCTTGTTTATGTGGTGATCGGTATCCAGCCATGAAATATACACAGGCAGGATGCGATAAAGGCTGTAGATAGAGGTTCTGATGGCTCTGATGATGGGAACAGATGAGGGACACAAGGTAGAGTCCAAATTCTAGCTAGATCTAAAGGAAAAAGATGTGAAATGTGACCCTAGTTCTTGAAAATAATAATAATACCGTATTGTTCGGACTATAAGGCGCACTTAAAATTCTTTAATTTTCTCAAAAATCGACAGTGCGCCTTATAATCAGTTGTGCCTTATGTATGAAATTAATATGTCAAAATGTTTTAGTACAACTTTGGTAAACTATGAAGCTGCACCTCTTGATGGATTTTTGGCACTTCAGGGCTAACGTAGTCAGGCGCCTCGTGGGGTGATATGTACCTGTACTGTGCTTCAACATCCTGAACTGAATAAGTGAGTGCATTGTTCTATATTTTATGTGTTAAACCTGAACAATGTTGAGAGTTATTGTTAATGAGTTGAACAAAGTTTGACTTATCTGACTATTTTGTTTCGCTTAATCAGCCTTAATAATAATAATAATAATAATAATAATAATAATAATAATAATAATAATAATAATAATAACAACAACAAACCGGTGCGCCTTATAATCCAGTGCACCTTATAGTCTGAAAAATACGGTATTTGTCACAATGGGGGTTCTGCCCTTAAGTAGCTACGTTGGAAACACTGCTCATAAAGCTGTGTTTGCCACTTTCAATTTGCCTAGCTGGGTCAAGTTTGCTGTTTCATTAAACACTAGGTAGTTGATCTCTGTTTTAAATTAAAATCTAGGAGAGATTCACAGAAAACCTAATGAGAAACTATCATTTGCTTACTTGTGTTGTATCTCTAACCTTATCTGTGCAGCAGGATTTAAAAGGAGAGCTATTTCGTTACACAAGTAATGTTCTAGTATAAATGATCCAATTTCTGTCATAAAGGAACGGATCTGGATCAATTGTAATTGATTATATTTTATTATTCCTGAATGGAACTTATTCTGCTACTAACATTCACACATACTGTACATAAATACTCGAGGTGGGACGATACACAAAGATAAAGAGACGATACGATATACAATACTGGGCTAATGATGACGATACAGGAAAATATTTTGGAAAAGAAAAAGACAAAACAAAACAAAAAAAAGTGTTATTATTTGACTGCGTGGACATCCTTACAAACTGTCAGTTCATGCCAGTGTAGAATTAAAACTACATTGTGTCATTATCATGACATTCTTCATACAAATATTACAATCTGTTTAGGTTTAAGATATCAACTACTTCTTTTTCAACAATATTAGCATGTTTACATTTTCAGGAGGAAATGAGACCGTTGGACATTGATTCTGTCTCCTGCAGTTGGAAAAACACACTCACTTGGGACAGATGTAGCAGGGAAGGAAAGGCGTCGTTTCGATTAATCGACTAATCTATGGATCCATTTTTTTATTCATTCCAGCTCAAACAAGCCAAATGTTTGATCCTCCTGCCTTCACGGGTTTGCTTTTTTGAGTCAGTCTCCAAAGAACAAAAGGAAAAGTCTTCCTGCTGTGCTTACTTTTAAAAATATTTTTTTACACTACAGCAGATGTATTAAACTCAAAGCCTGCATTCAGTAGGGCTGGGATGACACTCTTTTGTCCTGATTCAATTTTAATCCCGATTCTTGGGTGCCGATTTGATTTAAATTGCCATTCTGATTTTACAAGTATTGCGATTCTACAGTGATGATTATCACAATTTTTTCCTTATCTAAACACATAAGTTGAATTCTAAAGTTCTAGAAATATGTCACAGTTCAAAAAAACAATGCACATCACATCACATGCAGTAATATACTGTTTTATCATTATTTATTCAGGGAAGCAGAATTGATTAATAAAATCAACACCCAAAAGATCGCGATAAATCGTAAAAACAATTTTTTTCCCCCACCTTAGTGTTCAGCCTGTCAAAACATTCAAACCAGCTCTGGCATGATTTAGGTGGACTTTTACAAAGTCAGAAATACAAAAAAAAATACAATTAGTCAGTAAAAAAAACACATACAGTAGTTTACTTTCACACATGTATGTTAGTTACTGAATGCTTTGTACCTATAATATTTGAAGATTAATAATGTAAACCAGAGGCTATGACGATAAACAAAAGATCCTAATAATTGGCTAGATACAAAAACATTTTAATTATATAAATGGTGAATAAAAATAATAATCATGTACTTCTTAATAAGTAGTTAAGTAACTCGTAAATCTAGACTATGTTTACTTTATGTTTGAAACGTTTCATTATGTGATGCAAGACTGAGTGATGTACATGAAGTTGTTAACATGGGAAAGTGGTAAAAGTTGGCCACAATAATGTGTAAATTAAATTGAGATCAAACTAGAGCGTATAAGCCCCCTGAACTTAAATGAGTTTGACACCCCTGCATTAAAGTCACCCTTGTTTTCTGTCCTTATTCAGTGCTTACTCCCCTCCTCTCCCCTCCTTAATACAATCAAATATCTGGCTCCACTTTTAATCCAAGCAAACCTCAAAGCGTCAAAGTGGGGCCCCACTGAGGTATTAAATATCTTTATTAAACTGCTGCTTTGGGGGTTCTGCTCCTCCTCTGTACACCCAATAACTACACTCCTGACCATTTCTCATCAAAGGATCCCGACATGCGGCTTCTGCTGGCTACCTGCTGGGCTGCAAGATTTCGTACAATGGCCTTCGTTGGGGCCCGCTGCGTTAAACCAGGCGAGCTCCACCACACTCCGCTGGGCCAGATCTGACGGGGGAAGCCTGTCCGGGCGGGGTCCAGAGGATCCGCAAGATGAGTGAATCAAGCGGTGAGGGAGGGGTAGGATATCGGGATGAAGAGGGAGCTCAAAGTTACTACCAGCTGTGTCATGGTTTAGTGAATGCCATCAAAAGATGTGCTCAGTGGCACTGAAATTGTTCCCCACGTATAAACAGATGCACCTTTTGGTGATTGCACTCGTGCACATAGTGTCAGTGAGTCTGCAGGGATGCACAAAAGCTACAAAATGCTCTGAACAAAAAGCCACGTTTCTTTGGCAGATGGCAACTACAAATCAATTCCTTTGAAGGCACATTGCCCTTCTTCCTAATGATTGCTGCACTCAGAGGCGTTTCTGACCTCTACTATTCAAAATCCTCAAACCATGACTTTCCACAGGTCCTCTGTCATCAATGTTGGATCATAAAAGATCAGTAGACACCTTCAACTAATGGGTAAAAGGAAATTAGGTTGTTTTTTTTTTAATCTTTAGCTTTAAAACCCCAAGGCTGCAAAGAAAACACATAAACAATACTCGAGTACTCAATCAATAAGCACAATAAATCAATAAGTCAAACACAATTAATCTCCAACTATTTCATGATGGAACATCCTCTATCTGAGGAGCATGGTGATGTAGTGGTTAGTGCATCTGCCTCTAGCAAGAAGGTCCTTGGTTCAAGCCCTTGGGTGGACACATGTCCTTTCTGTGTGGAGTTTGCATGTTCTCTGCATGGTAGGTTGATCGGAGTCTCTCAAATGCTTATAGGAATGAATGGGTGTGAGGAATTGTTTGAAGACCTATGATAGATGAGTGTCATCAGGAGATGGCTTACCTGTGAAGAAGCAACTAATACAGAATTAAAGCCATGGATGGTCAAAATATGACTGTGATAGAGACTGATAGAAAAAAAAAAGTTCATTCTTAACAATTGGAGGCTGCTATAGCACCAAATATGGAACATCTTGCTTCTTCTCAATACTTGGTACCTCTTTATTTAATAATTCTGGATTAAAAACCTTTTTCTACAACCCAAACCAAAAAAACCAAAAAACAGCCTGGAATTATCTTATAGGTAAAAGATGTTTCCTCACCACACCTGTCTCTATAAATAGAGTTTAAATCATTAACAATAGAGAATGAGCAGAAGGAAGCATGAGCCTGCTGTATGTTTTTGGAGGATGTTCCAAACGTTACCATTAACATTCAAACATGACTGGTTGATGTGTTGATACAAGGATCTTCTACTGGAGCAATAGGTTGCTTGTTCTCTAATCTAACCCTCAGCCATCTAGTCTCTGTATTTAGGATTATAGTGGATTAGCAGATAAACAGCATTTCATCACCACAAACTGATAAATCACTAACATAGTAGCTTCTTAAAACCTTCCTTTTTGCACAACCACACACGCACACACACACACACACACACACACACACACACACACACACACACACACACACACACACACACACACACACACGCACACACACACACACACACACACAGCTAGTTGCAGAGCACTCTTTGTCCA
This sequence comes from Gouania willdenowi, assembly GCF_900634775.1. Taxonomy (NCBI): domain Eukaryota; kingdom Metazoa; phylum Chordata; class Actinopteri; order Blenniiformes; family Gobiesocidae; genus Gouania; species Gouania willdenowi. Next base: position 30,926,892 of record NC_041049.1, on the reverse strand, counting down.
CCACAATGTGAGCAGTGGAAACAAAGATGCCTTTGCAGACCCTGAGGTTTTGCGGGAGCCGTCTGTCACTCACACCCATTGTTGACATGATCAGCGCTCTGAGGACAATGGCACTTTGGGAGGAGAAAGAAGAGCCGACACACCCTTCGCCTACTACCACATTTCTGACACTTATCAGTCTCGCTGTCACACTCATTTATACTTAAAATATTTCAATTCAAATGTAACTCAAAAAATATTAAATTAGAAAAGTTTTCATGAAGGAGAACTTTCATGGGGATTTTGCAAAAATCTCAACAGCCCATTAAACAACAAATTTGCACTCGTAAACAGAAAGTAAACATGTTAGTTACATCAAAGGTACTTTAAAGAAACTTTAAAATGACTATCAAGTCTGTAGCCATTACTGGCAGCGTATCTTAATGGCCATAAAAGCTATTTACGTAATCCTCTGCGTTATTGATGAAAAATGTGCTGGGACATACTTGGGTTAACGCTGGGCCACATGTTGTCCACGGACCACATGTTGACTGTCGTCGGTCCAAGGCAGTGTTTTTATTTTATTGTTGTTGTCTTGCAACACATTTTTTATATCAAAACATTATTACGTCATATATAACAACAGCACCAATCTCTGCCAAGCTCTAAATCTCCTCTTTGCCAGATATTGGCAGTTATCTTGATCAGTGATCTTGATCAGTTATCTTGATCAGTTATCTTGATCAGTGATCTTGATCAGGGTATGGTCTGGTAATTGAGGAACCAACATGACAAATTTCATAAAGATGGGTCAATTTCAAACCGACGTGCATTTTTGAAATTTCACCAGTGTTTAGAGATAAGGATTTTTTTTAATTTTTGAAACTGATCCATATCAGTATATCTATCTGAATCCCTTCCAAAATCCATAGCATGAGGTCTATCTTTGGTTCAAATGTTGTTAAAATCTGTAAAGTTCTTTTGACGTAATCCTGCTAACAGTCAAATAGATAATTAAATAAACACCAGCACAAATATTGCCTCCTTGGTGAAGATAATGATGACTTCATTTCTCACTTTGTGTGAAACCTGGGCCTGGTAATAACAGCTCAAGGGTGAAACCAAAATGTATTCCCACCGAGCATTTTTAGGGCTATTATACGTCTAAATGTTCCTTAGACGTCTAGTCTAAAATTGGTCTACCAGGGGTATAGAAATGAAAATTTTTTAGACGTCTGAATGTAGACTAGACTAGACTAGACTATGGATTAAAGTGCAATGTCTAAATTCTAAAAATAGACGGAATCTAGACGGTTGAAATTAGGTCTAAAAAATAACTAGACTAACTCTAATATCTGTCTATTGCTCAGTGGTTTGTTTTGTTGGTTTACTTGTCACAGTCCCACCAAATGACACCAGGGCTTGTGGTGTTAAACCAGCTAAGTGTAAGGAGGCTCTGAACTCAACGTGTCTCTCAGGTCCTGTACTGACTTTTTTATTGGCCTTGGATTCGGCAAGACAGCAACTTTTACTAGCTAGTCTAAAACTCAGATTCAATCACCAACTAGTGTTCAACGGTAATATTACACAATATGTTTATCAGAATGGATCACATATTCTATGCGGGCGCACTGTGGAGTTATGGTTAGCATCGCCGACTCACAGTACAAACATGACTGTTAGGTTGACTGGAGTGTCTAAATTGCCTGTAGGAGTGAATGTGAGTGGTTTTCTGTGTGTGTGTGTGTGTGTGTGTGCGTGTGTGCGTGTGTGCGTGTGTGTGTGTGTGTGTGCGTGTGTGTGCGTGTGTGTGTGTGTGTGCGCGTGTGTGTGAGTGTGGTATGTTACATACGATGAAATAGTGCCCGGTCCAAGGTGTACCCCCGCCTAGGGCCTAGTCACAGCTGAGATAGACACACCAGCAGACCCCCACGACCCTGAAAAGGAGCAGAAAATGTATGCACAGATATTCTATGCGTCTACCTGTCTCTCTCTAACACTGAAGGGCTTCTTATCTGACCTGCCAGTATGTTATTGTGCTACCTACTGCCCCCGCTGGCAAGGACAGGCATTGAAGAGTCTGTCATCTGATAATTACACCCAGCAAAGGATTCACTATCTAAATATATTTTTTCATAATATATACTATCTATTATAATATAATATAATGAATATCTTGCTCAGTAATGAATGTTCAGTGATATTTCTTCTAATAATTTAGATAAATATCCTTTTTACGTTTGCTAAAAAAAAAAAAAAACATAATGCAAATGGAAAATCTAGTTTTCAGTTAAAAAAAAATGATTTATTTGCACAAAATTGAGCATTTTTAAACTTTAAAATCAACTGTCTATCTAAAACCATGGGATATACTCTTGCTGGTTCCACTTTGTTTCCCCTTTTTCCCCAAATTGTCTTTTTAAATAACCTCAATAATAATAATTGATGGAAAAGAAAGCTTTATTTGTGGATTAACAGTATTTTCAAAAATTAAAAGGCACAAAAGAGGTCATTTTGTGATTCAGGCTGCAGTCTTTCTGTGTCTGTAAAGAGCCTGTAACTGGTACAGCAGGGTCAGAGCAAATAAAGCCGGGGTTTGTTCCAAGGTTATAGCCAGTCTGGCTGTGTAGGCATCACAATCTTGCCCTTTGACCCCGATGACATCATATGACTGGATCTTGTGCGTCTTTTGTGAACCGAGGAGGTCAAGATTATTCAGGCCGCTTTCAGACAAGAGAGGAGTAGTGTTGAGGAGTAAGAGGCTTTAACAATTATGTATGTTTGTCCTCAAGATGTGTGTGTGCGTGTGTGCGGTGAAAATTTGACTTTTAGTGCTGCCCAAAACATCTGAAAGTCAAAGATCTTCATCAAACCTTGTTATTATGGAAGTTATAGTTTGGTTATTCAGGAGCTTCCTCCATCAAGACCATTATAAGACAAAAGAATGAAAAAAAGGGCCTAAATGTGCATTACCTTATGCCGTAATGCAAATAATGCACTTCTTTGCTTCTGATCAGATTTTCTCTTCTTTCCTGACTACGTGTTTGCATAGCTGGATGCTTCCAGGATGTGGTGATTTCCCACAGTAGATGTATAGAGCTGTTGGATGTTTACATTACTCTAGCCATGATATGCACAAAATCTAAATAGCGCACTAAAAACTGGCAATTGAAACACCTGAATTTTGAAAAAAAAACTAAAATATGGCATAAGTTTTTATGCTTTCATAGGGAGACTTTTCAGACGTTTCAGTAATGAAATATATTGTAAAAATGCAATGGTGAGCTGAAACATTTCTGGTGTACCTAAACTTTAGCCTGTGTGAAAACAATACTGCCTTTATTTTGCTCTTATTCTTTACATTCTTTATTTAAACTTCATGTACTTCAAGTTTAAAGTTGTTTTTTAAGCTGTCAGAGAATGGCTTTAATATATATGTATATATATATATATTTTAAATATCTTCAATATTTTTTAAGCATTTTTGCCTGTTTGGGGAATTTGGAAGTTAATAAGCAGTGTGTGATGGGTTTCACACAAGCAAAGCACATTCATTATAAATAATACATAGCATTACTGACTTACACTTTTTTAAGGTCAATTAAGAAAACTCGCTATTAAGGAGTATTTTATAATAAGATAAGAGGAATACAACTTTAGATGATCTCTCTTAAACTGAACAATAAAAACATGTTATTAATTTGTGTCAGAAATGTTTTTGAAGTCATCTATATAAACTTTTAGCCTCGCTCTTAATATCCTTTATTTGTGGGCATGGCCATTTTGAACCTTTCAGCTAATCAACATGATAATGTTGTTGTCTCGTTACGACTATTTTTTGTATTTCCGGTCCCATGTCACGCTATGGTAAAGCATTTCATATACATATTAAGTACATAACAGTTCTGCAATTACTTGAGTCATCACTACGTCACAGTTTGTCAAACAAGTTGACCTTCAGATGAGTGTGTTTAAAGTGCTTTTTATTGCATATGTAGCTTTTATAATATTATATTTGTGGTGAGATCCCTTTAATAGTAAAATTACATTTTTATTCCTTTTTATATTTATTATTGTCTATTTTTCTTCCTTTTTATGTACATTTCTGCATGCTCAGTTTGTGCTCATGCTGCTCATGCTGATTTGTGCTTTGGGTGAGGTTGCAAATGTGCAACGACAGTAAATGTGTTTAATAATCTAACAAGTATCTTCTGTCTATTTTCTTTTTGTTTATCTACACGCTTCAAACTTTTTGCTTCTGAAAACTGAAGAAAAACTCTTAATTTTGTCTAACGTATGTCCATCTTTTAGCAATGATCAAGTTTATAATCGCTTCTTTGACAGAGACAAAAAATATCAGCATGGTCTTGTTTTCGCCCACAGGCATGAACGCTCTTATTGGCTTCTCCTGGCCTCTTGAGTCAACAGGAGCAGGATGTCAAAGGTCAGGAGAGATAGAATGAAGCCCCCAAGAAGAGAAATGGGGGAGGGGAAGGTGGAAGAACAAACAATGGAGAGATTTTGGCGGGAAGAAGTGAGACGAACCTGGGAAGTCAGTGTTTGCAGACAGACTGTGAGTTGAGTCATAGTCTGTGCATGAGTCAGAGCGAGCGTGCTCATTGGCACACACCGATCGGATGTAATGGAACATACTCACACACACACACACACACGCACGCACACACTCATGCACCCAAACACACACACGCACACACAGTGATACATTGATATTTTCTATTTGCCCCCACTAAACAATAGCGTTACCACCCCCCCCCCCCCCCCCCCCCCCCACACACACACACACACACACACACACACACACTCAACAGATGATGTCATCTCCTTCAGCCACAGTGGCATTGCAACACATGCATGACTCAACTTTGTGTGTTTTTCTCTACAATTGTGAGTTATGAGGTCAAGGTCCAATTTTCCCACTCAGTGTCACTTATTACTGAATGGTCCTCTGACACAAAACAGGAAACATTTTTTAGAAAACAGAGAAATATATGGATATATTACAACATGTTTTCTCATTAACTCCGTTTGGCCTAAACAAAGAAATCAGAGTTGCGTCAGATAGTTTGTCAAATGTACCCTCTTACTCTGTTTGCTTGGAAACCACTCTAGGTTGGGTTGTGTGTTTTGAATGAGTGTTCTGTTCACACATTTGTTACACATGCACATTACACCACTCATTTATTACACTCACTGCCAGTAATGGTTGTGCTGATGCAAAGTATCACAGACTGCCTGTTTGTTGCTACACACATGGTAAAGAAAACAATCCTTGAAGGGTTGTGTGCAACTTCTGGTCCTCACACTTCCTCAGAGTGAGCGATGCATAAACACGAGCCATCACCTCCACCTCAGTGAAATGATTAGATCCTGTGGCCAAATTAAACATCCCTTGAAAAAGGGGCTCAAGGCTAAACCCATGACTTGGCCCAGTATGCGTGAAAGCCCTTAAACGTAGTTTGGCATCTGGACCGAGTGGATGTTGTAGAGGACATGATGTCATTGAGGATGCCAATACAGGTGTCCTGTTGACTCCCAAACACCCTATCTATGAGGAGCTGTGGTCCATGAGCAGCTCGTTCAGTCAACGTATCATACCACCACGTCAATACAAGACAGGTGTTCATTAGTTCCCACTGCCGTCAGATTGTTTGACACCACTGACACCAGTGGGCGTGCACTGAAGCTGTTCCCACTCATCGTTCTTGATGCCAAAATAAAGCGCTTCCATCTTGCAAATTTGACGTCATTTGGAGCCAGAGTCTGCGTAGTAAGGTCCAGTGGGAGGAGCCCTGGTAACATGCCTCGCCCATTTAGCGTACTGCCCTGATGACTTGCGCAGCCCAGAACTTAGCTTTCTTATATTATCCAAGCCACATCTATTAAAAACAATATAAATACAACTTTTTTACAGTTAAATTATGTGTAGAAAGTGTGAAAAGAGCAAAATGAAAAAGGTCTTATATTGTGTTGCTGCAAATATGATTTTTTTGTCCCCTCTGGGGATCAATAAAGGTATTTTCTATTCTATTCTGTATAATAAGGATAATTTTGTTTAATTTAAGTGGACAGCCCTCCATTTATATTACTTAGTGGTTCAGTGGTTACTTGTGTTTTGTCATAAAATCCTTTGTGTTTGGGTTTTGTCTGGACTGAAACGTCTAAAATCATATTGCAGGTGTGGTCTCTGAACTTCAGGTCAGAAAGGTCTCAGCGTGCGTGTGTGCATGTGTGTGTGTGTGCATGTGTGTGTGTGTGTGTGTGTGTGCGTGTGTGCATGTGTGTGTGTGTGTGTGTGTGTGTGTGTGTGTGTGTGTGTGTGTGTTTTAAGTGGTATGTAGATGTTTTTGAAAAGCCTGTCCTAAGGTGAAACATAGTCCGTCCTTATCTCTGCAGGTTATCTACGTTGGTCACCACTTTTGCTCTGCTTGCATTCAAACAGGACTGCGTGCATATCTATCATTCTCCTGAACAATAAAGATACCCTGGGATACTTTTACTCTCCACCTTCACTCACTCTTCTCACCTTTCAGCCAGTTTTTCACCACTTGCACTCTACATCTTCTCACAATCTCACTTTCTTTCTGAGCCTCGTAAACACGCTCTGCTTGGTGTGTGAGCGTGCTGTCTCAGCTGTGACGCTATACGAGGAAGCGTTTAACCTTTAGCTCATTAAAAGTTGAACGTGCAGTGCTTTCAGAAATCTGCATCTGGTGAAATGTTCACTCTGAGTAAATTTGTCACAGATTTTGGATCCTTTCCTAGCAGCAGTTCATATTTTAGAGTAATCGTCCACCCTGTATTGTGCAAACAATCCACGGAAAGATCATGAATGACACTTTAAACAACATGAGGTATTTGACAACTCTGTGAATGACCTGCAAGGTTGTTGTGACACCCAAACACAGGCTATCCCAGGGAAGTGATGTCTGTTTGTGTTCATGTGAAGAGACTTTCTCACCAAATGTTCCAAGGCTAAGAGTGTGGAAGTGAGTCTCCACTGCCCCCACTTGGTCTTTGATGTACCTACATGCACACACACCCAGATTCAAGCAGTGCTGTAATTTCAGAAACAGAAATAATCTCCCATATTTTTTGCCACGAGTAAAATTAAGATTTTTTTTAAATTGTATGTCATATTTATAAAGACTTCTGTTTCTTACCAGAAGTCTCCATTTGCTGTTCAATTAACCGCATAAATTCACTTTTCATTTTTGTTTTTTTTCAAGCAAATTAAGTATGTGAATTATTTGTAGTCACATACAATTGCCATTAATATCCTTTGTTGACAGTTTAAACTACTCACAGTACATCCCCAATAGGTAGGGTTGTAATGGTACACATATTAATACAGGAGCTTTGAATCAATAATAAAAAAATGTTAATTGCAAATATAACCAAAATTGCATACTGTGAATTTGTAATAGCACAAAAATGTGTTTATTCTGAAATTACAAAGGTACAATGTGTATATAATTGAATTCTGTTTTTTTTTTTTTCAGAAAAACATTGAAGAATATAAATGATGTGGACTTCAAAAGTTTTGGCCTAGTTAAAGATCATTCTGGTTTTACAAAAAATATGACTTATCTAAAAGATAATGTAACAACATTTAAAGTAACAACAAACAATAGATTAGCTAGAGTTATGTAGCTAATTTATGAATCAGACAGTCAAATGTCATTTAGGTCACCTCAGTTTTGTTTGCCCAGATTGGGCAATTGGGCAAGTGGAGCGATCCAAAAAGTTCATTATGAATGTTAATCGAGCTAAATCAAGAGGATCCGATTATCAAATGTTTTCTGCTCATTCAGCCCAAGTCTGAGGGCCTAACCTTCTGTAGCTCAGAGGTCTGTGGTGCAGCAGAGCATTCATTCAGCAGAGCAACACTGCTTCCTGTTGGTAGACATAGTTAACTTACTCATGTCCTTTCAGGCATGTGTTACACCAGCTTCTTCAGAGTCAACAGTAATCTCTATGTGTCAATGGTGTTGTTAAATCAAACTCACTGTCCCCTCATAAGAGGTAAAAAGAAAAGCCTACATGCAGGGACACATGCAGCCCTCTTTCTGATTTTGTGGAGCCACTAAAGTAAATGCACAGAATTACAGAAAAAACTGCAAAAATGCACAAAATGATTCTAAAACACATACAAAATTACAAAAGAAAATCAAATATTTGACTTCAAAACATACACAAAATTACAACAAAAAATGACTCAAAAACACATACGAAATTACAAAAAAAATGCACAAAAGGATAACACAGTTACACAAAAAGGACAATAGAATTACATAAATTACTCCAAAATCCCCCAAGAAGGCAAATTCACACAAAAATACACAACACACAAAACAACATTACAGAAAAACACACAAAAGGACAACAAAAATACACAAAATGACAAAACACAAAACAACAAAAATACACAAACCATTTGTTCTTCCCTGTATTAATGCTCAGATTGGTCATTATTCTATATGCTGGTATGAACATTGATAATGTGACCTTCATATCAGACATTCACAATTCCAGGGTAATAAAAAACTCAAAATCTAGATGAACCAAATCCAAGATAGAAAGGTAAACATTTTCTAACAGGATGAAGCCGTTGAGGTACAGGTTTAGTTGTCATTGTACAAATGTTAATATCTGTTCATTATCTTTTTTTTCATATTTTTCTACAATCTATGCATCCTTCCTTGTTGTTGACCAAAGTCTATGACACAGAGACATACAAATGATGACATACCAACGACTTTCCTTGGCACTGATTAATGTGTATGTGTGACCACTGAGTGATGCGTTCAAACTACTAGCAGTTGTTGCACATTAAACAGGCCTGACAGTGTTTACTCAAACACGGGAAACTCAGATTAACTCCCTTAAAATAGAAAGTGATTAAGCTCCTTACTCACAGCTTTCAGATTTCTATCTCATGCACACACACGTGCACGCACTTCTCACAGGACAGGCAGGCAGATAGTGGAGGAACTGTGGCTGATAGCAAACACAGAGCGACACTGACAACGTGACCAAAGTCACCGAACAATAACTAGGGACAGTTGATGGGACGAGGCGACACCTGAGCCACAGTGCAGTGAGGGAACAATGCGAGACACGTTACAGAACCACCCAGAGAGCGAAAACCAAGAGGAGACATCACTTGATTTAAAAGAATGCAATAAAATAAATGTGACAGAGAAAAACAATGCCACCTCTGTCAGCAGGTGTTAGAGAGGAGATGACTTTGCCATGGGTTTTGTGCTGTATTCACTGCATTCATTTGCTTTTTCTGCATGTTCTGCAAATGTTTGGTTCTTGTTGCTTTTTGGTTTTTAAACAAGGTTAAAACTCTTGAAGCTCTGTATGCTATTTATTAGGAAACTATAAAGATGAATGTTTTAATTTTGTTTAGTTTGTGGTTATGTGTCTGACATTTATCCCCATATAAATGTGTTATTATCTTGTATAATACATCTAATATAATATTGTACAATATTAGGGCAGATAGATGAACACGCAGGTGATTTGAATGCATTTCATGATGTAGACAATACAATCATGGAACTATAGCTATTATGTTGTGAGAAAGTAAACACAGGGACTCTATGGTGAAACTAGATGTGTTCAGGAGCATTGCTTTGCATGGAATTGCTGATTATTTTAGCACCTTGATTTTGGTCGGTTATTCATACATCTAACTAGAGTATTTCATTCAGGTATTGGGTTAGCTCCACGAGTAGCATAAAAAAGTTGTTCCCTGCTTCACAACAAATATCTAGTAATAGTGTCGCCACGTACAATCAATTCTCTAAAGCCATTTAAATGACAGTGTTACAAACTGTGTGAGACAGGGCAGATCATCTCAGGGTAACACAGACCTTGTGGTAAAAACTTTGGCATAACTGTGAGCTCCATACTGCTTAAGTGCTTAATGTCTGCAAATGTGTCATTTTACAGCTTTTTGTGGTCCTTCTTTTAATCACAATGTATCAGAGTTGTCTGTCTTCAGCTCTACTTCACCGGGTGGGAATTAAGAGATTGCATCAAGACGTTCCTCTCCATGGCTACGTTCACATTGCAGCCAAATGCGACCCAAATCCGATCTATTTGCCCATATGCGACCTGTATCCGATCTGTTAAAGACAGCCTGAACAGCACAAGTCAGTTTTTTTTTTTTTCATATCCGACCCACGTCAAATTCATATGTGGTCCTAAATCTGACATGTATCCAATTTTTTGCAATGCGACAGCGGTCTGGACGGCTGAGGCTCTTTCTATCCGACTCCTACTTCATCACCATGAAAAAAGGTCATAATTTTGAGTGCCAAGAGAAGCCACGTGGAAAAGCACTGGACACCTCCATATTTACTTCCATAAACACTGTATATGCCTATAAAAGTAGTTCACCTTTGTATGTACCACTGTCCTCTTCGTCCATCTTCATCATCAGTGCAATACCAACCATCTTCATCTAGCCCAGTCTCACAAAGTTTGTGACATTGACACAAAAGGGAAATTTTGGATGCCGCAGGGCACAATATTTATTTGTGCAGAGCGTTTGCAAAACGATGCATTTTAAATGGAGTTATCACCTTAATCATATGCCTTACCATAACCATAACCCTCACCCTAACCCTAACCCAGAATGAAGTGTTGTAGAAAAAAATGCAATTTCCACAAAATAACCCCAGTAAAAACCCACTGTCTTTGAAAGTTGTGTTGTGCAGCACAAAACAAAATGTGGAAGTCGCAGTGGCACAACAAGGGAAACCGTTATTTTCGTGACACTGTCACGTTTCCCCGTACGATCCCGCTGTCTTCACCTTCTGTATTCCCAACTATAGACATTATCTGTAGTGCAGATTTAACCTGTTTTCCTGAATCTTGTATGTTTCTAAAGTTCAAAGATGACTTTAGATTGAAGCAAGCTGCTGCTGTTTCACATCATTGTGGTTTGAATAAAGTCTACAAGCAGCCAGGCTTTGTTCTCTAACGAGGTTGACCTCCCAAAAATAACAAAACTGCTACAATATGGTGCTGTGACAGTTGGCAGTAAATTTCACCAATATGGTCGGTTTATCTTTGGACTCCATTAACACAATATGCTCATTAATATTTGCAACACAAACCTCGACACAGCTTTCCAAAGCCACTCAGTGCTCTGTCAGTCATCTGTCATCCATTGTTGTGCTTTTAATCCCACCCTTAACAGCGAGGCTCATTTCCATCGCCAGGGACCCAGAATTAATCAGTCAGCCTAAATTAGCCCAGGGCAATTAAAACACCCAGCAAACGGTTAATTAATGGACCTTTGGTGGTCATGAAACAAATGATGGAATCAATAAGGGATCAATGATCACCAGCGACCTTTCATGCTCGGAGCAGATGGACTGATAGCTAGATGACAGTGCAGATGAACTAATCAAGCTTTATTTACCAGACAGATGGAAACATGAAGCCCCCCCCCCTCACACACACCCCCCCCCCCCACCCTCCACCACTGAGAATTTTTGTTTTCATCCCTGAGGACACAGTGAAATTAAGTCTGTGCGATTAGGACTTAGTGTTTTCTCCAGGATAAAAGTATTACTATTTAAATTACAAACCGATAATTATCAATATTCTATACAATCGACATTTATCCATAAAAATTTTCCATTATGTATTTTTTAACAGAAACCTATTGTATTAACCTATTTTTGGTTTAAACTATGAAGTAGCAATGGTGAGGTTTTTTAAGTGGAGTATTTATTCATTCATATATTGCTTTTATGAGCAAGTCTTTACTTGTTTCTCTTATTCTTTGAAGACTTCTCATTTTATACTGTAAGGATTTTTTTGTTCATTCATCTATTATTGTAATCTGACCTACTGTGCATTTTTCCAAATAAACTATCAAGATGATATTTGAAGTCATTACAGTATTTTTATTATAGCATTTGACATGGAAACTAAACCGTGTAGATAAAATAATGTTTTTCCACATAGTTTTGTGAAGGAAGAAGAGGAGGATGCACACACTTGGGCACATGGACTGTGTCTCCATGCTGGGGTTAGTGGAAAGTGAGAGAGAATAGTAGCAGATGTGATTTATTCAAAGACAGAGATACCTGCTGGTACAGCGAGGAGGAAAGAGTCAGAGACAGCCACTTCAGCGGGGCGCACACATAAGGATTCTTTTTATTATTACTTGGAACACCACTCGAGGTCAGACATCCTAATCGGTAAAGCTTAAGAACTTGGAAATCTGAATTTGCAACTTGGAAATGTTGAGTTCCGAGTTGCCTGGAATGCAGCATTATGGGTCATTGAGTCGGGACTCCTCAGGAGTTTTGGTCGTAAATATAGAATATTTACGATTGTCGGCCCTGACCCGTCTAAGAGCCGATTATCAGGACAAATTCAATCCTAACACATACCAGACAACTGGATAATTTTTTGGGATAATCTTATAAAACAGAATAATCTGGCCTTTGCCATTCTTGGCCAGGAAGGGGGAAAATTGGGACAAAAACAGCGTTATTGTTTTATGTGTTTACCACGTGTTCTTGTGAGCTGTTTGTTTCTATTACAGCTTTTAAAAAATCTGTATGCTTCTTTTGACTGTATACTATGTTAATGTTTTTTTTAATTTTTTATTAATCTTTTGTCATCTGATAATAATTACCTAACTTAAACACCTTTGTTTGCATACTGATGGTCATTTTCTGCACACAGGGCAGCTGTTCTCAGCAGGACATCTACCTCTCCACTTTTCTCTTCCTCCTCTTGAACGGGACATTGCTTCTGACCCCTGTGTGGTTCAACTTTTTAAGGACAAAGGAACTCAGTTTTCAATTACATCAACTCCCCCTCCCTCCTCCATCACGTCATCTCCTCCTCCTTAAATTCGACTTCTGCTGATTCCCTCTCTGCACACTCCCCTTCCCCCTCAATCACACACAAAAGCTCCGCCTCTGCTTATCACTCCTACACACAAACACAAGACACGCAATAATGGCTGTTGATAAGGAATCATACAATGGCCACGTTTACATGGGACCTTTAATTCCTCTTTAAAGTGGAATAAAAGTTAATTCCTCTTTAACCTGACCATGTAAACACATAATTCCTAATGCTAATTTAATTCCGAATTATACTTAATTTCGAATTACAGTTTTTCTCAATTGCTAAGACACATTTCTTGAAACCTGCTCTCCTTTTCTCTAAACTGTGAACACAAAACACAATTTCCAAGCTACATTCACAAAACGTCAGACTCTTCTTGCAAAACCAAATTTTCACCTCAAAACAGTTCAATCTGTGCTCAAAACTGAACTGTGTTGTCAAATCATGCCCCAAGTCAATCAGAATTAAAAACACTACTGAACAGTCACTAAACACTACGTAGAAAAATAGAAAACACAATGCTCAGGACATGAAACTGGAGAAATAAATGTTTATTCACTGTAGGCTAAATGCATGTTGCAAAACAAAGAACCTGTGCATAGCACTTGTACAAAAAGAGAAAACAGAAATCTTATGCATTTACACGTATCTTATGCGTTTGCCACTTGTGTACAGTAAGCCCATGTAAAAAAGTACAAAAATATACAAATACAGTTTTTCTCAATTGCTAAGACACATTTCTTGAAACCTGCTCTCCTTTTCTCTAAACTGTGAACACAAAACACAATTTCCAAGCTATATTCACAAAACGTCAGACTCTTCTTGCAAAACCAAACTTTCACCTCAAAACAGTTCAATCTGTGCTCAAAACTGAACTGTGTTGTCAAATCATGCCCCAAGTCAATCAGAATTAAAAACACTACTGAACAGTCACTAAACACTACGTAGAAAAATAGAAAACACAATGCTCAGGACATGAAACTGGAGAAATAAATGTTTATTCACTGTTGGCTAAATGCATGTTGCAAAACAAAGAACCTGTGCATAGCACTTGTACAAAAAGAGAAAACAGAAATCTTATGCATTTACACGTATCTTATGCGTTTGCCACGTGTGTACAGTAAGCCCATGTAAAAAAGTACAAAATTATACAAATACAGTAAGTGCATTACTCAGCCACAGCATCATGTCTCCGTACTGGGTCAGGCCACAGGACTTCATCCACATCACAGGCCACATTTTGTCTGGCCAGGCAACGGGGGAAAAAACCCCTGGCATGCCGTATCCAGGCTTGCCAGATTGACGTTTTTCAATCTAGAGGTCCAGTGGGGTTTTACGGATGGGCGGGACTTACCAGCTCTATAGTATGTCATACAGTAATTGCTGTCAACATTTACATGCTGTACTATAATGTCAAAAAAAAGGTAATTACCTGTTCTCGTCTCTAAATCTTCGGATTATGGTGGACACAGTGAATCTACTGATGTTTGGTTGTACCCTTTGTCCAGCCTCCCTCATGCTCATACCATGGACAAGAACATGGTCAATCACAGTAGCTCTGATTTCATCAGATATTACTGTTCTTTGTCTTCGCTGACCACCTCGCCCTCCTCTCACACGAACTCTTCCTCTCAGATTTCTATCCATTGTAGGGCCTCACAAACCAGTGCTCTTCCCTTACATCATTAGCCACAAGTGTGATCAGTTTTGAGTTGTTGTGTTCAAGTGGTGACACCAGTGCTTTAATTGTGTTTGACTTTTGTCACCTGTGCTCACCATTATGCATCACAATGAAAATGTGTTGGCAAGTTGTGTCTAAACAGGTGAAAAGTGTTTATGGTTTTGCCAAAAGAGTGATTGTTTCAATCAGTGGGTTCAGGCAACTGAGCATTTGGTTCAGACAATAGGGTTTAGTGTTTTAGCAATTGAGAAAAACTGTAAGTTGCTGGTTTATTCCGATTTAATTTTGAATGAAATAATTCCTCTTTCTTGTAAACACTTAACTCGGTTAAAGTTAATTCGGATCGTTTGCGCGACTTGCCGCAATGACGCGCTGGTGACGACGACTTCAGGCTAGACTATTTAAAAAGAGCCTTAAAAGACATGGATATAATGAAAAGAGTGGATGAACGGAGGCATAAACATGCTGACTTTCACATGGACACACAGATTTATTAAACACACACGGATCTTGGTAAACTCGGTAAACGGAACAGGCTTCACCGGACAGCTGGCACTAGGACCCGGAGGTGGAATAAATGCGACCCTGTACTGCATTCACAGGCTGTAATATCACCAGTTTATCATTTAACCAGTTGTTAGAGTTACTATCTTTACCAGGGAGCAACTGTTTATTCCTGGTGATTGTTTTCCAGAGTTTTACTGGGATTTATTTACCGGTGATTAGTTCATATCTCCTTCCACTTCGTGGTCCAAACTGAAACCGTGTGTTATTGTCGAGCTGCTGCTTCAAAACTACAGTGAAAATAAAAGTGAAACCAGTTCTCATGTGGTCATGTGTTATAGCCGACAATAAAAGGTTTGTTGTATGTTTCTCCCACGTGATACGACACATCCTCCCCCTTGTCCAATCAGAACCTTCCCAACCCTCAGACCTAAAGCGGAATTATCTAAAGCCAAATAAACCGGTTTTCCATGTAAACCTCAGTTTGGGAGTTACTATTTCCATGTAAACACGAAGCAGAACACTTTAACAGCGAATGGAAGAAGAAAAATGTGTCAAAGCAGCAAGTACATGTAGATGGTGTGCAACAGAACCATAACTGTAACCCAAACTGTAATAAAGTGTTTGGGATTAAATATGTCACTAGTTTATATATGTCATCATGAGACTAGGAGTGTCCTAATACAACATCTTCACTTCTGATACAATACCGACTTTGAAAATTTGGCTGTTGGCCAATAATGTTAAATTGAATTAATTCATTTAGTATAATGTAACCTTTGTTAGTCACTGCAGTGAAATTCTTCTCTGCATTTTATCCATTTTCCAGGGGCTGGAGGTGGGCACCTGGAGGGCAGTTAGATTGGGGTTGAGGGACTTGCTCAACCCAGGCCCATGGTGTTGGCCCGGGTGAGGCTTGAACTGGTGACCCTCCATTATAAGACCACTTTCCTTTACCACTAGGCCAGGGGTTCCCCAATGGTTCCCCAAGTCTGGGTGTGCTGTGGGATTTTGTGACAACCATACATTTGCAATATACAACTATACAAAAATAATTATTTTGCAATTTACTATTTTGTATGCACTCCTTTCATAATACAGAGGCAAACTCTATACCTATTTTTTTTTAATTATTATTATTATTTCGTTAATAAATATTTATAGTAGAGTAATATAGTATTTATATTATATTATGATATTTTTTTGGCTGTAGTATATAATTATGCACATTTTGCACAATAGGTGTGCCTTCAGATTTTTACTTGTCCTTTGGTGTGCCTTGGGCGCAAAAAGTTTGGGAACCACTGCACTAGGCCACCACTCCAAATGGCCCATATGGGAATTGAACTTGCAAATTAATTCAATTAAGAGCACAGAAAAAACAGCTGATGCTGAATAGACAAAGAAGAATTGTAGGTAGCGCAAGAATCTGTGGACTCACGTGCGCCCTCTGCCATCAGTCGGTCATACTGTTTGTCTCACAGATTGACAGTGACACACTACTTGCATCGCATACCACCAGCACAGTTTGTGAGGAATTACACAATCCACTGAGTGGCACAGCAGTGTTGCCTCGCGGCGCATTTCCTCCCTGTATTGTCTCCCTGACATGCAGAAATTCTGCTATTCTTTATCGAAAAAGCTGACAAATATCCACTTTTATTATATTTTGTAATAAACCTTTTCGTAATTATTTTTTTTTTACTTTTCAACTTCTCAACCATTATAAACTGTATGATTGTACTTACAATCATACGGTTGTTTTTTATAGTTGAAGTGAGGCGCTGCATTTTTTGCATTTTGTTACTGGTGAGCTCTGTCAGATTGCAACAATCTGTGCCAGTGACTTGTTAATGTAAGTAATTGGGATTTTGTTTTCCTTTATGTCCTGTATTTATAGCTTTGGATTGCTGCTACCATATGTGGTTAATTGCAGGAGTTTCTCAGCCACAACATGCACGAGCACGCTGGTTTAGAACAGGTGGGATTTCACAACACTGCTGTGTGTACGGCGTGTGTACATTTGATGAATACAGATTTAGTTTTTTGTATGTTCGCACATTCTAAATTTAGAACCTTTTCTACACGAGTGAAAAATGAAGCCCCTGGTTTTTTCCCGTGATTTTCCTCAAACATCCATACACGCCTGCTCCATTCACTGGTTTCTGTCTGCATACAAGCTGTTTTTATTGATTGATGGTGTGTTTTTTTTTTTTACTTTACTTGAGCTGTAGCTGTGCGTTAGCTCTCTGTTAGTGGTGGGAAACAATGTGATTGAAACCGCTCAGGCTGCGTCCCAATATCCACACTATGCCCTATGGACTTCCACAAAGGATTTAAGTGCACTTCCAATGTAAAGTGTGTAAGGGAACAAGTGTGCTGAAAGGGTAGAATTGGGACAGTTTGTAGTTAAGTCATCCACCTGAGTCAGGACGTCATCAACTGAATACAATTAAATGTCATTTTGTCTGTTCCTGTGAAAGATTATAAATTGAACCAGCCATTTTAATGTATGTTTCAGATTTTCGCTATTACAAGGAATTTGGGGAAACCCTTGTAAAACATAGTGTATTTTAACATAATATATATCACAAAAATGAAATAATTGATGCCTTACGCTTGAAAAGACATTTTTTTGCTTTATTGTGAGAGTTTGTCCCATGAAAAAAAGGCCTCATGGGTAATTCCCTTCATCAAAGTCCACTTGCAAGCATGCTTCGAACAAGTGTGCATGAAGTGGGCTGAGCTTAAGCACACTCCGTACGATTGGGACACTCTATGCACTTGCACCCTTTACCATATATTTGGTTGCAGCCTGAGTCTGGCCAAAACAAACCCTAGAATAAAAGCTATCAAATCGGCTTACCTCATCCTTGCTAGACTTCATTTGTGTGTTTGCACCGGTCCAAACGAAGAAGACTATTAGGGCAAAAATATCCTAGAGAGGTCAAAACGCTTCCAAATTGGCTGGTGTGAACGTGCCGGAATTTATAAATGGAGCCAAATCAGAGACTTCAATTAATTGAACAAGTAAACTTAAGAGCAAGGAAAAAAGGAAGACCATACAAACTCCACAATAAAAGAGCCACCATGATGATGATGATTGTCTCACATTAGATAGTAGGACCCTATAAAATCTGCGTTAACGGAATTGCAGACGGAATCATGGAATAGACCAATGAAAACGGTAAACGTGGAAATGGACAGAATTGGCATGATTACCGTGGAGCAAGTTTTTTTCTGGGGGAATGTTTCCGGGGAACGCTCATAAGGTAAACCGCCCTCCCCCCTCCTGTCCTGGCTGAATTATACTTTGCCTAAATCACCACAAACACAGCTAAAAACAACATAAATCATCACAGACTCCTAAATACAGAGCAACCAGTGCCCGTTTAACTTTGCTGTGCCTGTAAAGCTCCGTCCCTTATTTGTGTAGCGCAGCGGTGCTCTGAGAGAACGTGATCAGATTTAATCAACTTCCCCTGCTCAGTGTTCGGACTGCTGTGTCTGGTTAACTAAGAATAACTCAGTCCGTGTCGTCTTTTAGTTCTTTTTATTCCAACCTTTTGTCCGTGCCTCCCAGGTACACATTCACTGTCAGCAAGCTACCTCAAGTACAACCGTTTCAGAGGGAACTTTTGGTTTACAAAATAAAAGTCAGTTGGAGCTACTCTATTAGACTATTACAGTAGAAAACACGAACTTTGGAAAAAAAAAAAACGTAATTTGGAAAAAAATAAAACAGATTTATTGGGCCCTAAGATAGCATACAGAGACATGTTTTTGGAAACACAGGGAAAACATGCAAACTCCACATAGAAAGAGTAAAGGGATATTTCAACTACATAAAATAATACAATAGTATATATATATATATATATATATATACTATAACATTAGCTGTTGACCAGACGTACGGCACAGACAACTCAGAAATGCATGGCAAGCAATGGAATAACTTTATAATTTTTGGGCAAAAAAAGCATAAAAAATATTTTTAAACCAATGCTTGAATATGCGTCCAAAGTTCCCTGAAACATCCACTTAATAATGGTTAAAGTAGCCTGTATTGTTTAATAGGTGGTAATGGATGTGTTTCTTGCTTGTTGTCTTTAAATTAAAAATTAATAAAGATAGCTTAAAAAAAAAATAAATAAATAAAATAAAAAAAAAAATAAAAAAAAATAAATAAAAAAAATAATAATAATAATAATAATAATAATAATAATTAGTACTAATACTAATAATAAGTACTTGTGATGACTGTTGCGTAAAAGGTCACATTATGAGTATTCCTTTATCTGTGCGTGTGTGTGTGCGTGTAAATTGCTGTGATGTCATTGCTGCTTTGTCTGAACCCCTCCCCCTCCAAACAGATATAAACACATACCCTCACCCACTCCTCTTCACCAGCACCAGCTGTCTCCTCTGCAGCTTTCAGCTGATGGTACATGGGGGAATTAGAGGATATTGGGGGGTTGGGGGTAGGGGGTGTGGTTGGGTAACAGCTGAGCAGATGCAGCAGCCCCTCCCGGGTCTTCCGAGGATGGGGTCTTTCCCAGCAACCCCACAGCCGTGCAGCTGCCCAGGCACCAGCTGCCCCTCCAAACACAGCCAGGACTTCCTCACTGACAAGGTTTACATGTACCATCTCACTGTATGGACCAGCTGACACAGTCTGAACACACACACACACACACACAACTAAACGTGTGGAAATGCCCTTCCTTTGACAGCTGACCCAGCGCTCACACCCTATGATGCGTACAAGCATTTAGTGCTGCTAGACAAAGGCCGATTGAGCTGTTAATGATGTTGAATTTGTTTTGATCACATTGAAAGTGCACACAAAGAGTAGTAGTAGATATGATAAATACAAACAACTGTAGTTTAATTAGAGTTTATTAACCCTAGAACTCTATAGCTAACAATATTAGTAACACCGTCACTAATGCTATGATTTTTATCCAACATATTATACCCAATAATAAGTAATTATAATCCAAATATGACAATACATGACAAATTAGTGTTGCTCTTTTATTTTCCATGCCTAATAAAATGAAAAAAAAAATTCAAAAACTCTACAAATATTAACCAAAATGACTGAAAAAGTAGGAATATATGGACAATTTACTTTTTTTGAAAAATAAATAATAAATTGGAAACGTAGTCTTTGGTCCACCCATGGTTTTCCATATGAGTTTCAGAAATCACCACTTTGTGATATTTATGTACAATTACTGAACTAAATAAAGATAACATGGACATTTCAGGACCACTTTTACTTACTTTATTCCTTAAATGCAGTCAGTATAATGGAACATTAACACTATTGCTAGGTGAAAATTACCTTAACATGTGCCTGTAGGAAATAGTGGACATTGGAGTAGGAGAACATCCACACCTTCTAAAACATCAGAGAAGATGCTGAAGCTACCCCAGAACCCAAGACACTCTGACAAACACAACTTCATGAAAATAATGTCAATACGTTTGCTCAGATGAAAATCACCCAATCACCCAAAATCTGAGAGACTACACTTTAATGGGAAATGTTAGAAGTTTGAAGTGTCAATTTAAAGCAACACTATCAGCTTAGTGCAGTAGACGAGCCATTGCACTGCAAGAGAAAATTGCTGTTTTAGGAGATTCATAAAAAATAAACATTTGTTTCAAAATGGGCTTATTGATTAAAACCACCGGAGCCAATCACACTCACAGGTTTCCATCAGTGGCTCCATCCCTAACCCTATATTATTTGATCAAGCAATTGATCAAATAATTTACCAAGTTTACCAAGATTTATGCAAAGATTCATACAAAGTTTACTAACTGAGTCCCTAAAGGGACACGGATGATCTTTTTTTCATTGCGCGCTCACGTAAAGGTTCCACGCGCTTGCGTGAAACTAATATGTGAGCGCGTAAAAGTTCTAAGCGCGAACGTAATAGTTTTAAGCGCGATTACAAACGGCAGTCATCAGGCTGCATGCTCTGCTCGTAAGGAGTTCATCATGTTAGAGGATATATATATACAGTATATATATATCCGTGTCCCTTTAGGGGCTCTGTATTAATCAGCTCAGTAAAAGCATATTTTCAAACCAAACACAAAAAGGTTAATGTTCAGCTTATTTCATGCTGCATGGTGACAGGTTTCTGTTTTTCTAAATAGTGGTTTGTCACTGTTTTGAGTTTGAGTCTTTCATTGTTTTGTTTCTGAACCTGTTTAGAATTTGTTTGTGTTGCTGTTTCTCTCTGCTCCCATTCACCGTGCTTACAGTTCCCTGTTGTGTATTGTAACACCTGTCTTGTCAGAGCATCAATGTTAAGTGCATGATAGGAGTCTCTCTACCTTTGTTATAGGTGAAACCTATTTCCCTGATTACCCTCACTATATAAGATGCATGAACAGTGTGAGTGCCAGTGGATGGTCTTGGATTTCAATTCCCGTTGTTCATATTTCTCTCCATGTGACTGCTTTCCCAGTTTTCCAAAGAATATGTATGTGTTATTTTGGTTTTGGTTTGGTTAATCTGTAATTGTTGTATTGTATTGCTGTATTGAGTTTATGCTTTGATAGGCACTCTTTGATTTGTACTTTGTACAATTTTTGAGTCTGTGAGAAGAGGCAGGTGAGACCTCACCTCTTACGAGTGAACGAAGAAACAAAGATAAAGTGAATGTTGAGATTTATAAATTAACTCCTTTTTTTATTGAAAATCAAATACAAAGACGAGACACAGAGTGAGATGGTGAGCAGAAAGATCCTTTGGATTGTACAATCTTTTTAAAACTGCTGCATGCTATGAAATTACTGTAAATCACCATTTTAATGTTCTTAAAACTCAGATTTTCCATAATCTAGATTCTAGATTATGTGTATATGTGTGGTTATGGGATGTTTGATCTCACTGATGGATCATAAATCCTCATTGAATGAATGAATGAATTTAATTTTTTTTAATTTATTTATTCAGTTTATTTCCGACATGGTTACATTCACTTTTTACATGAATGAATGAATGAATGAATGAATGAATGAATGAATAGTTTTATTTGTCATTGCACATGTTACAGAGCAACTCAATATGAGTCAAATGCAGTTAAAGTGACAACAAAACCCAATCACAGCAAAAGGGGGTTGAGCTGTCCCAAAATAAAATTAAAACTGCAAGCAGTGATAACAGGCCCTCGCACCTGCTGCGCCCGTCAAGGCACGAGGCGACTCCTTCCTACCGGCCGCGTTCAAAGTCAAACTCTACTACTACTTTACTATGGTCTACTTCTTTGTAGACTATAGGCTGCATTGAAAATGAAATGTCAGCCATAGAAAGATGATTACGTAGAGACAGGTTTGAGCCTCCTTGGACCATACTATGATATTTTTCATTTTAATTTTGTGTAACAAACATCTCATGCTCACAAGTAGGTGGCGCCGTGTCCACAGTCAGTTATTTTTATTAGTATGTGTCAGTTGTGATAATTGTGTGAAGTTTCAGATCGCTAAAACTATGTATAGCAAAGATATTACATATTTACTGTTTCAGGGGCTAAAATGGTGATCTCAACCAAAGTTGAAGACTTGCCACGCCCACACTGTGTGAGAAATCAAAATACTTTAAAGACCTATTGACTTCTCATCAGTCATTTAGTGATGTGCACACATTTAAGGCCTCTGTGATGACTCCTCTTGGACCTAGAAGCTAAAATATGAGTCCCTTAAATCTGATTAAAATAGTTTGATTAAAAATAGCAGACTTCCTGTGGGTTTTAGAATATGGTTTTAATATCTTAGTAATAATGTTAATTGAGTCTATAAGTCAGTGCATTTTGGCATGTCTATTCGCAAATGTGCGCTAAGGGCTACTAATTTAAAAAGTTCAAGGGGGGTGGTGGTGGCGGGGGGCGCTACAGAGCCAATTTTGGGAAAGAAATTACAAAAATGTTATGAAATTTGAGGTTTTGGTACCATTAACATACGTGGCAGTTTTCATCACTTGCAAAAATGTCTAACTACTCCAATTGAGACCTTCAGTTATTTTGTGAATGGCGCTCTGCCACAGGAAGTGTGTTCTGTTAAAACTCACCATCTTCCTGACAAATGATCATCTTCTTGTACAGAGCATTTCTGAACACATTTGGGAAGTATGTGTTGAAAACTGTCAACACAATGCATAATAGAATGAAAAAAGTGCTTTTCTATTACCACCAGGGGGCAGTAAGACTTGTCACGTAATTTGCCATGTCATTGCGTGCGGCACATGTTTCCTGTTCTGCTTATGACTTTGGGTTTTGATTGACGACATTTTTGCTTAGTTACTCAAAAATTTCAGGCTTTAAAATTGATGAAACTTTAGCATCCTCTGTAGGCCTGGCAATGTGGTAAAAACGCAACGTTTTCAATATGATTGGTCTCTAACTTGTCAAGAACATGAATCCCAAATTTCAAGTGGAAATTATGAGCACTCTAGGAGGAGTTTGCTTTTTTAATTTTTTATTTGAAAAAAAAATGACGGTGTTGTTTGGCCAAAAAGTTAGAAAAAGTGCCAAATTTGGCCCGCTAAATTAAAAACTGCAGATTTCATGTTGAATTTAGGTTATTGGTCTAAATTACGTTTTTGCTAGTCACGATCCAATGAATATACATACCAAATGCCATCCAGCTAGTTTAAACCACTGAAAAGTTACAAACTCTAGGTGGCGCTAACAAGTCCCAAAATTGCATCAACAAAATACCGGTATACCTAAAACAGTCCTGCTAAATTTAAAAAAATTGCACCCCCGGGAGGGGCCTCAAAAATCCAAGTAAAGTGGCTGTTAAAGAATAAAAAGAAGAAAAATCCTTATGGAACAATAGGGCCTTCGCACCTCTTCTGGTGCTCTGGACCTAAATAGTTTTTTTGGTCAATATTGACAGATTTTCACATCAGAAGGGTATTCCATGAAGGAGGGTTAACAAACTCTGAGTCTATCCATAAACTCTGGGTCAACATACCCCGCTGTGGGAAACTCTGGGTATCTGATTCCTTTACAGCTGGTATGAAGTGGGTCAATCAACCCTGAGTATGTAAACCTTGGGTTACTTACGTGCACGCGCGTGATAAAAAGCCATCATCAATGGATCAGAGATTTACTTGAGCTGCCATGACAACCAAACGGCATAGAGTGATTGATTCACCCTAATGGGTGAAATAAGTCAGTGTTTGAGGAATATGAGCCTGTTCTAAAGGTGCGTTCAGTCTTCAGTGACAATAGTGGCTTAAATCACCAGTAATTAGTTACACTTTTTGGTCGCTTCATCACTTTATCTCTTCAGCGTCGTGACGAGCGGAGAATAATATGAATAAAATATGTTTGAGGAGACGTGGCAGCACCATAGGATGGCTTCATAAAGAGCCCTCCTGTTACACTGGCTATAAAACAGTGACTGCCATTTGATGTAATATTGTCGCCAGAGTCATCTCAATGTCCTAAAAAAACTCTGAAGCTGGACGCAAACCCGCGACCCATCGCTCCCAAGCGCAGCGTCACAATTCACTGCACCATCATACCTTCACAAACGCATGATCTGTTTTCTCTCTCTGTCTTTCAGTGACTAACGAGGGATCAGGAGCTGCTGGGCTGCTGATTGGGATCCTCTGCAGTGGCTGGACCAATCATCTCTGGAGGCAGTCTTTATAAAGGACTGCCAGATTGTCTCTGGCTGTGTCCAAATAGTCCCTCCTATCTCCTTTATTATCCACTGTTCTTTCACCCTTGGAAGTGTTTAAGTGGCGGCCATGATAAAGAGCATCCAAGTTGAGTTCTCTTTAAAGGTCCCATATCATGCTATTTTTCACCCATCTCCATTTGTTCTAAGAACTTTGAAAACATAGTATTTGAGGTTTATTTTCCCAAACTCGCCTGTTTTCTAGAGTTTTAGCTTTTGAAAAGTCACTTTCTGATCAACTCTACACAAAGGGGCTGATTTGCACTCCACTTATACATATTCATGAGTGGGCGTGTCTATAGACAGGACACTGACTTCCTCCTCCCCGCACGGTGACGTAGGGCCAGAGGACGGCCCGCCCTCCTCCCACCCACACACCGTAGCCAAGCTGAAATGCTCACTTTTGTGGGCGTGTCTATTTACATGCCAATCACGGCAGATAACTTCCTGGAGGTGTGGCTTCGCCAGCTCAGTGCCGTGTCAAATTCGTCATCAAAGTGGGAACGCGTCATCAAATTGTAGCGAGGTGTTTGGGCTCACCCTGCAGTAAGAAAGGAGCAAATCACCCTCTAACTAACGATTGAGAGAATCAATG
The DNA here is from genome assembly GCF_900634775.1 of Gouania willdenowi. NCBI lineage: Eukaryota > Metazoa > Chordata > Actinopteri > Blenniiformes > Gobiesocidae > Gouania > Gouania willdenowi. The sequence goes on along the minus strand of NC_041049.1, from coordinate 30,901,507 downwards.
AAATAAACACTTTGGGCATGTGTATGAAGCCCTAATAGCACTTTGATGTTTAAAACACAGAAAAGTTGATTTAGAGTAACATGGGCCCTTTAAGGTCAGGAAAAGAGACTCGGTGCTTCCTTTTTTACCTCCTTTAGCCTAGGAAACTCTGATGCATCCTTTACGAAAGGAGACGAGATAATGCTGCTTGCTAATCCTTGCTACGACAACATTTAAAGGGACACGCACACCCGAGCACTGACAAGTAACGGAGATCATGTAAGTTCAATGCCTTGAACATGCCTTGAACAATCTAAAACCCTTATATTATTACATGTAAGACATATTATCAGATTATAACTGACATATAACAGACACTCTGTGGTTCAAGAAAAAGGGAGAAGAGACATTTTTAATCACATTATGTTTTATTCAACATAATTCATATTTCTGAGTGGAAGGTGAGTGTGAGCAACCATTCTCAATGTGACGTCATTTTAGTTTCACTTTTCTTCCTTGTAGCCTGTTAGCCTATTTTCCTTTGATTTACATTCAAACAGTGTAAATGTGCTTTAGTTCATTTTCTGAAATTTGTAGTTTTTTCACCACGGCAGACGTCACTAACCTTCGCGGCCGTCAGATTATTACGTGGAAGTACGTCTGATTGTAAAAAAACAAACGTGATGGCCTTTTCCTAACTCCTCTCCTAACACCTTTCCTTAATCCTGTGACGTCATCCATGGGGTTATGGAAAAGTGGATAGGAAAGGAGATAGGAGGGACTATGCGAATGCAGCCTCTGTCTCTGTCTCTCCTGACACTGCATGTGCTGGTTTAGGAAACTACTTCTGTTCATTGTAAGGAGATACGAGATCATACCTGTCAAGTAACCCGTTTTGGCCAGGAAACTCCCGTATTTTACCCCTCTTTCTTGCCATCGTCCCGTATTAGTATTTTCCTGTAAATATCCTGTAATTCAATATATTATTAATTGAAAGATAAATAAATAAAAACATTCCCCTGCCTTGCTAAACTGAAAGCCGTCACTAGCCTCACAAGAACTGCCACCTAAAGTGGCCTGGGTGGCAGTTCCTGCGAGATTAGTGCCGACAGCGCCAACCAACCCGGAAACTAGTCAGAAGAGAGATGGATGAATGTAAGAAGACGTTCCGGTGAAAAAAACAAATAACTTGTGTAAATACCTTGGAAAACGGGAGGAGAGTTTACCTTCCTAAAGAGCAGCAGGTCCAGCAGGAACGACGTTAGTCAGCATGGAAAATCAGCCAAATACAAGCTCCACAAATATAAACTCCTTTCAAAAAGTGTTAAAGAATGTAAAGTCTGCAACAAATGTGTCTAATAAGTCATTCGTGAATACCAGAGAACCACATCAGTGAACATGAGAAATTATAAGAAAATATGTAATAAAGATAAAATGTAAATGTCTAACTTAAAGACAAGCAATGTGAAATTAACAGTAAATATCCAATGTGTTGATTTGTATATGAACTGTAAGTATATTAAATAAACAAATGTGCTTCATATACACATTTATGTTTTCATTTAGGCTGTTTTATGATTTTAGGAATTAGGGCTGGGCGATATATCAAGATTCAAAATACAGTATATTGAGTTTTCTATTTTGGCGAAATAGAAAACTACAGTATCGCATGTATCAATATATATATGTGTGTATATATAATAGCTTATTTTGTATTAAATTACTTGTTGTAAAGCTCAGTTAGATGATCACTGAGTGCGTCTTAACCCAGACCTTCCCAATAACAAGCTACACTACAGAACTCACTCACACATGCTGTCCCTTACAGGTGAAAAAGCCAAAAGTGGCACATATCGTGTATATGTTTGTTAATAAATGATCCCGTGTGACATTTAGCATCAGCAAATTTAACCCAGAATTGTCTTTCTGGTCAGACTTCATTTGAAATAATATTATAGAGATTTATATCGTATATCATTATTTTGAGAAAATATACTGTGATATGAGTTTTGGTCCATATCATCCAGCCCTAGTAGGAATGTTCACAGCATTTCACTGTCAACAAAGTTCGGTCTACCAGCTTCTAATCACATAATCGTATTCAGAAAGTGGTTGACAAGTGGCTATTTTAGATTTCTTGTACACTTAAAATATTAGGGATACTGGAGCTTGGTTGGGGTGGTGAGACGTCTTGGAGCAGGCGCCAGAAAACGTTCCTTATTTTCAAATCCAAAACTTGACAGGTATGTACAAGATTCAGGCAAGTTGGGTACCCTTACATTTGCAGCACGTAGGAAACGTTGTGTCTATAAACATTAAGAAAGAGGTTGGTCCCACCCACTCTACTTTTACTTAAACTCTTTTTGTAGATTAGTTAGTCTGTCTTTTTTAGGTTATTTTTGTTTCTGCTAAGATTAGAGAGGTTGATAGGCTGGGATTTAGTTTTGTTAATTACATTGATTTGGCACAACCTATGGGTCCCTACCTCCCCCAAATCTTCATTGAAACGTGCTCGACTTGTTTGCACAATCTCTTTGTTGTGGTCTTTAAGTTGTGTCTTTGTTCAGTTAAGGTCTACCTTTTTGTGGCCGTAGTAGTGACCCTCTGGGCTCACTATGCCCAACCATAGTGACCTATGCTGTTCCTTCTTCCATTCTACTTTCTTTAAACAATCCCACTGGGATGTGTGCTTTACATTGCAGCAGCCACACAATCCAGTTTAAGGTCAAGTGGTGATTGAGCTTTTGCTTGGCTGGCGCCTCGGCTTTGGAGCCTTCATAGTTTGTCTTCCCTAAGGCTGTATATCAAGATCTAGCCTGCATGCTTGGGTTCTATTTTTGTTCGTTTTCACATTTCCAGTGAGAGGCAGCTGGTAAAAAGTAGTTTACTAAGAGTTTGTGACATGGAAACACCCAGAAACAAGTAACAGAAGCAAATTACAAATTAATCCTGATCATGTTTATCTCCATACTGCTTTTCCATCTTGGATTTGCGTCTTGAAGGACATAAATCCAAACTGTTGCCTGATAATGAAATATTGTGTTGTTAAAGGAGGAGTGGGCTCCACAGCCGAACCTCTGCTACGCTCATATCTACTCAAGTTTCACTCAACAAGGCCATTAACACAGCTGGACAAACAGTGTGCAGGGACGTGATGTGCCTGATTTATTTCAGTGGGTGTTGTGTTTCAACTTCAGATTTTATTACACCGCACACACAAATTACTGTTTGTTCAAAAGGGAATAAGTCACAACTACATAGTTCACTAAGAATCACTGAAATGAAATTGCATTCTTACATATGAGAGATGGACAAACATGGTTGGAAAAGGCATGTTTTGATACTTTAGATCAAATATGTGCGACTCGCAGCCTAGGGGGACCACATGTGGCCCTCAGTCTAATTTTGTGCAGCCGCTAAAGTAAACACAGAAAAATTCTCCAAATTAAAGCATAATACGCAAAAGGGCAACAATTACAGACAAAATTATTCCATAAATACACAAGATGAGTTCAAATGAAATACTGAAAAATATGCAAAATGACAATAAAAATACACAAAACAACAAAAATACAATAAATGACTTAAAAAAACACGCAAAACAACATAAAAAACATGCGAAATGAGCAAAAGATATACACAACTTCATAAAAAATATGCAAATGTATTCCAAAAACACAACCACCAACAAAAATACAAACAGAAACATTTGTTCTTTCTGTATTAATTCACAGATTGGTCCTTATTCTGAATGCTGACATGAATATTGATAATGATAATTTTTACTATGCTATGCACAATCGTGTGTATGTGTGTGAGCGTACCCGTGTGTGTCCGCGCGTGTGTGTGTGTGTGTGTGTGTGTGTGTGTGTGTGTGTGTGTGTGTGTGTGTGTGTGTGTGTGTGTGCGTGCGTGCGTGTGTGTGTGTGTGTGTGTGTGTGTGTGTGTGTGTGTGTGTGTGTGTGTGTGTGTGTGTGGTCCAGCTTGCACTGCTGCTGCTGTCTTGGACTTAATGTGTTTACACAATCTCATTTAAGGGGACGTCTCTTCTTCTTGAGGGCAAAATACAAGTCCCCATGAATCACAGAATGTCAGGAGGAAGTTGGCTTTAGGTTAAAAGTTTGTTTTTAACTAGTAGTTCTTCAAGTTGATGAATAGAAAATATTTGTTAGTTTTGCGGTGTGGATGGAGCGCGAGGTGTGTGTGAGTGACAGGAAGGAGGTGGGGGGATAATAAAACATTCATCTAACTGACACTAAACACTGTTCCACTGTTATATTTCACTTTTAATTAGCATCAAATCCTTATGCCTTATTGTGAAAGGCAACGTTTTGTTAAATAACGTGATAGAGGCAAGTGTAATTCTGCCAAAGCTCTATAACCCTCCGTCTCTACAGATCCCATCAGTGACGTGCCGTCAGGGTAGGCAAGGTAGGCAGTGCCTACCCAAGGGTGAATTGATATTTTGATTATTTGTTTTAATTTCCATTTCCAATAGCCTACAGTACCTTTAAAGTTTGAAAGTGTCTGTATTTTGTGCGTTTCATAGCCCAAATTACTACACAGTGCTATTTCCTGGAACACCTGCACAGTCTTTTTTTTTTTTTTTTTTTTTTTTTTTTTTTTTTCACTCCGCTGTAAGGCAGAGGGAGGCCACACCCCCTCCAAAGGCACGTTGCTCCTCTGCCTCTGTTCCGATTGCGTGTTTTTATGTGTTTGCGCATGTGCAGTCAGGTCCCCAAGATGACAACCATTTACATCCAAAGGCAGCGTAGAGAGCTGCCTTTGGACGTAACCGCGCTATGCTAAATGCTATATGTAAGTTCACAGTGCATTAGTGAATAGATGTCATGTGACCGCTGCTGCTACGTTCTCTAGCTAGTGAGCGGTATAACACTACAGGCAGGATGGCAGCACCAGAGATGATAGTGAAAAACGACAGCTTTCAAAAGATGGAGACCAACACCTGAGTTACCAGAGCTTCAGCAAAGGTAAGGTCAGAAAATGTTTCATACTTTCCACAGTGAATGGTACTAAAGGAAGGATTGGCTTTGTGGATGCTACTCACTGAGGCTGTTCTCAGTTGTTGTTGTCATTTTCTCTGTGTTTTCAACACAAACAACAGATGCGCTGTCGTGTCATTAGATATATTTGGTTGGGAGAGTATTGAGGTTATATTAAATAATTGTTTATGTTTCTTTTATGGTGTTTATGATGTTGATTTGGTTAGATGGCTAAATGCTTGTTCATGTGGATCTTGTTGGATTTTTTCTTTCTTATTATGAATTTTATATTTTGATAAGCGCATTGAGATTACTTTTTTTGGAAATTGCTTTATGCAAATAAAATTGATTTGAATTGAATTAACACTTGACAGCAGAAACATATGAAATTGTCATTGGTGGTCTCGATTTGCAACGTGCCTACCCAACCCTAGTGGTCACGGCACGTCTCTACAAATCCCACCCATCTTACTTCCAGGAGGTTGCCACTTATAAGGAAATTGTATTGCCATGAACAAAAAGTTAATCAAAGTCCATTATGTGTCATTGTCACAAATTTCTTGAGACTGGGCTGAGTCATGGGATAAGGGGGGACAAATATTCACATTCATTTAAGTGTATATCTTTAGTGGAAAAAGGAAATAGATCTATACCTGGAATTAATAAAATGACAGGCGCTTGTTTTAATGTTGTGAATAGTGTTTTCCCGTCCCTCCCTTCCTCACCTGTCAGCAGCCTTCTGACTTCAGGGTGGGGTAGCAGCTGGCCTAATGGAGCCCATTACTGTCTTTACATGGTGGGGGGTCAGACTGAGAGGGAGTTTATGGTTGCTCTCCAGACCCTCTATTTTGGACACAGGCTTCATTTGCCCGGAGGGGTGCAGCTAACCAAATCACAGCCTTGGACACCTCAAAGGGAACAGAAAAAAATGGTTGTCATTTAGTAGGAAGAGGCAGACACTTTGTTCAGACCAGAGTGAATCATTAAAGGCTTTCCTGCCTTTGAAGTCGTCCACTGATCCACTTCTACAAGCAGAGCTGCTCCCAGAGCGACTTTTGGTCACATCAGTGAATTAATACTATATTCATGCTTCAAGCTTTTCTATAATAAACTGAACCATGTGATTTGTCACAGCCCATCAGCACTCCTGACTATAAATACACAGTTATATTAAGGAATATTGTTCTATGGTTTAATTCATGAATACGGTTGTATCACTGCAGAGACGGGTGGGTCGGGATTTTATACACCATCACTTGCAACTTCTTTCTCATTTCTGTTTGATTTCATGGATATTTCTAATAAAGTGTGTGTACGAAAGTTACTTAACATATATAAACTTAAATGTATGAAATAACTTTTCAATCAAAACACAAGTTTAAAAGTCGTGTCCGCAGCACAAAAAGAATGCAGAAGTCATAAACATCATATGCTACTCAGCAGGAATAAATAGGGAGTTTAGGCAATAAGGGCAGATTTAAGGTTGGCGACGGTACCTGTAAATAGCTCCGTGCTCTGCTGTTTGTGACTTCACTTGTAGTCTGGATGGAACCATAACTACACTGTGGACATGCCTACTCACTTGTAGTTACTACAACACACACAGTTCAGGGAGTAAATTAAATGGCTTTTGTGGGTTATTTTTTAAATGAAATTTGTTGCAATTCCTGGTGACACAGCAAACATTAGGGTAGAGTGAGTAAAATATTTAATATCATTAATTAAAATGATTTATTTATTAAAATACATGACGTAAATGATTCAAAGGTATACCCACCCCCTGTCAAGTGTTTGCTGCTCAGCTGCAACAAGTTTCCTGAAGAGAACTGTGGGTATTATAGGCTACAGGAGAGATTTCAGGATGTTGCTAATTTTGCCCCTAAACCTCCTAATATCTTTCCCTGCAGGATGTAAAATATGAGGAAATTGTTATGCTATGCATGAGAAATTATTTAAAAAGTTTTGTGTGAGTGTCACAAACCTCATGAAACTGGGCCACTTTGGACCTTGGTAGTTTTCTACTGTATGAGTTAATAATTAGGGGTCAGCTGCATAAGATGTTTGTTATCCTGTGTGTTCTTCATTCTTTCTTCCTTCTTCTTCTTCTTCTGAGGAAATTTAACTTCCCATGTGCAAACAATCACCAAATTTTGCACAAAGGTCCCGTTCATGCCAGATTGCCTTAGCTGATGGAACAAGCCAATAGCACTAAAGGTGGCGCTACAGCAATCCTATTTGAAAATTCACAACAAATCAATCATATGCGCTACAGATTAGCAACTTTCACTAAAGTGTAGCCCCAACACTAAAGAAACTTTTCTGATCGTGAGGGTGTGGGGTTCAATCCGAAGGCTATACCTGTCTGTATGTTGAAGTGTCCTTGGGCAAGACACTGAACTCTAAGTTTCTCCCAACAGTGTACTAGTTCTTTTGATGGGAGCTCTGTCTCATTGATGTGTGAATGTCAGTGTGATTGAGCTGATGTTGTAAAGCTGTCATTAACTGTCTATATAGATCAAGTCCATTTACCATTTGCTCAGAATTGCCTAAATTTGCCTGTCCCTGACTAGTGCTATGTGTGCAGCAGCTATAGAACCCTTGGTGCCTTGATGGACAAGGAGTAAAAGCTTAAACAATAGTAGAATTTTTAATTTAAATTCATTTAAAGATGAGCTTTTCTGTCATTGACCTTGTGGTCAGGCATGCGTTTGTGGTTATTACTATTTTTATCTCTTTTTCAAATTCTATTTCAAACATGGCATTTGAAGTTGACATTGTCTGATCCTGTTGTTTGTTTAGTAAAGTTTGCTGAACAACAAATCCAGCCTGGAGCACAGGATTGATGGAGTTTTTGCTGAGCAGGAGCAACATGAGGGCCCTGAACACGCATGGACATCAGCCCGTGTCCTACCTGTCACCTCATTACAGGACCCAGCAGGAGCCTTTTGACTCTAATTCAGAACTCACTTCCCATGCTCATAGGACTGATGGGATCGACGCCAAAAAGTGAAGAAATTGTCGCTCACAGGAAGCTTCCAAACCATTTTACGGCAAGTTGGAGCATTGTGTGTGTGCTGTGTTGTAGTTTTTTTTTTTTATTTCAAGAAAGCAAATGGACAGACACAATGAGGTGCAGGCCACCAACCATTGTTTGTTAAATGTAGAATAATTCTCTTTTCTGCTCTATTTCCTCCCTCGTATGTTTTTACATAATGTTTTGCTTTGTTTGCATAAACTTGTCTGAAGATGATTTCAAAGCCTGGTAGGAGGACAAACATGACAATTATTTAATTTTTTTAATTTTTTGATATTTTGTTGTTGCATGCTTTAATTGCAAAACAACTTGGGTTTTTTAAGTTTTTACTATAAGTATTGCAGTTAAACTGCGATACAAAAAACAGCAGAAAATACAGAACCTACCTGTTTGTTTTTTTTAATTGAAATATGACCAAATGGGGACACATATGCCTCCCGACTGTTCACACTGACTTACTCATAAATGTTGAGAATGAATGACTGATTTTGAAGCAGTGCAGCAAATTCAGAGCAGTCCAGAATAAACTCAGAGGGCAACCTGTGGTGACAAGTGTTGGAGCGTCAATAGGACCTCACACATGGACAAAGGCCACCAGCGCCCTGTGCTAAATGGTGTGTATGAGAGCCAGGCGTCACTAGCAGACAGAGGTGAGTGGACCACACAGGAAACACCAAACCCTGGCTGCTGTATGGGTGTTGAAATGAATCACTCCGGACGACTCTGCATTGATGCACTGACATAACACCATTTACTTCTTGATTTTCTGTCCACAGCAGGACAATAAAGAAGTAAAGTTCAAAAGTTACTGAGTGAGCAACATCCCATTGCATTGTGGGAGATTAAATCCGTAAAATGTAATCTGTGATAAAAGGCCCTCGATTAGCGTTGCCACCTTTCAGAAAAGAAAATAAGGGACACCCATGGGCCGTGAACATAATACTCAAGAATAGAAACATGTACCCCTTAACTCATGTTAAACATTATTTATTTGTGTCTGCAGGCTCGTCTAAACTATTTCCTGTGTCTCGTTTAACACTAGCCTTGAATTTAGGCCTTTTTATTCATGTATTTCTGATGTTTTGCTCATTTTAAAATTATAATTTCACCTTTTAGTGTATTTTAAAGAGTTGTGCCACAATTTTTTTTTTTTGATGAGCGCACATGTAAAAAAAAAAAAAATCTATATTGTTAAAAAAATAAACTGAAATGTTTCAGTGTACCTCCTGAAAGGTGTTTTAAGTACACCAGTTTTGGAACCACTAGAATATACAGAAATATTTTTTTAACCTAGGAAATAAAATATTTATGTATTTATTTATTTAATGTTTATCTATCAATATGATTTGTTTGTTAAAAGGCCACACATATTATGCCTATTTATATTGCCTAATACTACTGTAATAATAAATAATCTTTCATTTGATTTTAAAACCTCCACATCCTAAACATTAAATTGAATCAAAGTAGTCTGTTAAATCAATCCAACCATGATGTGTCTTAAGCCTGATATATGGTTCTGCGTAAAATCAACCCCGCAGACGCACTTAGCGCTTTACGTAGGCGTAGACTCCGTACTCTCATCCGACGCTAACGGCTATGCTAACGGCTATGCTAACGGAAGTTTGGCATGACAAGATTGCTGCTTCCAACTGTGCATCTGAAACATGTCCTTATCGCTTTAGCTGGTGTTGGGCACAGAACCTCCTCACGGACATTTCGGAGGATTTAGAGACTCGTAAGTGTTGCAGAGCTAAAAAATAGTGTAACGCTTCACTTCCTGGTCACATACTTTGGCCAATCGGTAATAAAGAAAACAAATAAAGGTGTTTCTTTTTCCATTTTTCGTTTTCTGTACCGAAGCAAAAGAGCTTGAATTTGAAAAACAAGGCTTTTTCCATTTTTTCATTTTGGTTTTGGAAACAAATATCAAATAACGAGTGTTTTTTTTGTTTTTCATGTTTTTATTACATAATGAAAAACGAATGAACGAATGATACACGGACTGTACTCCTTAAAAAAATGCTGACTACACGCCGAGGCGACAAGCGCTGTGATTGGTCTGCCATGTTTCATTTTTTAGCGTAGGGATACGAGAGTTGTTTCAACAGTGGACTGAGAGAGAACCGAGACAGGCTAAAAATGACAGTTTTATTATTTCCTTTCATGGCTGCAGCACGTGAAGCACCGCCAAACGGAGTCAATCACAGACAAAAGGTGTGCGTTTACTGTTATTATCACTACTACTGCCTCGTCTCTGTATCTACAGTGTGTGTGTTTTATTAACAGTAAACAATGACCAACGTGCTGTGGAGGCTGATAGATTCAAGATTCAAAGTGTTTATTGTCATGTGCACAGTAAGGAAACATGTTTCCCTGTACAATGACATTACAAAGAAAACAAATAAAGAGGAAAGGTATAGTAACAATAATTATAATAATAATTAAAATAAAAAAGTAATAAAGATAAATAGAAATATGTACAAGGTAGAAAGGTCAAATATAAATATACATAGAGGAGCAGACATGACGTTATGTTTAAAGCGAGTTTTACAGTGCTGTCTCGCTCCCCGTTTCCCAGGGCCGTGGACCAGATTACCTCGCTGCTCTCTCTCTGCTCTACGGCGGGGTCGAGGGGCCCCTGGAGTTTAATTGAAATACATTGCTTTATCCCAACCATAACCATTAACCAAGTTAACTTCTCTAACAACAGGTTAACGTTCTGTCCACTGCACCCTGTCCAGTCACCCTGTCCATTTACCTGCCTCTTGTTGTGAGATGTAGTGGGTACTATGGCTTCAAATATACATTTTATTTTATATGATGAGATGAGTGTTCTTGGTCAGCATCTGCTTGGATGTTCTTCCAGCTCTAACATTCACGACCAGGCAACAGATGGACAAATGTTTGCATTCTCCAACAAGACAGCAGATGCTTGGCTTTTTATATTTAGGTGTTCACTCTGTCGTTTGGAGGTATGGCAGCCCGAGAGAGACAAAGAGCCCATGGACAGATATGTATGATGGCTGGGAGGAGCGAGCACTAAGGAGTGGTTTCACTTCATTAAAGACTCAGCATGAGTGCAGCGAGCTTTTCTTCTCGTCCCTCTCATCATCGCTGCTCTCCTCCCTCCTGTTTGTCCTCACACATGTGCACACTTCAGGTTTCAAAACAAGAACAGTCAGATGTTTACACACACAAAAGAAAAGGGTGAGCTTCACTGTTTTCAGACAACAAGGGAACAGAATCGTGAAAACTCCAATTTAAAAAAGAGATTAAAAGTGATTATGAAATAAGGGAAATATATAATAAAAAATATATATAGAATAATTTAGAATTTAATAATGATATTATACAGAGCAACTCTAATGATTAAAATATTTTTTAGAAAATCAGTTTTGACAATAACATGATGAAATAAATGCTTTTAAGACATTTAGCCTGGAATCCATCCTAATCTCCTTGTATTATTCAATGTTCAGCACAGGCCTGTAGTCTGGAAGCGCTCTCAAGGCGTTTGAGTTCTGGCGGTGGGACAAACACGTGCAGAGTAACCAATCAAACGATGAGCGGACCTGACGACAAAAGCGTGACAAGCGTAAATATTTTTCCCTGAACGTAGCTGGCAGTGGCAAATGGCGTCTAGTACAAACTTATTGTTTTAAAGCCTCTTCTTGTTGTGGTTTCCAGGTCTTTTAAAACAGAGCAGAGCGCAGCTCCAAACGCCTTCTCCATGAGATATGACGTTCTATTATCTACGGCTTTGATTGGCTCAGTGTTTTTTGAGCTGAGAGAGCAGAAACATCTGTATTACAAAATCCACTTTCTTACAAAAAGTAAGGAAGTGGGTGTGGCTTAACGCCAGGCGAGGTGACTTTGAAATGCTGATAAATCATCATCTATTAACCTCTGACTCCCACCTGTTCCTGTCTGCAGCACAGACACACTAAGCCTCTGCGTTGTGTGTGTTTTTCTAATTCTTCGGCGATTCTAAGCTCCTCTGATCCGATCCTCCAAGTTCCTCTCTGCAGCAGCGCCACTTTCTTTAATCTCCTCCTCCATGCAGGATGTCTGATGTTCAGCTTCACTCAGACACGTCATGCTTTACGTTTGGCAGCTTTGTGTGAGGGTTATGGAGCAGTGTGAACATCACCTGAGAACTCCAAAACACACACACACACACACACACGCCTACCGTGGCCTCTTGGCGTCATTGACCTTCATCAGAAAGCAGCAATCACTTCATGATTTGCTCCTTCAGTGAATGATGGGCCGATCCACACTTTGCACCACAAAAGACAACACCTGTTTATATCTGCCTAATCCTGAGCAGCAGCCCGGCTCTCGGGGCTGTCAGGGTTTTTTTTTTAGAATCGACACAAGGGCATCGGGCCAAGGCCAGGGCAGATTAGACCCCCACCATCCACCCATCCATCCATCTCTAACTCCTCACAGTCGGCCACCAAAACAAGAGTTTGAATCGGCCTCTTAATCCTCCTGCTAGCTCTGGGCCACCTCCCCCTCCGTCCTGGACTAATCTTTATATCACAGACCTGAACCAGCCCAGCACTCACTCCTACCCCTCCCCAGGGGTGGGGGGGCCTGATAGCCCATTGATTTGTTGATTTCTCTCCCATTGTCTGTGGCCGGCCAAGTTTTAATGGGACATCCAGGATCCAGTACTCAGTGCCAGGACTTTTGGCATGGGAGATTAAGAACCTAATCTGGGCATCTGTCAGTGTCCAGTCCTTTTACGCTATATTTATTTTTGACAATTAACGTCAATATTATAAAATTGACTTTTTTTTAACCAGCAAAGCCTTGTTTAGATTAAAAATATATTTTCTAAATGAGTCATAGTCAAGCAAAGCAGCAGCAGAGAAAGGTTTCCAACAAACAACTGTTTAGTCAAACGCGTTTTAGTTCAGAGGCAACCTAGAACCCAAGTGATCATCAGAACCATCCTGACATCATTTTATTTCAACAAAAAAGCCCAAACCGAACATTATGTTGCCCAAGATTTTACGCTTTAAATGGTACGTGATTATAACTACACAATCTAATTTTCTAACTTTTTAATTGTGTGCAGGCCAACATGATTCATGCATTCTTTCTTGTTGCTGGACACAACTTTTAAACTCCTCTATTTCTATTGGAAGCCGTTTTGTGCAATTACAACTATTACAACATTTTACTCAGGTTCAGGGGTTGGGGTTAGAGTCAAGGCCAATAATCGACACAAATTTGCACAAAAATAAAATTGTGTCAGGCATCATGACAACATTTTGGGCCAGACACAAAAAAGAACATTGCCTGCAGCACATCAAATATGACGAAATCATTTTGCCACGCACAAAAAATCACATCAAGTCATTTTTGTGACAGTTTCACAATCCGCATGAGACTGGGCTGATTGTAAACCACTTTAAATACATCGTTGTTGATCATTCTTTATTTAATTGAATTAAAAATATATGTATTTGGAAAATTGATGTTCATTCAAAGCCATCATGCAGCAGAAGACACGTTGTGCACATTAATTTTGCACAAATAAAATACATGTAGAAGGCAAAAAATTGCTGAATCAACCTTTATTTGGACATTTTTTGGTCATATATTGATTACTGCCCATTACACGTATTTCACACACACACACACACACACACACACACACACACACACACACACACACACACACACACACACACACACACACACACACAAATCTTACAACAGTTGTGAACAAAAGGAAACACAAATGAAATACTTCTAATTATCTATTTTTAATTTAATTTATTCATTTGTATTATATTGTCCTGTTTGAGTAATGAGTAATATCACTTGATCAAAACTTTTCTAACACCCCACAATACAGAAAATTCTGTATGATCCGCATTGACATCACATTGGTATTGGTCAGTAGTCAATATCAGTATCAGAAGTGAAAAATGTGTATCAAACACAGAAAACACAAGCATCAGTAACAGTTTTTCACAAGTCAATTATCTCCTGAGACTGTCATGATACATTACATATGATTGATGATCACTTTAATTTGGTTGTGCTCCTGTCAGAGGATGTGATACACCTGTCTTATTGGACTTTTGTGAATACATTGATTGTTTAGGATGTTGAGGTTTTAAAGTCCAATAAATTATCATTTATTAATGTTACTGTGGTATTACTGTATACTGTTTACTGTATATATATATATATGATTGTATGTATATATCCTTATAGATTTAAAAAACATTTAAATCTATTAGGATATATATATACTGTATATATGACATTTTTAGAGGCTGAACTGTTGGTACCTAGCTATTCTATGTGATTAGACGATAACCAGGGAGTTCGAATGACTGTTTATTGATGATTTGTTGCCATCTGGTGGTGAATAATTTGTTTTGTCAGTCTGTGTTCATTCACTATTATAAATTATATATAATATTTAGAATTCAATAAATTATGTTATGTGAATCAAGAATAAGTGATATTATAATAATATAGTTTTTACTGTTTTATCATTTTTTAATTTTATTAAAAAGTGAGAAACCCAAAAAAGTTGTTTTCATTGATTAATTCCACTCTTCTGTAGGTCACAGCTTCAATTTTGTTCTTTTAACATGTGAAAATGACTGCGATCATGTGATATAAGGATGGGGAAAATCTTGTTAGCCGTGCTATTGTGGTGTTAGTTGGTAATTTACACAATAATTCATTGTTTCTATTTTTTTTTTACCTTCTTGTACGGGCCAAATTGGATGCTCTAAAGGGCTGGATTTTGACATGTATGGTATAAAGTAGGCAGTGGCTATCCGTATGGTTGCCGTATCAATATACCGACATTCTATCCGTACGCAGTGCCTCTATTTGGCCAGTTTAGGTCAAGTAATAGGTCAGTCATTGGCCAGTTTAAGTTGCTTGACTAAGACTAAACCTTACCCTAAACCTAACCCTAAACCTAATCCTAAAAATTGTTGCGATATTGTGTTATAACTTAACCCTAACCCGAAACCTAATCCTAACTCTAACCCTAAGACGCTACGTACGGTAACCGTACAAATGGACACTTTCTATAAAGTATAAAGTCACATGTTATCATACACAGATGTTTAAAAATAAGGAGCTGGACAACAAAATATATAAATGTATGACTTTATTGTAGGTGTGATACCCATGTTGTTAACATCACATTCACAAAGCACAACATGTTCATGTTTGGACTTTTGTCTGAGCAAACAACAAATGCTGAAAAGATTTATGACTTTCTAAACTCTCTCATATCTAAGAATCAGCCTGAAATTAACAAGCTATCTCTAAAGATGTCAAACTTTTAAAGGTGAATGTTCACACTGGATGTCGTATCAAAAGCAAGGCTCTGATATAAACAACATTTATTATTAAGAGGAATATAAAAACACTACAAACCATGTGAGGTGCTCTCGTGGTAGAAGGTGTGTAAACAGAACAGCATCATATGCTTCCCAGTGGGACTGCAGATGTGCAGATGTGCAGATGTGCAGATGTGATCTAACTGGAGTCGATCTTGTCAGTGGGCAGCAGAGGACTGACGCCGAGTTTCTGAGCACAGTCATTCTGCAGAGACACAACACAGGAACCAATGCTCACTTCAGTTCTCACACAGGAAATGCACATCATAGCACATTTAACTCTAAACGTGTGTGACTGAGAAGTTTAGTGTTATAAGTTTTTCTTC
This sequence comes from Gouania willdenowi, assembly GCF_900634775.1. NCBI lineage: Eukaryota > Metazoa > Chordata > Actinopteri > Blenniiformes > Gobiesocidae > Gouania > Gouania willdenowi. Next base: position 30,885,771 of record NC_041049.1, on the reverse strand, counting down.
ATGACACTGAACAAGGAAAAAACATAACAGATGAGCAACTGGCAGCACTCTGTCTCATTTTGTAAAGGCACAACCTGACCAAAAAAAGAAACAACAAGGTAAAAGAGGAATACACAAAAGCACAACATAAATACACACAAATGAGTCTAAAAACCCAAAATGACCACAAAGTGTACAAAATGACAGAAATGTACACAATCGGACAACAATAGATAGACAATTATTTTAATTTTTTTACTCAATGAGGCAACATGTAAGATATGTCATACTCTGTATGCCTATTATTCATAATTTTACATCAATTACCTGAGACAGAACACTAGGAAATTTTCATTACACTTTTTTGTGTATCCAATTAAAGTTTCATTTCTAGCATGTTTAAAGTGGGAATATAAAATGCTTTTGAGTGTTAGGGTTAGGGTTAGGCAATTATGTAAAGATTTAGATTAAGTTGTTATTATTTTATTATATTGTATTATATATGATATATTCTGTATTAAATTATTATTTTTAATTGTGTTTTTCAACCACAAATGTGTGTGAGTGAGAGCTGGTCTGCTGTGCCATGGAATATTGTCCAAAAAAAAAAAATATATATATATATATATATATATATATGAAAAAAACGTCCTCTGTGGAGTTTGCATGTTCTCCAAGTGCTTATTTTTGTTCTCTCAAGGTTCTTGACTTTCCTCTCACACACTACATACATATAGATTAGGTTAATATGAGTAAATGGATGAATGAATGTCGGTAAGTTGACGTGAGGCAGTGAGTGCAGGAATAAGTGACTACAGACAATCGATAGCTGAAAAGGAAAACCAACAGATATCAGAGATTTTGCCCATTGTGAGATGTTCTGATTATCTTAATGTACTTTCAATTTAGGTCATGTGTATTGTTTTATTCAAATTTTATTGATGTTTCATGAATGCCAATATCAACATCTGAAAATATATACAATTCCTTACAAAACTACAATTTGATTCTTATCTTTTTATGTTACATTTTATAAGTTAAATATAGTATTTAAAATATTTAGTGGATTTGCTTTTTTAAAGTTTTAACATTTTTTTATTTATGTGTACGTTTTCATTGTAATTGGTGCAGTTTCCGGTTCTTACCATGTAATTGACAACACTGATGTGGTAGGAGATCCCACCAGATTTCTGACACTTTTTCATGTTCGTCCTCTCTGGATCTCCAGCCACCAGAACCGGGGCGTCAGGGTCAGCCTGCCACAGACAGGCATTCCAATCAAGCACAGAGCAGCTCATTAATTCCCTTCACAGCCACTGATTAACCCCTTGTTGTCTCTACTTACAGGATCCAGGCCTCTCTGGATGGACAGCAGATCAGTCATCCTGTCAGGGAATCCAGGGGCAAAGTTTTCAGGGTTGATCGCCACAAAACACTGACCCTGAAAAATAGATACAGTGACGTCTCATGAGCTTTTACAGAGATTCAGGGAACGGGGTACTTTTTGTGTACTGACCACTGAAGGGAGACTGAACTTAAATGTATTCTACTATACTGTACTACTCGACTTCAGCATATTTGAGAACGTGTGCTTGATTCAAGTAATATAATTATCAATAAATATTACCTTCAACTTAAAGAGCAACTAAACCCCTGCTTTCTGCTGAGCTGTTACTAGGAGAAAAATTCAATAATGCTTTGATTATGGGCGGGGCTACTGGAGGACATAGACACGCCCAGTCTATACTATAAAATCTCCAATGAACAATCTATGCTATGCTAACTAGCTACTCATTACTCAAAATACCTCTCTATTCACTCTACTCCCAATCCAACCTATTCACCACGGATTGTAGAGCCCACAGATGCTAGTCTTTATAAAAGGGGCGGGGCTAACAGAGCTTGTTTGTGATGCAAGATGGTCCCACTCTCAGCCAATAGCAAAAATTATTGTAATAGCCTGGTTTCAACCCATAAAGTAAATTATCTAAATGCAATTACAATTTCATTATGACAGCAACAGAGAACCATATTTGTAATGAATTATCAATTACATGATTACAAATATAATTGACCCCAACCGTGCCACTCAACACATCTTTAATGTGTAACAGCAGGCCAATGGGTAATGAAAGTCAGCTGCTTGATAAACTCTGTCATCTCCATGATTTAAAACACATTACGAACAGGAGGATCAGGATGAAAGTTAGTTTAGAGACACTTTAAACCCCAAGACGTACCAAGTTGGCGACTTTGTCCGTCACTTTCCACGTGCGTACATTATTGCTGTAATTGGCACCAGCCAGGATACCACAGAAGACCTCCACCATCATCCCCAGACCATAGCCTTTGTAGCCTCCTGAAGACAGCAAGAACATGTCACTGAGCATGGACAGGATCCTTCAGATGATTGAGAACAGATCTCAGTGGATCAGCAGAAATAAAAGCACATACGCCAGCTTTTCTCATCTCTCCAATGTTTTGTTTAAACCTCTGTGCCAGTATTCATGAAGCTTCTCAGAGTCTTCTCAGAGACCTCCTAACTTAGTCTGAAAATTCCTAGCAAGGAATCTTAGCTTAAAAGTGATTCAGTAAGTTTATCAGTAATCTTAGTGAGGAGGTGTGGTTGACGCCATTGCTGGGTATGATGCAGTTTTCTAAAAGCTGTGATTGTTTTGTTAGAGAAAAGAAAACAGCGCTCTGTGCTCCTAGTAATTAATGGAGAGTAAAATCAACGGATCACACTTGGACTGCATCAAGAACTATTTAATCCTGAAATTAACCTAATTCAGCAAAATGTAATAATTTGTACACTACACAGCTTGAAAATGTCTGAACCTCGCTCACATGTTGGCTGTTATATTGATTTACATATTGTTATTATCTGTCCACGTTGGTAATTTTACCACTATGTATTTAATATTAATGGCGGACGCAGACACAGCTGTCAGTGATTACTGTGATTGTTGACACTCTTTTAAAAAGCAAAATAAAAAAGTATTAAGAGGGAAACTGGGATCACTGCACAAAGGAAGAGGCAGAACTTGGAGAGCATTGCCCAACAAATCACAGTGTTGTTCCCTCTCCATGTGTGCACAAGCAGTGAGTGTAAGAAGCGCTACTACCTGCTGTAAGTAAGGACGAAGAAAGTTCTTCTCAAATAGTTGAATGTTGTAGTCTACCATTAAGACTATGGCTGCTGACATCGCTTACTTTGATATTAATAATTGTGTGAATGTTTTAATTATTTGCTCATTTACTAAACTGTTTATGGGTGGATCACTAGCTTTCTCTTCACATAAACGCCTCATCTTGTAATGGTGCCGATATTCAGACGTCAACAACAACATCAACAACGCCAAGGAAACCCGCTATGCCCCTGAATGCTCGTTTGTTGGTCTGACTGAGCACTCTGCTATTACGTTACTCTGTGTGAGAAAAGGACACGTATCCCAGATAAAGTCAACCACAAATATTATCTCTGCACGATCAAGCCAGTAGCATCTTATTAAATCACTGTCATTTAACATTCAGATGATATATCTCAGTCCTCTGTGTCATTCTCTCTAATTCTGTCTGTTTAAGACACCTTTAGGGCCTAAGATGCTTTGTGTATTACTTTAATCCTAACATGGGAAAATTCTAAAAAAAAAAATCTCAAAATTTTCTAAGAGTGATGTCACTAAGAGCTACTTTTAGCTTTAGGAGGCTTTGTGAATAGGGGCAATGGACTTTTAGACCTGGACCCACCATTTGAGAAGATCTGCTCTAGCCTGTTTTCATGTTGTAGGTAAAGAAGATTTATTATTATCATAGCAAAGACCATTAAAAATGTCTATTATAACAAATTGTTGCATCCTGCAAAGGGCCCCTAATTATCTATAACTAACAGGGAATATATGCAAGTTTTAACATTGACATGTTCACTATAAAAAAGAATGATTAGCTAATAAAACGAGAACAATTACTTTTTAAGTCATTCTTACTTGAACACTCCAATTTGATATATAGCAATCATTTAAAAAAAAAAAAAAAAAAAAAAAAAAAAAAAAAATTTTAACCCTTTTTTTAACTAACACTCAAATAATTGATGTTTTATAAGAAATATTTGAACAGCAGAATTTTGTTTTTAAATACACCAGGTTGGGCCTGAAACATATGACGTTGTGCAGGGATTGGCCCCAGTGTGGGCAGACCCCAGCAATAAAACTATCAAATTTAAGAAAAAATCTTGAATCTTCTGACCCGTAGCCTCAGAGCCCCCAATGGGTACCAGGCCTCCTCCATTCAGGACTTCCTTTGGGTTGGTGGTCAATTTTCCCTGAGCATCACAGCCCCATCCCTCTGGGATTACGTCTCCACGCCTGTCGTGGAGCTCCACCTAAGCACATTAGTCAACATTTCTCAAATGTAGCTTTTTAAATATATTTAACATTTAACATGTGTCTTGCCACAAAAAAAAGAAAAGCTTTCTTCAGAAAAAAAACATGTTTCCATGTTACCTTTCCCAGTGCAACTGCTGAGGTGGCCATGTCCAGAACAAAGCTGTCGCCATCCTTAGCTGGAGCTGCCACACTGATGGGGTTGGTCCCAATGGTGCACTGCAAACATAACAAAATATCGTTTGAGAAAAGCTTTTATGGACCTATTCTACCCATATTTTCAATTCCTTCCATAACATTTGAAATGTTGTGTTGATGAATAAGGTCAAGGTAACTTTATTGGAACTTGTAGGTTGTGACAGTTAAAGTTAAAACGATCTACGAAAAAACATTCAGATCTGTGTAGTTTAGATTTGTAGTCTTCTTTTGATTCATGCTTCCAGGTATCCTGTTGGTGTCTCCACCACCAAGTGCCATAAATAAACGAGTGAAGCTTAGCCTGGCGGAGGGGCAAGAAAGCACTGGGGCAACCCTGTATTCATCATGAGTTATTCTGTGTAAATCTTCAATTGTGCTTGTGGACTGAGCAAAGTGTGTTTATGGATCAGCGCGCATGTGAAATTATTTTTGAGACGTAATTATTATTAATAATTAAATTGAATAATTTAACTCTAATGTACTGTATACTCATGACATAACTCAATCCAACCATCAAAGGGGTTCTGTTGATCACACTACACCAACTGATTTGTCAAAAAACACTTTATCATAATATTATTGGGTTTTTAAAGTGAATAAAAATTTAAACATTCTGGTTTGAATAATCAATTAACACTGAAACAGTTTAAGATGGTGTCCTATTTTTATTTCCTCCTATTTGTCATTACATGAGGTGCAGCCTCAATAGTTTATTGGTGGGGGTCTGACTCTATGTGGTGAAGTTTAATTCATTTATTTGGCCAAATTGGTGCACTATGCCATTTTTAGTCTGTGTTATATAAAATATAGCATCACATACATCAAGAGAAGTGTCATCAAAAATATTTTTAAAACACGTGTAAATTATGGCTGTATTTGTGGATCTGAAAAACATGTGAAAATCTGAAAAATACATGTGAAAATTGTAAATATATTTGTGGATTTGTAAAAAACACGTGAAAATTGGGGATCTATTTAGTAAACAAATCTATCCCCATACTCAGGATGATCCTTCTGTTCAAAGCTACGCTGGAGATGAAGACGTGGCCTATGATGATTGCACTGGGCGGAAACGGAAAGCCCACAAGTCCTGTTTGACCTGTGTGGCCTCTTACTGTGAGGAACACCTTCAGAGACATAATGAAGTCACTCCATCAAAGAGGCACAAACTGGTGGATCCCTCCAACAAGCTCCAGGAGAACATCTGCTCTCGTCACGATGAGGTGATGAAGATGTTCTGCCGCACTGATCAGCAGTGTATCTGTATTCTCTGCTCCATGGAGGAACATAAAGGCCATTACACGGTTTCAGCAGAACACACTGAGGCAGAGGGAGCTGCAGGAGAGTCATCCACAAGAACATCCAGGACAGAGAGAACGAGCTGCAGCGGCTTGAGGAGCAGCTGAAGAGCCTCCAGTTCTCTGCTGATCACACAGTGGAGCACAGGCAGCAGATCATCACTGAGCTGATCAGTCTCCTCCACAGAAGAAGCTCTGAGCTGGAGAAGAAGGTCCGATCCAAGCAGCAGACTGAAGTGAGTGCAGTGCGAGCTCTTCAGGAGAAGCTGGAGCAGGAGATCAGTGAGCTGAAGAAGAGAGAAGCTGACCTGCAGCAGATCTCCACCACTGAGGACCACATCCAGTTTGTCCTCAGCTCCAGCTCCCTGTCAGCGCTCAGTATGTCCACACACTCCTCCATCATCTACACAGGTCCTCACAGCAGCTTCCAGGAGGTCTCAGCAGCTGTGTCCCAGCTCACAGAGCATCTCCACATCATCCTGATGGAGGACTGGACCAAAGTCTGTGGGACTGTGGAGAGAGTGATGGTTGTACAGCTGCCAGAGCCCACGAGCAGAGCTTGATTCTTACAGTATTCACAAGGAATCACTCTGGATCCCAACACAGCTCACACAGAGCTCAGATAATTATTAAGGAAACAGAAGAGTAACACTAATGTTAGATCAGCATCATCCTCATCATCCAGACAGGTTCAGTGAGTGGACTTAGGTCCTGAGCAGACAGAGTCTGATTGGATGTTGTTACTGGGAGATGGAGTTGGAGTTGGAGAGAGGAGTTGGTGTTTCCGTCGCATACAAGAGTATCAGCAGAGCAGGGAGAGGGAAGGAAAGTGAATTTGGATCTGATGATAAATCGTGGATGTTGAACTGTTATTCCGATGGTTACAGATTTGATCACAACAACATCTGCACTGCAGTCTCAGGTCCTCAGTCCTCCAGGATAGGAGTGTACGTGGATCCCACAGCAGCTACTCTGAGCTTCTACAGTGTCTGTGACACCATGACTCTCCTCCACAGAGTACACACCACCTTCACTGAGCCGCTCCACATGTTAACTATTATACAGGGAGTGCTGAGATCTGCAAACCTTAATACAGAGCTTCAAACTTTCTTTACCAGTCAATCTTATTCTGTTACTGCAGTGTTTGAGGGAATATGTTTGCTGTGTTTTTTTAGTTGCATTTTGTAAATCTGCTTAATTTGTATTAGGGGTGTCCCGATCCGAGTCTGATATCAGCCAGAAAATGAATATTGGATTGTATCGGTTTCCGTCTAAAATCTCCGATATATATTATATTTATTCAATTGTAGAATACTGTTGATTTTATGTTGAAGGTTAAAATGTAACCAATTGGTTAATAATAAATGGGTCAGTTTTTCTCATACCTGTTGCTGACTATTGTTCTCTGTTTGAGTGACATCACTTGATCAAGCCTTTTCTAACATTCCACACTACAAAATAAGGAATAAAAGTATGTATGATTTGTGCTGATATCGCATCAGATCGATATCGGTATCGACCAATACTCAAGGCTGTAACATTGGTATCGTATCGTTAGTGAAAAAGTTGTATCGGGACATCCCTAATTTGGATTCAGTCTGACTTTCGGTTTCTAATCTATGAATCATTTGTTCATTTTGGCCAAAAAAAAGTAACGTCATCAATAAAATGATTAAAATCCCATGTTGTTGTGATCAGCTGATCTGATCTGGTGTGCTAATATTTTTTGTAGCCTGCTGCAGTCAGTCCTATAGCCTAATTAGCATTACATGTGTGTCTATTAACTCATTTAGTTTTTCCCATACAGTCTTTGGAAGACTTTATTTTTAGAACTAGCTCTGTTATCAAGACGATTTTAGTCTTTTTGGTTTCCTGCAATAATAACAAACACCAAAACACAAATGGTTCCCAAACCTTAGGGAGTAAGTCTTTCAATACGGAGAACATCATTATTTTATTCAAGTAAACTGTGGACTGGAAGTATTTACTGTACCTTGTACACTCTATAGCAGACATAGGCAACTCGTGGCCCGGGGGCCACATGTGGTCCTCTGTCTAAGTTTGTGTGGCCCCCAAAACAAATCCCCAAAAATTGTATTTCAAGAAGTTCAAAGGAATATAAAGCCCAACATAATACAGAAAATAACTCCCAAAACACACAAATCGACAGCAAAATACACAAAGTACACAAAAATACACACAAAACGACAAAGACGGGCACAACAACCACTTAAACAGACTATGAAAACATAAAAAACAACAAAAATACCGGAAGTGCCACAAAAACCACACATATCAACAACAGGAAATGACAGAAAAATACACAAAATTACAACAAAAAATAAAAACAAATTACTAAAAACTGACAAAACCACAGAAAAAGACAAAAATAAAATGTGGTTTTTACCTATCTTTCATTAATAAGAAGATTTATCAAATGAAAACTATGTCAACAGTTAATACAGACATTTATTAGAAACTTTAAGATGCATCAAGCTCTTTAACACGGTATTAGTTATTACTAGAAGACGTGTTTTTAATCAGTCACTTTTTAAAGTTACATCTCATGTGAAGTCCTCCGTAGTAGAGAGGGAATCCCACAACGCATCACAGGTACCACAGTGTCCAGCAAGGGTCAGACTTTCACCATTTTGCAGGATTTAACTTCACTAAAATATTTTTAATTTCAACTATGTTACATTAGGATGCGCAGGGTTAGGAGAGTTACTTAAAAATGTAATCCAGTAAAATTACAAGTTACCTGTTCAAAAATACCATACTGTTGAGCACCATGCAGAATCTTGTGGATAGACTAAACACACACAGAGAGGCATCTCTGGGAATTTTTTTAACTGGTTTGCTTCACATCTGACTCACAGACAATTCTAACCTGCTTACTGTATTATTTTAGACCAATATAAAATCATCTTTTACACAGACTAGGAGAACACAATCAATAGCTGAGCTCCTGGCAAATAAAAACTTGTTTACCATAAATCCACAAAATATTAGAAAAAACAATTAAATAACAAACCAATTTTTCTGGTGGGAAAAAAATACAATATGTATTGAAAAATCACAACTTATAAAATATCATGACAAAGGTGGTATTAATTCACTGGATTTTGAAGCAATTATTGGTCCATGTCCATCTGATTTTATATACCTAAAAACGTCTTTAAGAAATTGGGAGAATCAGATTTTTTACTAAAATGTGATGACAACATCTCCAAACTGCATTTGTATTATCAGACAATCATATATACTGTATATATTGATTGATATATATTGTTCTGCAATATTAGAGGATGGTGTTTGCCCACACCTTTACTCCACATGGCTCCACCTTGTAGAACAACAGAACAATCACAATTAAAGCTGCAGTGTGTAGAATTGTGAGAAATAACCTTGCTCCCCCTTCCTCTCCCTGTTTTATCATCCCTTACTGGTATCCACGTGAATGCACACAGCTGTAAAGCTCTTATTGACTTTTTTTTCTCAATAGAGACAATAATGACAAATGTAGGGGACTTTATCTTGTTTTCTGGTGTTTTAGAGACTCTGACATGAATGCACGTATCACTCTGTAGTTACTGCCCTGAGCAGCAGCTGCTACCGTCTGCTTGTAACCACCACACAACTCACACAGGTGGCTGCTGTGATCTCAGCTTTTGATCAGAGCAAAGTGACAACCACGTCTGTTCTCTCCACCTTGGATAAGCTTCTCTTAGCTTTACATGCGATGTATCCCATCTGTTATCACTCTCCATCTGAAGCCAGTACGTGGGGCAAACCCTGCACAGTCACAGGGATCCGCAAAGACGTAAAGCAGTATGTTTGTACCTTTAGACTGTTGCTTCTCTATGTCGGTCTGCCTTTTTCCGCTTGCTTTGTCATGTAACCATTGTGTGTAACGCCACAATGATTACATGAGACTTCTGCTAGAATGCCCATCATTGTACTTTACTACAGAGGATGAAAATATGCATCGAATTTAGTCGGGCAGCCAATAGTAACACCCCAAAACAACTCACGGAGCACTCTGTTTATGAAAAGATCTCTGATTGGCTGAAAGGCTGTGTCACGCTCCTGGATTTTTAAAGGTCTTATACAGGGCCAAGAGAAGATGCAGAGGTCCCGTTTACGATCAGAACGCTTACTTACTGCAGCTTTAACAGGAAAACTTTGTTCATAACCAGTTGATATGGAAAGAATACAGATCTATTAAAAGAGCAGGGAAGTTTCATGGACCTATCAGAATTTAAACATACGTTTGAAAAAAAATGTTCAATGAGAGATTACCAGAAAGTGTGCAGTGCAATACTTATTCCCTTATTAAACCTAATACAAAATATTTTACATTATTTAGATGGGTTGACAATAAATGTACCTAAATTACAACTATCCCAGATTAAACTACAAGACATAAAAATTAATAATTAAATGGTTAATAAATTATTTAAGAATAAATTATTCCACTAACTTCATAAAAATATTTAAAAAAAAAAAAAAAAACATTGTCAAGTAGGAAAATTATTAACAAAACTACAATTTATGAACTGGTCTATACCCCCCAAAATTAAAGATAGGCAGTTTAAAATCACTAACAGATACTATCCTATCCAGTCGCATCAATGCAGAAGAAAAGGTTTAACTATTCCAACCCATTTAAACATTTTTTTGTCCCTTTTTCAACTGTCGTCAGCTATTTTAACTATGTTCAGCCTTTTTCAACTTTTTAAACTACAAACAATTTTATTAACAATGTTTCAGCTATTTCAACCATATTAACATTTTTCAACTTGTTTTAACCTTTTCCAACTTTTTCTAACTTTAGTTAGATTGTTTCAGATCCATCAACCTATTTCAGCAGCAGCTGTACTGTTTTATGAAGAAGCAGCATCACATCCAGCAGTGCACACAGCGCTGCTGCTTCCTCCATTCATTTAAATTTAATGTTTAGTGCTGGGTTCAAGAAACTATTCATTAAAACACTCACAAGTCTAAAAAAAAATGATAAACTATTTAATTGTGAGTTACTGCATCTACATCTTTTTAAAATGCTAACAGGTGAAAAAACAAACAAAAAGAAGCACAGTTAACTCAGCAAACTCACATGGATCAGTGTGTGATCATACATGCTTTAGTTGTTCTCTATGATAAATTGATTGAATAACAGCTACTTTAACCATTTACTACTTGTAAAATGTTGAAACCACATGAAAATTCTGAAACGTGTCCTTCCTCTTTTTTCTTTCTTTCTCTTTTTCCTCTTCTTGCTTACTGCTCAGTAACATATGTGTTGTCCTGTTTGGTCTCAGTATTGGTTTCTATTGGCTGTTTACAGCTGCAGCGCATGCATCCTCATGTTTCTGATCATGAACTCTGGGATCTACTTCACAGATCTTCTAAAGACGTGCACTGATGCTAAACAGCAGGCACGTGCAGTCAGGGTAGGCAAGGTAGGCAGTGCCTACCAGGGTGAATTTAGATGAATGACATATTCATTTAAAAAAAAAAAAAGTAATTTTTTTTTTTTTTTTCAATTTCCGATAGCCTACAGTACCGATAAGTTTGAAAGTGTCAGCATTTTTGTGCTTTTCATAGCCCAAATGAGTGACTAAACATCGTTATGCGCCTATTTCCTGGAACGGCAGAGACGCTGCACACTCCTGTATTACGAGGAGGAGGACACACCTCTCCCGAAGGCACACTGCTGCTCTTCCTTTAGCGGCTAAAGTTTAGCCCCATATCACGTGAACGAATGTTTGCGCATGCGCAGTCAGTTCCCCATGGACCCACTATGAAAAACTATTTACGCAAAAAGGCAAATCGCTGCCCTGCCTTTGGACGTAACCGTGCTATGTTTTTCCAATACGTACGCACAGTGCATAGTGAATACAAAACAGATATCACGTGGCCGCATCTAGTGGGCGGGATACCGCCCGGGCAAGATTACACTACAGGTTGGATGACAGCGATGGAGAGGATAAATAAATTTTCACAACTTTCTTTCGAAGAAAAGCGACAGCTTTTAAAAGATGGGAGACCAACACCTGAGCTACCAGACCTTCAGCAAAAGAAAGGTCAGAAAAGTGAATGGCACAGACGGAAGGAATGGCCTTGTGGATGCGCCTCACGGAACTGGCTGTTCTGCTTCCCGTGTTTGCTGTTTGGCGGCCGTGGCATCACCGACAAGGTCTAGTCTGCTGAAGTTGGTGTTGACCATTCCAGCCACCACAGCATTGGTGGAGAGGTCATTTTCTACTTTAAAACGCATCAAAACTTACAGCCGCAACAGAACAGAGCAAGGAAGACTTTCATCACTGGCTCTCATATCTATTGAGAAAGAGAGACTCATAAAGCTGAAGACCAAGACAGCGGACTTTTACACTGCTGTGATCAACATCTTTGTCCAGAAAGACAGGCGCATGGACTTCATCTTCAAATAAAGTAAGTCTAAAGTTTAATCTCTCTCTTTCTCTCTCTCTCTCTCTCTCTCTCTCTCTCTCTCTCTCTCTCTCTCTCTCTCTCTCTCTCTCTCGTGATTACAGCGGTGGTCATTGTGCGAGCTGAATGGTGTGTGTATGTGGTAAAATATGGTGTTTATGAAAAAATAACAACGGAAATAGCATGACGTAAGAGGAAGAGGTGCTGCACATTTTGAATATGTGCATAAACTTATTGTTGTAAAGGTTTTGGGTGTTACGTGAATTTGGGGTGCAGACGTGGTTTCAGCACCGCAGACAGCTCCGCCGTCCGAGTCGTTGTCATTTTTTCCGTGTTTCCAACACAAACAACGGATGCGCTGCTGTGACATGAGATATATCTTGTTGGGAGAGGAGGCTAGGGATGTAACGATTCACTCAACTCCAGATACGATTCAATTCACGATACTGGGTTCACGATACGATTCTCTCACGATTTATTTTACAAAATGGGACTGTAGACAAATTTTTTTTTTTGGAAAAAAAATAGAAAATACTGTATTATTTTCCTTTTATTTTTCATTGTCAAAAGAATTCCTTGATAAACTATTCAAAACAATGCAATTTAACTAAAAATAAATCTTGAATGAAATAAATAAAGGAATAATACAAATGAAAATGAAGTCTATTAATTTAAATTCTGGTTCTATAATAAACAATGCAAAACTGCATAATAGTTCGTTTTTTTAAAAGTGCAACTGAAAATGTATTTTGTGCCTTAACAATTGGACTTTTAAAAAAAAAACCCGTGATTGCACTGATTTACGTCATATTTGTTTGGACCAGCAGAGGGCGCTGGTAACACAGTGGTCGGTTGGCATGCAGATATCTTGCAGTGAAGAAGAGAAGCTATGCTAGCAGACAGAGCTAATAGAAGAACGTGACTTTTACAGATATTCAAGTAATATTACAGATATTCTATCGGTGCTAAAGGGGTAATTAATCATTTATTAACATATTTTAGAGTAGAAGGCGGCCAGAAAGAAAGTATTAGCAGACTCCGCCCGCCGCCTAAACTTGTGGATAGCACTGCGATAGTACTGCGATTCAATTTTCAGAAAATCGATATCAGCCGTGACACCTATGAATCGATTTTTAACTGCCTTAATCGTTACATCCCTAGAGGAGGCTATATTGAAAATTGTCCTTGCTGTCTCATAATAATTGCACTTCTTGTAGTGTTGACCTTTGACAGCATGTGCAGACAAGGGGGGAAAAAAAAAGACAGGAAAAAAAAAAGAAAGTCATTTGTGGTCTTGATTTGCAACGCCGTGCCTACCCAACCCTAGTGGTCACGGCACGTCACTGCTAAACAGTATTAGTTCTTTGCTGAACCGCTGCTCTTCAAGCTGAGAAAAGTTTGATGAAAGGAAAAAAGCCTGCAGGGTGGTCAGAGATGGCTTGGGTTAACCATGTGTAACCTGCTGAAACCTTTGTTCTTTTAAGAACACTTGATGAAATACCCCCCATGAAAATTACAGTGGATGGATTTTGACGTTGCACCTACCAGGAGAGGAAAAATGGGACTTTGAAAATGTCAGTGCAGCATTAGGATGCCACTATCAGCCATCTGACTACAGATCTTACACATTCCAGCTCAACAAGGGAGATACCTTAAAACGAGGAATTTACGCTACCATGGGAACCATCAGATGCCTTTAACCTCATCAAACCAGTTCTAGTTACAGGAATGGAGCACTTTGAGTAATCACTATGTCACAGTTTGTCAAACATGTCAACCTTCACAAGCATGTGTTTGATGTGCATATGCAGCTGTTAAATGTCCTTTCTTTCCTACAGTATATCCCATTAAGATAACGCTGACAATGTGGTTTCCCAGGAAGAGGTGAGGTGTCCTATTTAACATCCTCATGCTCATGTTTGACCTTTTTGAGGACAACATGGTCCCCTGCAGCCTCATACAACAGCCACAATGAAGGGCTTTGATACTGTTCTTTACTGTGCATGGTCATAATGTTATGGCCCCGAATTGTGTGGTGGGCTGTATTTACCTCTTTAGCTCTTGTGGGTACCACCAGTGGTGATGTGTTGGTAAATGACATGCCCTATGGAAATAAAAGCAGTTTTAGATATTTTTATTTATGCACATTAGATATTAACTCATTTACAATACATTTAATATCTTCTGCATAATATGAAAGTATGACAATTGTGAAACCTTTTTGATAATGGGCTACCACACAATAAACCCATGTTTGTTTGACTCACAATCATGTTGTCCTTCAGTGCTTGCATCGCGTAGTATCCTGCAATACCGTAGTGATTGGAGCCTTGAACGAAATGGATTGAAACAGTCATAAAAAGATCATTCTTTTGACTTCACTGACATCCAGCTCACAGTGGGCGTACAGCGGGATACACCTTGAATAGAAGGCAAGTCACATAATGACAAACAATAGTTCCTTTTACTCCTGTAATTAAAAAAAAAATCATGCTTTTGGATTGTGGGGGAAAATAGCAAATCTAAATCCACAGTGAGACAAAAAAAAACCTGGAAAAGATGCACTAAGATTGGACCAACATGGAAATAGATCAAAGCAAACCATTCCAACACCATGCCACACACGTATTCACTACTAAGGGCCATTTCTAGTCTTTAGTCATTTTACACAAGGAGAATAAGCAAACTCTATATCAAGAACACCTTTTTGATGTGAACGTGTTACCAACTATGCTGCCCTGCTGCCCTGCTCCCAACAAGTAACAATATAAGGAAACGGGAGGGAGGGGTTGTTTTCCCAGTGCCAATAATGAATAAACAGAAGTCAAATCCATACAGCAGGCATTCAGCTGGGCCTGTATTAGAGGAAGGTTAGTTGAATCACAGCTGTCTTATAGCAGTGATTCTGTTACTGAAGAGTACAGCCAAAATGTGGTCGGATGTTGGGTTCTGTAGGGAAAACATCTGGGAAAACACCTCTACTCTTTGATTATGTGCTTCCCATAGCTTTATGGTAGTTTGTAGCTAAGTAGGAAGCAGCAGGAAGTGGAAGGGAGTAAAGCTGGAAGGCAAACATTTCAATTTATGGTCTACAACGTTTCAGCATTAATGCAGTTCTAAGTAAGTTTTTCACCTTAATAAATCCTTCTCGTAGTCCCTGTGTGGGTAATACAAGTGTTTATGGGGTGATTGGGGGGTCTTTCATCTCTTCCCACTGTCCGACGTACTGCTTTACGGCAGCCCTATACAAATTAATGCTAGATTATGACCAGCCCCGTGGCTGCACAACCCAACGCTCCATCAGGCAGCACACACACAAATATCCATCCATCTATCTATCCATCCATCCATTCATCCATCCATCCACCCATCCATCCATCCATTTTCAGAGCAGCTTTGTCAGCACACAAACAAACATCACACACATTTCTACACTCCTTTTTATATTACTCCCACATCGTTCATTTATTTTACTTGTCTCTTTCCCCCATACTGTTCATATGGTCACATGGGACTACTGTATATGTGTGAAAGCACCCTTAGTGTCACTTTTGTATTAGGATTTTTCAGTGATCAGTTGCTACTGTCTTGGGAGAGCAAAGGTGAGCATGTAGCTGTGGGGCGGGTCAGGCGGCAGGGTGTGCAGAGTTTTTACAACAGTGACATAACCAAAAGGGACCTTTAAGGGGAGCGCCAAGCACAAGTTACTTAGTTCTGCTTTAACTAAATCATGAGCTATGACTAATGACCAAAACATCACATGTACATGTGATCATAATAATCTTCTGTCTGTATTTGTTTATTTATCATTAGTGCATTTGCCCTGTCCATGGTGTACCCCTACCTATTGCCCAAAGGAAGCTGGAAATAGGCGACAGCAGACCAGACCTGATCCTGCACCTTCTATGTGTTTTTAAAGCATGACATGTATGAGTAACAGAAAATTCTGCCTAAACTTACCATGTGCCACCACCCAGCCCACACCGACCTCTTTTGCTTTCTTCATGGCCAGACTCATGCAGAAGTTTCCCACCACTGGTCCTAAAAGGTTCTTTCCATCCACCAGGGCAGTGGATGCGCTCTCCTTCTCCACCACCGGCTCACCATCCTTGGCACAGATTCCTGACTTTATGTCCTTTACATACATGTCTGTCCAAGCAAACAAACGCATTGAAGTCCATTAATCCAGTTTATTAGGTATCGGGAGATCTGACACACAGAGGATCACACTGACCCATCCTGTTGAGACCGTGGCTGTAGTGGCCTCGATGGTCTCCTTCCACTAGCACCTCAGCCAGGGAGCGGGCATGATGTTCTTTAGTTCCCACGGCCACCATGCATTTCTCAATGAAGCTTTTTACCGTCTCGTGGTTGATCAGACATCTGTGGGATAACCAGCGATATTCAATTACATTGAAAGGGAAAAGTGGATGGCAGAACATTTTGGCTCTGCTTTTGCTACAGGCTTTTTTTATAATGAAACAAGCTTCCAAGTTTCCAAGATAACGCTTGCAAATAATACCGAGTTAGAAATTAAAAATGATTTCAAATGAGTGCAAATTTACCGTTCTTTAAGGTCTCCATTTGTTCTAAGAACCCCAAAAACATAGTATTTGAGGTTTATTTTCCCAAACTCGCCTGTTTTTCAGAGTTTTAGCCTCTGAAAAGTCACTTTCTGAGCAACTCCACACGATCAGGCTGATTTGCGGCCTATTTATGAATATTCATGAGTGGGAGTGTCTATAGATGGGACACTGACTTCATCCTCCCCACATGATGATGTAGGGCCAGAGGACGGCCCCCCCTCCTCCCACCCACTCCGTAGCCGAGCTCATGCTGCTTTATAAACACGAGACAGAGAGTGGAGGCGGGGCGTTCACGATACATACATAGACTATAGAATAATACATACACAGCACTGTGCGAAGGACGCTGAAATGCTCACCTTTGTGGGTGTGTCTGTTTACATGTCAATCATGGCAGAGAGCCTCCTGGAGGCGTGGCTTCTCCAGCTCAGTGCTGCGTCAAATTTGTCATCAAAGTGGGAACGCGTTATCAAATTGTAGCGAGGTGTTTGGCTCACCCTGCAGTAAGAACGGAGCAAATCACTCTCTAACTAACGATTGAGGGAATCAATGAAATAAACACTTTGGGCATGTGTATGAAACTTTTATCATGTTTAAACCACAGAAAAGTTGATTGAGCTTAACATGGGCCCTTTAACAAAATTTCCTTTTCTTAAAGCAAACAATAAAATTTAAATCTCATTTAGTTTAAACAACCAAATCAAACCAAATCATGTAATTTGTTAATTCAATGTAGTTTGTTTTACATGAAAGAAAACCCGACCGTGGCTCAGGTGGTAGAGGGTCGTCTTCTGATCAAGAGGTTGGGGGTTCGATCCCAGTCCCTGACTATGTGTCGAAGTGTCCTTGGGCAAGACACTGAACCCTAAGTTGCTCCCAGTGGTCGACTAGCGCCTTGCATGGCAGTCCTGTCCCACTGGTGTATGAATGTGAGAGTGATTGGGTGAATGAGCTGATATGTAAAGCGCTTTGAGACTGCTTCAGTGTGGTGATAAAGCGCTATATAAAATCAAGTCCATTTACCATTTACCATATGAGTAAATATTTCTCAAATTGTGAAAAGTAGCAAATCTCTATGTGAAAAGCAAATTATTGGGTTTTGGTCCAACGTATTGTTTTTAAGTTGGAATTTTGGTGCATGAATATGCTGCATCTCTGATTCTCTGTACAAGTACGACAATGGATTGTCAATCGGCATTTCTAATATGGTCACCATTTAAAAATTACCAAGTTCAAGATGGGACAAAACTGAATGCATTACATTTCATTATATAGCCTAGATAATATTTAATTTTAACCATTTGTGTGCAAACGATTCAGACAGTTTGTGTCAATCCAGTATTTGTTTGACTTTTTACCGTAGTCTATTGAGCAGTCTTGGGAGGGCAGTGAGTGCAACTCTGACAGACCTCTGACAACTCTTTTCAAATTCAAGAAAAAGTATAAAGAAAAAGTTTTACTTGAATATAGTGCCGATGAAAGGATTTAAATTCTATTTGCTACGTAAACAGTTGCATGATGCAGAAGCTGTACATGCGCCTGGTTATGGATATCATTATGTTGCTTGATTATTTCTTCGGATGGAAAATGTAACCACTATTTTTGTTTACGCAAGAGTATAGTAAAACTGTGAAAGTACTGTATGGATAAAATACTCTAAGAAGTAAAATTATTTTCAAAAGTTACTCAAGTTCATGAACGTGAGTAAATGTAATTGAGTACTTCCCGCCACTGGAATTGAGTTTGTTTTTTTTTTTCTTCCTTTTTAATTATTATTTAGAATATAAGCGGATTGTGCAATATCACCAGGAAATGTAACCGTTTATTATATTGATTACGGGATAGGCGTATATAAGCTTTTGGCTTCAGCCTATTCCCTTTTTGAGCTACTGTAACAGAATAATGTGAATGTGAATGTTGTAGGAATGTAAAATATAAATTGCTCAAAAATAAATAAAAATCAAATCAAAACCTCAGACTTCTGTCCACTGTGGTCAGACTGATGTCCAACTATTTTCATACTATTTACGACGTAAAGCCACAGTTTGATCCACACTACAGAATAAATAATAAGTGAAACAAACTGTAATTTATGTAGAGCTTAGTGAATATAAGGGTTTGGACACATATTTAGCTTCAGGTCGGGCTCTGTAACATCATCTCCATAAGGCATTGAATATTTTTTAATTCAAAACAGCTTATTACGTAGGAGGCCAATGGGTTTGTTTCACTGGATGCAAACAACATCTCAGTTTCTTTGGTAATAAAGCAGGAAACTATACGGTATCACAAACACTGTCAAAGTCCACCTCGCATTATTCCCCTACAGCGCTGCAGACTCATGCAGGCTTTAGAGCTCACAGAGTATTGATAACAGATGATGATGATGATGACCGATGCGCTCTTCATTTCTAAATGTAATAAATTCCTGCAGTTGCTCATTAAAACTCAGGCTTTCCACAAAAACCAACGGTAAATGTGTCATTGGTATGAGAAAAAAGAGCTTTTAACTGTGGCTCGGACAGAAAATTGCAGCTGATCAAAAAAAACCTGTTACATTGTTCTTAAATGAATAAGGTCTTTTTGTGAAGAGTAAATGATGTCATTGACAATTTGTATTTAGTGATATGTTTACTTTATTCTTTGTAGAATGTTTCTGTCTGCATAAGAGCAGCAACTAAGGCTTTCCTTGTTCTACCTCCTCTGCCTACAGGACATTTTTTATTTGTTTTTTGAAAGGAAAAAGCTGGACTAGTAAAATTGGGAATGCACACTAATAGCTTTCAGATGCAGTTCATGTGAATGTCTACTGTTTGAGTCGATGATTCAAAGAAATTTTCCATGATAACATGAAGGGTATAGAACATTTACAATGCATAGCAACAGCTGACAATAAGTTGACTACGTGTGTGTGTGTGTGTTTTATTTACATTTACTGTATATACTATCTATTGGTTAGATCCAGGTTAGCATAATGAGAATTTTCCATTTCACTTTGGCATTCAACAAATCTTGTGCAATGAATGGAGTGAGTCCAACACACAGATGCTGCCACATTTTTTGCAAAAAGCTGCCGTAATGAAATGCTTTACAATTCTGGAAATGTCCTTGTTTGCAGTGACTTGTCCTTGAATGACTTAGAGAAAACAGAAGTGAAACCACATGGTAATGATACAGAAATGATAATATATACTCATTATATGAAAGGCAATCCCATCTTTTGGTTTACAATAATCTTTTATACCACACGAGTGGAGTTATATCTGTTGTCTGATAAAGATAAAGATAACTTTCATTAATCCCGGAGAGGGAAATTTTGCAGTGTTTCAGCAATAGATAAATAAAACAATGCAATAAAAATAGAAGATATATATACATGGGCCTGTACGGAGCATAAAGAGAAAGAGGGAAGACATTGGTGCAAGAAAGGACATTGCACAACATTGCGCACTATAAATAGAATATATACATATGCACAAAAAGTGCTGACTGTCACTGAAGGAGCTATGCAGAAAGGGTTTATATAGTCAATGTAATCATATCAGTTAAAAAAAAAACTCTCCTGAACCATGAAACAACTGTATTCTATATGACCTCATTCAGTTTTCAAATCCATAAATGTATATTTTTGCTTGCAGCTTCAGAAAATATATATTAAAAACAATGTTGTACTACACGAGCAAGTGATTTAATGAAGTACATGGCATGTTAGTGAGAAGGGATACTGAAGCAAACTCCTCTCTGGGAAAGGTTGTAAATAGAGCCAGTTCCTGATAATTGATACGTGAACTTGTGCAAGTGAAATGGTTAAAGACTCACACTAACGTTACATCATCAACTTTGTCACGCCATACAGGTAGTGCATCTGGAAATCTTCAGTGATTACAGGTGTGTGAGTGAATTTGTGTCGACTTGTCTGACACACAAAAAAGACAGGGACTGTCAGCAACAAACTGGAGAGAGATCAAATGTGCTAAGTCAATTTCTTTGGGGCAATCAATGTGTGAACACAAGTGAAATATAAAGAATTTGTGAACATCATTGTCTTCTCAGTGGTTTCCAGCCAGGGGTACGTGTACCCCATGGGTTACACGTCATTTTTAAGACTATTTTAAACACTGTACATGCTCATCCAACAGCTTTTCCACCCATTGACAATAAACTGCATTAATGGAATAAACAATATTGTGGCCTTAATATCCTACTAAATTGTTACAAACATGTTATGCACATTACTAAAAATTGAGGTAAATATATTATCTGATATACAATAGTTGTAATGCACAAAATTTATATTTAGTGAGTGTTTAAACGTACAGGTTGACATTTTCAAGCTGTAGGAGATTGCAGAGGCCAACATGTTAACAACATGTTAATAAAACAAGAAAGGTTACTAAATTGATGTGGCGAAGGGGTTCTCCTAATTTGAAGAGAGGCCTCGGGGGGTACAAGACAAAAAAAGTTGAGAAGTTAAGATTTTGTCAAAAAAAACGTGAAGTAGTCCTGCTAACAGACAAACAAAGAAATGAACACCAGTAAAAAATAACTGGTAGAGGTACCGTACAAGATGAGCCTAGACTAGATTAACAGACATTAGGATTGGATTATATAAGGCCGAACAAAATGAGACAAGATGAGACAAGAAATGCTGAGGTGGGAGTGTGATTGATACCCTCGAGCAATATCAGTTGAGAAGTACGATTCGAAGTACGATACGATTCTACATCTTAGTTGTTTAGTAATTCCAGCATTATTTGTCATGTTTTTCTATTGTGTTGCAAAAAGACTTGATGGAGGTTTATAATTCCAATTCTGCAAAGTACAAGACAGTGCTGTTGTTGCTGCAACAGGGAGACCATATATCATATTTACTGTTTTCATATTTTACATCACAGGTGAAAAACCCACAGTAAGCGCTAACAGTCCTCAAAGAATAGTAGGAACAGTTGCTACAGTAACAACTTTAAAACTAAGACACAAGTCAGTGAAACACACTAAGAGAAAACATCTGGACATTCTGTTTTTTTGGCATTTCTTATGCTAATGTTAATAAGTAGTAATGATCTCAAACAGCAGACCTGCTCATGTTGACTCTCCGGCTCCCTGCAGCTTTAGGTT
Source organism: Gouania willdenowi (assembly GCF_900634775.1). NCBI lineage: Eukaryota > Metazoa > Chordata > Actinopteri > Blenniiformes > Gobiesocidae > Gouania > Gouania willdenowi. Next base: position 30,863,760 of record NC_041049.1, on the reverse strand, counting down.
GAAGATGACACTGAACTACAAATGATCCAGTAACTTGTTCTTCTGGCCTTACAGTGTTGAGAAACGCCTGTCAGCAATTGTGGGTGTGTCATCACACAATGAGGAGGAGGAGGAGGAGAGTCTCTGATGTGATGTTGGTTTGTGTTAGGGAGGGTTGGACCTGCGTGCTGTCACACTGGATCATAAAGTCCCTGAGTTTGGTGGTTGTGGCTTTCTGCCAAAAAGTTTTTAAACCAATTGAGCTTTCTTTGTTCCCAGCCCTGGAGGTAAAGATGTGCTACCTTTATCTCATCAGTGATCAACATGGAAGACGGCCAATCATTCAGAGAGAACATGGTGTGATATTGCAATGCTCAAGCATGTTTCCTCCAACAGCAAAAGCCTCCAGGCTGTTGATGCATCAGGATAAATGTGTTCTCACCTAGACATAAATGGTAGAGCAGAAGCACATGGAAAGCTAAAGACCTGTGAATATTCATGTACTGTACATCAGGTGGAATGTAATCACTCCAATAAGGAGGGACAAAGTTCAAACCAATGACCAGCCAAAGGTCCATCATATCACATCATAGGTCCAAGATGGAAGACAAAAACAAACAAACTGGGAAACATGGTTTGTACAGAATGCAGGACGTTCTATCCTGCAAATAAGGTGAGAAGAGATGATTGAGGGCCTGGATCCTAAACTCTCAGTGAGTACACATCAGCGGGGGTGGGGGGTTGGGGAAGAAAACCTCAGGCTTGATCTGTGTTTAATTAACTGGACTAATGGTGAATGGAAAAAACTTACACTGTAACAAGCACATTGTTCTTGTAAAAGTTTTACTCTAGGGTCATTTAAAACGTCAAAACATTGAATGAAACTTGAAACTTTGGTGGGAAGTCTTTTCTGTTATGTTGTTATCTGTTTTTATATGATGAAGGGCATCTCAAGTAGCCAAGAGCTGCATCGCAGTATGCAAATAACATTCTGTTACACAGCAAAAAGTGAGTAGTCGAGAAAATGTCTTCAAAAGTCTGAAGATAAAGTTTTTTAATCAAAATAACGGTACAATGTTACATAGCTAACAGCGAGTGATGGATCGATTCATCAGCTGGCCGATTTTTGTGCGTTTTACGTGTATCGGTACACGGCTGCTCCGTGTTGCTGGAGACAGAGGCTGTAGAGCCCCTCCCTCAACTAGCAGAGCATGAAGCAAGCACTTCAATCCCAACGCAAGTTTTAAACTTTCAAAGCATCTTTTAACTGTTTAACTTAGCGGTTGTTCCGTGGGTTCACGTGTGGCAGTTGTAGTGAACGAGCAGCTGGCTTGAGGTTTGGTGTGTGTGTGTGTGCGCCTGCGTGCGTGCGCGTGTGTGTGTGTGTGTGTGTGTGTGTGTGTGTGTGTGTGTGTGTGTGTGTGTGTGCGCGTGTGTGTGTGTGTGTGTGTGTGTGTGTGTGTGTGTGTGTGTGTGAGTGAGTGAGAGTGTTATAATAATGGTATTGTGCTATTAGAGGGTGAACACAGGTTCACGTTCACGGAAGTTACTTATCAACGTTAGGCAGGCTAGTGGTCACGGAGTAAAGAGGTTTCCCTCTCTCTCCATGCAGCAACATACAGCCATGGCAGCAGCAGACTAGTACATTTACAGTCTAATGACAGAAACGAGGAGGAAATATGGCATATGGATCTGCACCACCAATAAAGCGTAACTTTTCCAAATATGGTGCCCTTTCCTGCGTACCAAGTCCTTCCCTGTATGCCTTTGCATCTATAATGCATTTTGAGGAGCTTTTGTGTGGTTTATCCATCGCAGTGCTTACCTCAGAGTGCCTCCAACATGTATTGTTTACCTCTGTTGCCGCCAGCATGGCCGCACATCCGGGTTACTGCCCAGAACGTGACGTCATTGAAAATCCTCTATAGAGTCTCGTGACATAAATGTAGATGGTGCAGTGACTGAGGTTCATGTCAGCTGACCAAAACATTGTTATAGCGTTATTGTGAAGTTTAACTAATAGAACATACTGTATATTCATCTGAGAACTGATGATGTCTCTGTGTTACAGACCCTAACTGTGTATGTGACAATACAGTGGTGAATCTCAATTTATTTATTTTTAAAATGTATTTTAAATACATACATTTTTTGTCCGAAAAAACAACCAATTTTTTCACAGCACCCCCTGTTCAAAATTACGTCCAGTGGCCCTACGGTAATGGTAACTTTTGTGTCCACAACACATGTTGATAATAGTATTTAGCATTTGATCCGCTTTGTTCTTCACACCTGGCAAAGGTTATAGCTGTGACACGTAGCTTCTACATGTCAAATGTGTTTTCATGGTGCATTTCTTTAGCTTTGATTATTTTCTTTTTACTGGCGCCCTGTCCAGGGTGTACCACCACCTAACACCCTTTGGAACCTGGAGATAGGCACAAGCAGACCCCCGTGACCCCGAAACCAGGAAGAAGCGGGTCAGAAAATGGATGGATAATTTGTTTTTTCATCCTTTCTCTGGACAACTAGCCCTACATCTTATTGGTAAAGCAAGAGTTTGTAAACTTATCAATGGTGTCTTATTCTGAATCAAGGCACTCATGTCAGGTTTGGGTTTACCAAACCCGACAAGTGTATTTTCACTGTGATGAAAAGACACTCACGGATGTTCAATGGGCATGTCCCTGCTTTAAAGCAAATAACCAAAACAAATTTACTCAGCAGCTAAAATAGAACAGGATTGAGCTGACCTGATATTCATATGTTTTTAGTTTGAAATGTTGACATTTATTAAACAATTTGTGACTAATCATGACAATATTGTCTAATTTTCTATTTTCTTTCCCTCGATAAAGCTACACAGTGTAGCTTTGACCATAAAGTACAAAACAGCCACAGTTTAATAGTACAATTGTAGCAACAGTACAATTAAAAGAGACAGTGAGTTGTCACCAATAAATACCATTTTGGCTTAGATTTTTAGAAAATGTTTTTGCTAAACTTTTTATTCCATTTTAGTTCAGGGGCCAGATATGGGCCAGTTTGATTTTAAGTGGCCTTGAGTTTGACACATGTGGTTAATATCATCTGGTTTCAAAAAAAACAGAATGACTTTCTGCATTTGGGACAGTCTGATGTTTCATCTCTCTATCCTGTTCTGTTGGTCCTTCTGTCCACGAACCCCAACCAGTCGAAACAAATGGCTGCCACCTCTGAACCTGCTTCTGCTGGAGATTTATTCCCGTTAAAATGGAGTTATTTCTCCCCACTGTTGCTGAAGCATGTTTATGTGTATTTGTTGGTTTTTTTCTTAAGAATTTTATCTTTTGATAAGTGCTATGAGATTACTATTGTTGTAAATTGCGCTATATAAATAAAGTTGAATTTAATTGTTACAGAATTGCACAAAAAACATATTTGCACTTGTGAAAAATTAAACTAAGTTTCCCAGAGGAAGCCCTCTGCGTCTCAGGCTATTGAATATTACTCTTGTCTGCTAAAGATGCCACCCTGGTAAACTCACTCTCATCACTTTCCATTTTTGTCTTATTTTTTCAGGAATTCTGACCATGGAGCTGACAGTTCCTAATCTGTGGTTCTCACTATAAGCAATAATAATCCTCTGATGTTCTTTCTCTCTGTCCTGTTCTGTTCTCCTCCTTCTGTCCACCAACTCCAACCAGTCCAGCAGATGGTGCTACCTCTTAGTCTGCTTCTGCTGGAGGTTTCTTCCTCTAAAAAGAGAGGCTGTGTCCGAATAGTCCCTCCTATCTCCTTTCCTATCCACTGTTCCTTCACCTTAGGAAGTGTTTAAGTGGAAGAGCATCTGAGTTCTCTTTAAGCTCAGGAAAAGAGGCTCAATGCTTCCTTTTTAACCTCCTTTAGCCTAGGAAACACTGATGCATCCTTTACCAAAGGAGACGAGATAATGCTGACCCACAATTTCTTGCAGCGACAACATTTAAAGGGACATGCACACCTTAGCGCTCACGGAAACTCACAACAAGTAACTGAGATCATGTAAGTTACCAATGCAATAATATGCCTTGAACAACTTTAAATAAACAATCTAAAACCCATATATTATTATATGTAAGACATATTATCAGATTATAACTGACATACAACAGACACTCTGTGTTTCAAGAAAAAGGGATCAGAGACATTTTCAATCAACATAATTCATATTAATGAGTGGAAGGTAAGTGTGAGCAATCATTCTCAGTGTGACGTTTCACTTTTGTTCCTCATAGTCTGGTAACCTCTTTTCCTTTGATTTACAATAAACCTTGTGATGTTTGAGATTATATCAGGGGAAAGTGTTGTAAATGTGCTTTTAGTCCATTTTCGGAAATTTGTAGTTTTTTCACCAGACGTCACTAACCTTCGTGGCCGTCAGATTATTATGTCACCTAGTGCGTCTGATTGTCAAAACAAACGTGATGACTTTTCCTTAGTCCTCTCCTAATACCATTCCTTAACCCCGTGACATCATTCACAGGGTTATGGATAAGTGGATAGGAAAGGTGATAGGAGGGACTATTCAGACGCAGCCCGTATCTTTCCCCTCTGTTGTCGCTGATGTTGCTTATGTAGCAAAGGGTTTTCTGTACCTGTATTGGAAATGTATATGACAAAAAGTTGTTTAGTGTATTACCAATAAACAAAGTAAGTGCACTTTTTTTTATAAAAAGACACATTAAAATCACTTTTTAGAATGATTTTATACCTTGGGGCATAAACTATGGTTAGAAAATGATGCACTATCAATTCGGCACGGCCTGTTGCTTTAAAGAACTGGTGAATTGTGGGAGGTGGAGGGGTAACGGGTCTGTTTACATTGTAGGAAGTGTAGTTTTTCTGTTATGGTTCTGTATGTGCCACTGCCATTGAGGATCAGCACCTGATGATGCCCTAACAAACAGGTAAGTTCTCCTGACAGAGTTCATCATTTAAATAAATAATAATAATAAAAGAGAACAATCTGGTGGGGATGCGGTTAGTGCCATGACAACCATCCATAGTATCCCCTGTCAGCAGAAACATAGTAGTGCTCTGAACAAGTACGTTTTCTGCATTGTGAAGGACTTTCTGTGAAGGAATCATGTCGGCACCGTGTCTGGTTTCATTTGTAACTTTGGCTTGGTGCCCATTAGCTTAGCTCATTAGTTTAGCCTATTAGCTTAGCCCGCAGATCCCTAGCAGCTCGGCTTGAAGCGGTCCTTGCATATCACAGAATTTTGTCTGAAAAAAAACGTTTAAGTGTGTATCCTGTACCGATATTATGGAGCCAACATCTGGTTAACTCTGACTTAGTGTCGTTATTTGGCTTAGAGACACAAAATAAATGTTTTTGCTGGGTTTTTCGCTTGTTGTTATAGCAACCATTGGCTTTACACTCCGCAATTGTTCAGAAACGTGATCCAGCCCTGGACGATGATAGGTTAGAGTCATCACTGCATCACACTGCAGCTCAGCCAAATGTCATTCAGCCTGTATGATGGTACGTCACAGCCAGGCAAGATGGAGCTGGGCCTAGTCCTCAGGGCCAGGTTCTCAGTGCTCTTGTCTGCTCCACAGGTGTTTATGACAAACTTTACCTGGCTAACACTAATTTACTACACACCATCTTTTGATAGAGGTACACTTTAAGCATAACTTTACTTTATATTTGTAATGAGCTCTATGAGGGATATGGGGTGCCAAGTGTAAAAATTTAGTATAAAAGTCATAGCTAACACATTTTCATTATTTATCTCACTTTTCTCATATTTAGCACATTTTCCTACATTTAACACAACATTTAACCACATATACAGAGGTAAAAAAGCATTAAATCTAAATCTAAGTGGTATATGTTACATCTGAATGTTAAATCTATATCTAAATATTAAATCTAAATCTAAATTTTAAATCTAAATCTAAATGTTATATGTTATATCTAAATGTTAAATCTAAGTCTAAATATTTCATCTAAATGTCATATATCATATCTAAATGATAAATCTTATATCTAAATGATAAATCTTATATCTAAATGATAAATCTTATATCTAAATGATAAATCTTATATCTAAATGTTAAATCTAAATATTAAATCTAAATGTAAATATTATATGTCAAATCTAAATCTCAATGTTTAAATCCGCTTTAATGTGAACATTAAAAATGTGAACATTAAAAATGTGAACATTTTTAAATCAAAGTTAAAGACACTTTTTTCTCTACTGCATATGATTGAGAGAGAGATTTTTTGTCATGTTGTTGATGTCATGATGATTTTACTGATGATTTTAATTGATTTTACTGATGATTTTAATTGATTTTACTGATGATTTTAAATGTTCTTATTGATTTTAAACAATTGAATGTTTTATCATGTAAAGCACATTGAGTTGCCTTGAGTATGAAATGCGCTATACAAATAAATTTGCCTTGCCTTGCCTTGCCTTGCCTTTATGGTTGTTTTTTCACAGTATTCTGAACAAAATGTAGTAGTCGGACATAATACTAGGATTCAAAAGTAAGAGAAAGGAGGTACTTGGACCAAAAAAGTTTGAAAACCACTGTAGTACATTGCAGTCTACTCTGCAATGTAAACATTCTGGAGCTGTGGTGTGAGGTAGAAATCTTTTTACTGCATAGGGCGTGTCTTGGGTGTGTGACAAAGCCTTAAAATGTTGTTGGATGAAAGACAAGTTCAGACATGAATGTGTATTGTCACGTTCACCTCAGGCGTCTATTGGAATTCTGCATGAAAAGGACAATGATCCAGTAAAAAGAAACAAGGGATTAGATTTTGGGGATGATTTGGGTCAATAAACAGATACTGGATTGGTTTGAAAAGTCAATAAATTCTTTTGTTCAGCTCTTAGAGCTGGTTCTCCTGCTGGTGACCTTGTGGATTACATGTTCTAGTCACGATTTCCCTCTCACATTTTCTTTTGATTATTCAACAGCACAACCACGTGCTAGGAATTTATTCCAAGCCAGTAACTGTGAATGATCATGATAGCATGATCAGGGTTACTGATCCAGATAACAGACAATATCTGGTAAAGTAATGCCATCTTTTGTTAAATGTTTCATCACAAGGTACAGTCAATAATCGCTGTCTGTTTCCCCATCACTCTGCTTGCCTTTCTGTTCTTCTGTGAGCCCCAGTTTGGAGTCCCTTGCAGGGTCTGCTCCTCTCCTGTGCTGAGAACTGTAAATGTTTCTCTTCACCGCAGGGGAAATAAATAGAAAGTTGGAAGCAGCAGGCTGTGATTTGGGTTTGTAAAAATAAAGCTGCATGCAAACCAGCAGCAGCTGCTAAAGGATTGGGCGTTCAGAGAGTGGGAGGCCAACCAGATTCGGACACCCAAGTCATCAAAGAAGAGGCACACAGTGCAAATGAATGGATAGAGCTTCTCTGCTTAAACTTTGGGGGTAGTTTGTAGTTAGTTGGGCTTTAATCTGCCTTTACCTTCTAATCATTCTGGTTTTATCAACAAACCTGATCTACAGTAATGACCGTACATTTTTAGGTTCTCTTCAAGGTTATGAAAAGAGGTTCAATATTTAAAAGGACATAATATATAGTATCCTAAAAAAAAAATCATAAAATAAAACTAAAAAAAAGAAATAGGAACTATACAACCTGCCAAAACAAAAAAGCTAATATCTCAAACTGTGTAACAAGCCAGAAACAGATTAAAGATTTTATTACTCCATACAAAAATTTTTTAAGACAAATGTGTAAAACATTGCAAATTCACTTGTTACTCATGCTCAATTTTTAATCCATCACCATACTTTTATTTTCTCATCTCCATGTTTCAGCTCCTTTAAACTTGGGATGAAATCAGTAATGCTTCCTCAAACATTTCCTGAATCTTATCTGCGGTGCCATAAACAATTGTGTCATTGCCACAGCAGAAATATAGGAGCCTCTTCATGATTGTGTCATCTATCACCAGTTTTTATTATGAAGTCAAATGTAAAGTAAATTGTGTGCAGTGAGATAACATCTATTTTATTTAACTGACCATAGGTTGGTCAAATATGGAACAAATATGAAGAAGAAGAAGAAGAAGAAGAAGAAGAAGAAGAAGAAGAAGAAGAAGAAGAAGAAGAAGAAGAAGAAGAAGAAGAAGAAAGATAGCCACGTTTTGCAGATCTAAGACACTTTAAAGCATGTTTTAACCAACTGAAGATGGTTAATTTTCATCTTCTCTCTAATCTGACTTCAACCTTTGCTAACAAAAAAAACTTTCACATAAATACAATAAATAACAGAGTATTCTCTCACTAGGATTCAGCACCTGTTCTATTTCATCCCTGTTTCATCCTGCGTTGGTTCTTCTTTATTGGTCTAATTCTGTCTGTGTAGTCCTTTCACATCCTACCATCTCTTCCACTAATCCTGACATAACAGAAATGTACAGTTACTTGTTTGGTAAATAAAAAGACCCATCTTTAGAATTGTACACTTCTAAAATCGGTTTTGGGTCTGAATATGCATTTACGCTCATGTTTCAAGTACTACTTATTTTAAATGATTGACTCTTTATTCTTGGCCAAAGTAAAACATGAAATGGAGGCTTTCCCTCTGCCTCCGTCTACCAGCTGAATAGCTTCATGAAGTTCTGAAAGCCGTCTTCTCCAAAGAAGTCGAAGGATCCCTGAGATGTACCGAGGTGGACGAGGAGCAGGACGAGCAGGATGATGGCCAGGAGAGGAATCAGCAGATTCCATCCAGCAGCCAGGATGTTGTACCATTTGGCTTTGTCCGAGCACTCCTGGGCCAGCTGCAGGTTTCCCTGAGTCTTCTGATCTCTGGCCTGTGAATGTGTACAAAGAAAGAATCGCGTTGTGGCTGGTGCTACATGAAAAACACAGAGAATTTGACTCTGAAAACTATACATGTATGATAAATACTGCTTGATTACAGCCGATTAACCTCTGACCTGACTCAGCCAGTACAACTTTGTGCTTATGATGGTTATATCTGATCTGAGGGTCGCATTATCAACATTCATGTCAGCATTTTGAATAATGACCAATCTGAGCATAAATATAATAAATTAACAAATGTTTTTTTTGTGTGTTTTTGTTGTCTTGTGTCATTTTTCTGTCATTTTGCATGATTTTATAGTCCTTTTGTGTATTAATTATATTGTTTTGGTTTTAAAGACATTTTTGTCTATTTTTCAGTCATTGTGTGTTATTGTAGTCATTGTGTGTATTTGTTTGGGGGCCACACAAAAGTAGACCAAGGCTGCATGTAACCCCCAGACCGCAACTTGCCCATGTCTATGCTAGGATAACCAAAACATGTCAGACTCGTTGTTGTGGAGTTTTTTCAGTCCCTTTAGAAAGCATGTTTACCATCTGCAATATGAGAAACACAAAGGTTGCCAGAGGAAGGAAAACATATTTTTTTATTTGTTCTATCACCTAATATGAAACAGCCGCTGCATTGACTAAAAAAAAAAGCGCAGTATGCGTAAGAGATTAGCAAGCTTTAAAACAAAATGGCCATTGTTTCCTAAAAGCAATGTTAGAAATAAGAAAACAATAGACAACAACAATCAAAAAATAATTCTAGAATACTTTTCCTTTTAATAGATTCAATTTTCATTTGTTACAAAACAAAGTTATAGTAAAACGTTTTTTGGATTTGGATCTTAAAAAAATGATGTATTTTGTTATGTGCCGCTGCCACAGAAGTTAACAATTACTACTGCTTCAGGAAGAATCATTGTGGACATAGTAGAGGGAAGAAGGAAACCAGTGCATCTGTGAAACCTTCGAAATATGATCTGAGTTCAGTGCTGAGGACAGAGTCAAGCAAATCCTTGAGCTGCAGAGTTTGAAAATGACTGGTCAGAGATTCTCCAAGGTACCGTACTCTCTAATTTCCAACAAGTGCCCGCCCATTAAGAAGATGCCAATTATGCCATTTTTAACCTACCAGACTGACAGCCAGTCACTGTCTTTAATTTGAGTTAGAAGCCACTAGAGGCCCTGTGATTCAGATCTGCACCTAGCCAGGAATAAAACATGCACACACTAATTTGTGGTGATCTTTTCAGCCTTCTTATTCAGGTAGATCGACAGTGGCTACATGCATGTGTTCTTTGTCCTCCTTAAGGACAAAAGTAGCACATGTTGCTCACGCTTTCTTTGTTTAAACTGGTGTAGCGCATATGTGAATAGTTTTTACAGAATGTTTTACGGTAATATTTCTTGTGAAGTCCAAAGTGGGTTTGCAAATATCAGAATCTATTTATTACAAAGGAAGGAGCCATCAGGATTAGGATGTTACAGTGTTATTTGAATTCAGGAAGTTTTGATCATCTTAGTCTAAGATTTCATCAAAAAGGAACAGTGAAAATGATATGATTCTTTAAATGGGCCCTGGCTGCGTAAAACCTCATGTGGTTTATACTTTTAATATGAATTCTCAGTAGGACTCTCTGTACTTGACCTTTGTGCCTAATTTTTCTATTGCTGTAACATCTCAATTGTTACCATGATTTTTATCAAATTTCAAGAACTTTTCATCTGCCACTACAATGACTTGCCTTACATGAGCTTCGGTGGGTTCCTGTTTTTGATAATAAAGCGATCAAGGCCAGAACTAACAATGATGTGCAATAGTCTTAGATAACTGCAGCTTACTAACAAATTGGAAAGCAACATTTTACTGCTAATTAAAGATTAAGTCGGTCCCTGTGTTCTTTGGAGATAATGGAGGCAGTTTTGGGACTGTCAGGTGCTTACCTTGATAGAGTAAATGAGTGCCATGATGCCCAGACAGCAGAAGTTAACGTACAGGGTGTTGCACAGAGACCAGACCAGATAGTCCCGGGGAGGATTCTTGCCACTGTTTCCCATGTTGACCACGGTGGATCCAGTTGGCTTTCGAGCTGACTTGCAGTTGGTGAGAGGAGTGCAGTCAGAGGGGAAGTTGTATGTATGGTTGTCCATGATTTCAGAGCGAACACTTCTGGTTGTGTGTAAAAATGTGTCTGAGTGAAGAAGATAGGCCTGCAGATGTTCTTATTGAAGAAGTACTCCCCCCATGTTTGAGATGTTTATAAAGGTCTGTGTAGAGGGAGGTGGCATGGGAGAGGACGTATAGGCCTTTAATACACAGCAGGTCTGTTATTATGTGGTCAGGCCTCAGAGAGACTGAAATAGAAGAGAGAAAGCAGAGGACAGAGAAAAACTACACAAAACAAGGCACAACAAGGTCCATCAAACGAGAGCAGAGCAAAGTCAAACTGAACTTTGGAAATGTTATATATAAGGTGACTTATACTTCTGTTGGACCAGGGTTTCTGGACTCATGGGTTGGGACCCAAAAATAATTTTTTAGTACGTTGTAGGTTGTTTGCTGTGCTTCTATTCTGAAGGTCTTATTTATGCAACAAAACACAGCCTCTAACACTTGTTACATTAGATGGCAGTTATATTTTTCTGCATTTACCTACATAACAAGTAAGAAGCAGATTAAAATACATGAGTTACTTTGTCTTATTAAAGGTCCCATATCATGCTATTTTTCACCCATCTCCATTTGTTCTAAGAACCCCAAAAACACAGTATTTGAGGTTTATTTTCTCAAACTCCCCAGTTTTCCAGAGTTTTAGCCTCTGAAAAGTCACTTTCGGAGCAACTCTACAAACAGGCGGATTTGCGGCCTACTTATGCATATTCATAAGTGGGCGTGTCTATTGATGGGACACTGACTTCCCTGCATGTCTCACTCTGTTACGAGGGGGATCAGTAATTACCAAAGCAAATTTAATTTTGCTATCCACACACAGTTGTGATTGTTTTCTGCCAAAAAACTGCGCATTACAGTAAAACACATGGCTATTTAAGCTGCTATTGAGTGTGAATCCGTCTCCCCTCCCCGCACATTGACGTAGGGCCAGAGGACGGCCCGCCCTCCTCCCAACCAGATGACATGATAGCGTATCAACAGCGGCAGTAGCAGAAACAACAACAGCCTTTGATGTGCAGCGATGATAGACTGTGGAAGCACTGCATGAAGGATGCTGACATGCTCACCTTTGTGGGCGTGTCTGTTTACATGTCAATCACGGCAGATCTTCTTGGAGGCTTCTCCAGGTCAGTGCCACATCAAATTTGTCAATAAAGTGGGAACGCGTCATCAAATTGTAGCGAGGTGTTTGGGTTCACCCTGCAGTAAGAAAGGAGTAATTCACCCTTTAACTAATGATTGAGGGAATCCATGAAAAAAACACTTTGGGCATGTGTATGAAGCCAAAATGGCACTTTTATCATGTTTAAAGCACAGAAAAGTCATTTTGCTTAACATGGGCCCTTTAATGATCATGTGGATTAGAATGTTGCATTGATTTACTGTTTTTTCTGTACTTTATTGTTGATTGGCATACATTTAGGTGAATGAATATTCTATTCAAAAGCAGTATGTATATCAGGTGTCAACCCATCCGGGCGACCGTGACTCAGGTGGTAGTGGGTCGTCTACTGATCGAGAGGTTTGGGGTTCAAGACCATTTACCATTACCATCCTGGCGTATGATCAAAAGGCAATCTAGCATAAAAAAATATTCTGTTCTAATATCACCACCAGCTAAAACAGAAATGGGCAACTTTTTTCACAACAAGGCTGCAAGACGTGATTGTATCTGATCCAAGAGGCACATTATCAACATTCATGTCAACATTTACAATAATGAAAAACAAAGTAGTTTGTATGTTTTTGTTGTTTTGTGTTTATACATATATATATATACACACAATCAGGTCCATAAATATACATATAAACTCTTGTAATTCCTACATTGTTCACCAGATTCTAATGTAAATATCCTCAAATTAAAGCTGTAGTTAAAACACATCTTATTTGTTTTATTTCAAATCCATTGTGGTGCTGTTTAGAGCCAAAAAGGTGGGAATTGTGTTGATGTCCCAATGATTATGGAACTGACTATATATATATACATATATATATATATATATATAGCGAGAGAGAGAGAGAGAGAAACAGAGGTTTTTTTTTGTTGTTTCTATATACAGTATATACCTCATAAATATGAGCTATAAATACCTCATTTATTTTCCTTTTGAGTTATCCAATTTTCAAATGAGAAATGATATGATATGCAACATTAAACAGAGAAAAGTTAGAATATCATGATACAAAAACCACACAAACATAATCAGGTTTAAACAATGTAAGAGCTAGAATTAAATGATGAAAATTACACTCATACCAAGGATTTGGTTTCATGTACCCTTATTTTGTCATTGAAAAAGCCAAAGTAGGTACACTGCCATACCTTAAAGGAATTTAAATCAAATGATAATCTTGTTCAGTGCTTTGAGTGGAAAAAATAAGCTCTAAGAGCTATATAGATCTGGTATCTATCTATTGATCTATATATTAACAGTTTTATAGTACAGAAATTACAAAGGACAAAACAAGAAAGCCAGTTCTAAATCAAATCTACATGAGCCACATTCAAAGTGTCATTCAGCGTCACTTTTATTAACTTGAAATCTCATGGCGTTAACGTGGACATGAAAGCTAACATTGAAAAATCTAAAGCATAAAGAAGTGATAAGTCCTATTTAGACTTGTGGTTTAAAAATTAGAATAATATTGTTCTCAATAAGCTTATTACTGTTCTAGTTTCCTTATGTAAAATATTTATTTTCTCAGTATTCGTACAATCTCACAAACCCAGTTTAGCAATATCATCTCAACTTTTATCTGAAAATGTTTAAATGTCTCTAAAACTCAATATTTTCACCAGACATACACAGAAGCTTCTATTTTGGTGACTTAAAGCTCAGCTTGCTCTGGGACCCAAAGTAGCTGCCCTGTTTGTTCTCTGCTGGAATTGTACGCGGACCTTCTGGGCATGCTGTCATCACTGACCACTAGGCCACCACTCCCCACATAGTGCACAGCGTGTGTGTGTGTTTCTTAGCTGACAGTAACAAGATTTCTGTTTAAACAGTGTAGAACACTCTTGTGTTTGACAGGCAGGTAGACCTATTAACTGTCAACTTTATGCACAATGACTGCAGGCTGTGCTCACAGCGCAGCCTGGTTGAACACGTGAAGGAGAGGAGACAACGTATAGAAGTTATTATTTCTTGAGAGTCAACATTACAGGCAGTGTTGGGAAAGTTCATTCTCAACACAAACTAGTTCAAAGTTCAGTTCAAAATTTTAAAAAATTGAACTAAGTTCTCCGTTCCAAAGATTAACTAGTTCATGGTTCTGTTTTTTCTAACATTGAATCTATCTATTTATCTATCGAGTCATGTTGTCATTATAACATGTAACATTGTAACATTGTGTAATGTTGTGCTCCAGCTTTATATACACTTTTTAGTTTTAGGTTCATCAAGTGGTTGATCATTGGTTGATAGATAATCAGAATAAAATGTTTAATACTATATGTTATTAATCATTATACTGTGTTACCTAACATATCAGTTAATGCATTAAGGCAAGGCAAGGCAAATGTATTTGTATAGTGCATTTCATACATAAGGCAACTCAATGTGCTTTACATGATAAAACATTCACCAGCATAAAATCAATAAGAACTTTTAAAATCATCAGTAAAATCAATTAAAATCATCAACAAACACATTACATCAACAACATGACCATAAATCTATCTCTCAATCATACACAGTAGAGAAAAAAAGTGCCTTTAACTTTGATTTAAAAATGTTCACATGTGATGCTGACTTCAGCTCTGCTGACAGTTTGTTCCACTTCTTTGCAGCATAACAACTAAAAGCAGCATCACCATGTTTACTGTGAGCTCTGGGCTCCACTATCTGACCTGTGTCCATAGATCTGAGAGACCTGCTGGGTTCACACCTGACTAACATGTCACTGATGTATTCTGGACCAAACCCATTCACAGATTTATACACCAGCAGCAGAACTTTAAAGTCTATTCTGAGGCTGACTGGGAGCCAGTGTAAATACTTTAAAACTGGAGTGATGTGCTCTGACCTCTTTGTTCTGGTTAAGACCTGAGCTGCAGCGTTCTGAACCAGCTGTCGCTGTTTGATGCTCTTTTGGGGGATTCCTGTCAGAAGACCATTACAATAGTCCAGTCTGCTGGAGATAAAAGCATGGACCAGTTTCTCCTGATCTTTCTGAGTCATTAAACCTTTCACTCTGGAGATGTTCTTTAGGTGGTAGAAGGCTGTTTTTCTCATAGATTTGATCTGACTGCTGAATGTAAGATCTGAGTCAATCAGAACACCAAGGTTTTTGACTTGGTCTTTAGCTTTTAAAGATCGAGACTCAAGATACTTGCTGATAGCAGTCCTCTTTTCCTTGTTACCAAAGACAATCACCTCCATCTTGTCATGGTTTAGTTGAAGGAAGTTTTCACTCATCCAGCAGTTTACTTTTTCTAAACAGTCACACAACACCTCAATGGGACCATAGTCATCTGGGTTCAGTGATAGATATAGTTGTGTGTCGTCTGCGAAGCTCTGATAATCAACCTTACAGTTCTGTAAAATTTGTCCTAAAGGAAGCATATAAAGGCTAAACAGAAGGGGTCTAAGAACAGAGCCCTGAGGAACCCCACAGGACATTGGTAATCTGTCAGATTCAAAGTTTTCAATGCTTACAAAATAACTTCGCTCCTCCAAGTAGGACTTAAATCATTGCATTACTTTTCCATTTAGTCCAACCCATGTTTGCAATCTGTGCAACAAAATTGTATGATCTACCGTGTCAAATGCAGCACTTAGATCCAATAGAATGAGAACAGATACTTTTCCTGAATCAGTGTTCAACCTTATGTCATTGATCACTTTGATAAGAGCAGTTTCAGTGCTGTGATGAGAACGAAAACCTGACTGAAATTTACCAAATATTTAGTTCAATGTTGAGAATTGACTCAGTTGGTTGAAGACCACCTTCTCAATGATCTTGGCCATGAATGGAAGGTTGCTGATAGTTAGCCAGTATAGAGGCATCCAGTGTTCTCTTTTTTAACAGAGGTTTCACAGCAGCTACTTTAAAAAGCAGTTCATTAATGTCTAGGGGACAGAGTTAATTAAAACATGATTAAGTATGAATAAAAGTTACAAAATGAAATTAATTGTCTTTATGTATTCTTTACTTATTATTGAATAATGATTTGGTGAAATGTAATAATGTTTCTCGTAATCATTTACTTGTGGTGTTTATTAAGTAAGGTGTTACATAACATTAGCAACCTGACATAAATCTTAATAAATGTATAAAGTGCCTCATGAGCATTACTTGTCATGCATTTGAGTCAAAGACATTAATAATTTTACAAGAGTGTTTAGTTAGTTTAAAAGTTACAAATAAGTTAATAATGTATAAAATAAACAAGTTAATTTCATGGTAAAATATGTTAAAAAAGAGTGATCAGAGTAAAGCTTCTTAACACAAATGATCTGTGTTAATAGCAGAGTGGTTGCTGATCTCACTCATAGTCATAGACAATCTTTGAAGTTTTCCTCGTGCAACAAGCTAGCAGTGCAGCAGAAACAAGGACAGAAAAGCCTCATAAACACGCTGTGTGGGCTCTAAAACGTTTAAACCTTTGAAAATATTCGTCTTTGTGAGTATTGAATGTTCAATGCACTTATGTAGA
This sequence comes from Gouania willdenowi, assembly GCF_900634775.1. NCBI lineage: Eukaryota > Metazoa > Chordata > Actinopteri > Blenniiformes > Gobiesocidae > Gouania > Gouania willdenowi. The sequence goes on along the minus strand of NC_041049.1, from coordinate 30,847,117 downwards.
GCCCAGAAATGTGCGGATTTATTACTTTGAGTAAGTTTTGTAAGCTCAGTGGCGTTTTCATTAGCCTGGTTACTAATGTATTTAATTTGTGTTAGCGAGCTGTCTGTTAGCATATCACATGAGTAATATAGATACTAATTGAATTTTTTTTATCTATGTTATACTTAATGCACAACATTGTCAATTGTCAACTTTATTGACTACAAGAGACCTCCGTAAATGCAAGAAAAGCAAGCCTTGTGTACGGCGATTTCTTTCATGGTTAGCTGGCTGTCTAGCAGCACACAGTCACGTGTTGTGAGGACAGCTCAGTAAAAAGACAATTAAAGATGTTTAAAGTAACAAAATGTCTTCTCAACAGGTTTAAACAACACAGAGTTTAGGAAAAACTATCTGAGAGACTATGAGCAGCAAAATGATGCAGATGCAGAACATTGTTCAGATGTTGATGCAGAGCAGCTGGATGCTACAGGCCAACCGTTGGACATGCCTGTAAACTCCACCGCTGTTCGACACCAGGTCCAGGGCTACCAGCAGGCGGTCCTACGCATCATCAGGGTCTTCAGCCGCTAAGGCCTAAGGCGAGGATGCAAGCAGCCAAAGTTCAACTAGCCTTTGCTGAAAAAGAGGCTAATATAATAAAGCAGAAGGCAGATTTAGATGCCAGCCTTGACATTCTGAAATGTCAAAAAGCAGTGGCTGCAGCTGAAGCAGAAGATGCTGCCTACGGAGAACTTAAAAATGAAGGTGAGCTGAGCCTCTTAATACAGTACAACGAACCAGTGAATATGTTGCACAACACCGTGAGTTACTCTTTTCTGCAGCTTCTGACAGGCCACGACTACTCACAGAAACAAGAGACAATCAGTCAGTTAACCAGCTAACTACTGCAACCCTGTATGTTCCTCCTCCAATGAAACAAGAACAGGTTCCTGGGTGTACAAAAAACACCCAATAGCTCACACCTTTCAACCTCCAAACAACAACTTGGCTGAGTCTAATGGAGCACAAGATTTTTCAAAGTATCTCATCAGCAAAGATCTAGTCAGTGCTGGCTTACTGCATTTTGACGACAAGCCTGAGAACTATTATACTACTCATTTCTTGGGACAACTGAAGACTTAAATTTGTCAGCTAGAGAAGACCTGGACCTGATCACAAAATGGTTAGGACTAAAATCTTCAGAATAGGTAAAGAAAAGGAACTGTGCTGTAACACCCTCAATTCCTCTGCAGGTGTTAAAATGGTCATGCAGCGCCTTTAAGAGTGTTGAGGATGCACTCCTACAAAAGGTAGAAGGCTTCCCAAGACTATCAAATCAGAATCAGAATCAGAATCAGCGTTTATTGACCAGGTACAGTTTAGAACAATACGAGGAATTTGACTTGGTAGTTGCAGTGAAAGAAGACACATCAACACACCGGGGCAGCCTTTTGCGGCGCCCACATATTAGGTGAAAAAGGGATCAATAACAGGAGGAGAGGAGGGGTGAGGGGGAAAAAAAACTGCCAGTTTGAAACTGATTTCCCTAAACAGAGAAAACAGTGTGAAACCAGGAAAAAAAACCGCCTCTGCAAACATAAATGTAAGCATGACACAGTCAAACAACTCGAGACAAGGCATGTGGGAAGGGTTAGGTGGGAGGTTGGCTGGGGGAGGGGGTCAGGTGGGAAGAACAGCAGGATTCCAGCCGTTTGGGGACATGGGCGTGCTGCCAATGGGCGCTGCAACCACGCCTCCATGCAGCTGTGGATGGGGAGGTGGGGAAAGATGGCCAACGAGGCATTTGAAGTTGAAGACCTGTAGCTGCGTTACTGACAACCAGATGACGTGTGGAAAAGTTCAGCATCAACAGTTCCAGGAGGAATGTAGGGAAGGAGCGGGGGGAGGGAGTGGGGGTAAGAGCCGCCGTCTGCAGAAACTTCCTGGTGATAAGAGTTGAGACAACCTTGGCTTTAGCCTTGGCTAGCTGGGGAGCCGAAAGGGAGATAAGCAATGTGATTTGATACAGGCTATGTTAATTTCCAATAGCCTTCTGTCCTGGGTCTCTCTGCTGTAATCCAATGAATGGCCTAGTTTCCACTTCCAAGCCGGGTCTCCAACTTCTCCCAGTTGTTATCCATAACGCGTAGACGATCCAAAAGCAGCTCTTGCTTGCTTTTGATATCGATCAACACATGAGTCTGAGTGTTCAGAGCCCTGCTACATCCTTCAGAAATCACTGGCAGCTTTTCCAAAACAGTCGCCAGCGTAGTACGGACTTTTCGATAGATTAGGAAGCCACCAGTTCCGATCAGCAGCATGCCTACTATCATTATTCCAATCATGTAGATGTCCTCCACGTCTTCCACGGAAAGGATGGACAGACACACAACTCGCCACTTGTTCCAAGGGTCAAGGGTGTATCCAGCCGCAAACGTCCCGCTTGGACATGCGGGTTCACCACCCCCGGTTCTTTTCGTCGAAAAAATCTGATCGATAGCACTGAGAGACCAACTAATTAATTCCATTATTCCGGTTTTGGATGAGTTACAGAGAGAGGCTCTTGTTAGGCTTCACAAGACCAGACAAAGCAGCAAATAAAGACAATGGTAGGCCAAGAGAACTTGGAGACTTCCTTTTAGAGTTATAGTGTGCTAAAGCAGATGGTGCACTACCAGGTCTGTTGTATCTCAACACAGCTTGAGGAGTAAGGCCAATAGCAGAGAAACTTCCCTTCAACTTACAGGAAAAGTGGACCACTGTGGAAACACAATATAAAGTAAATCATTGTGTGTCATTTCCTCCTTTTTCAGTGCATCTTTCAAACAAAGTCAAATAAACTAAAAGGATGGACAAGTCTTAAAGAATGTATAAACGCAAAAAAAAAACTGACTGAAGCTGAAAACGTTATCATTCACTCAGTACAGCAGGAAGCCTACAAATAGACATTAAAAAAAAGATAGAAAGAGGAGAACGGATAAACTCCAAAAATGACGCACTCAAAAAGCTTAATCCGGTCACGGACGAAGATGGACTATTAGGAGTCGATGGACGTCTCTCTTCTGCTGACCTTACAGACCAAAAAGCAGAGGAAAAGTACCTCTAGGAGGGGTGCTCGTGGACATTTAACCCCCCCACATGCTTCCCACATGGGAGGGTCATGGGAGTGTCTTATAGGGGTGGCTAGGTGCATCTTAGATGCAACCGCTGAGCTTGCAGTGACTGGACTGAAGTGAAACCTGAAAGTTGTTTAAATGTTTGATTTATCAGCAAAACGATCACTATGAGTCATTTAACCAGTGGGATGTAGGAAACAGGAGAACGCTGTTCCATTATCTGTCCTTTGTGTTCAAGTGAGTTACAACTTTTTACGATTTTACAATTTTTAGTTAAATGTCAGACATAAACAAAAGCCCATTATTTTTTTACATGTTTATTTACTATATTTTAAAACAACAACAAACGACTTTGCATACATATACATGCTTATTTACATATATTTACAATTTAAGATGCAGGGGATAAAAGAGTGCAATGTGGTTTTTGCTAAAAGAAAGAGTGTTTTCTCCAGTCTTTTCTTTCTTTACGTCCTTAAATTTGGTTTTCTCGAGTGTTTCTCTCTTTTTCAGCTCCCTTTGCCTCCTCTTGGGGGTCTCCTTCTTTCTGCATTGTTTTATTTCAGCCTAGGAGTCCATAAAAACATTGTTCTTCTTTGAAATCTGCACCTGCTGCTTCAAAACCTCCCTCCTTCTGCTCTAGTGTCCATTAAATTCAGCCATCTTTAATTGAGCAGATGTTTTCAATTGGTCAGTCATCTTGTCCCGGTCCTGAAGCTGTTTTGAAGCTTCAGCAGCATCTTTCTGCTGGACGTGTAGGGCAGATGTTAGGGTCTGTATCTCTGATGACAGTGTGGTCACTGTATCCTCATGGTACTCAGGGAGGGTTTCCTTTACAGATATCAGCTTCTCCTGTTTCTCAGTCAAGCTCTTCTCCAATTCAGTTCTTCTCACTCAGGGCTTGGTTGGCCTTTTTTAAAATGAGGATGTCATTGTCCTCTTTCTGATCCATCAAATCCCTCCAATCCATCTTCCGGTCAGTGAGCTGAGTGATTTTATCCTGGAGCTCAAGGTTGACTTTTTGGGTCTCCTCCTGCTGGTTTTGAAGAGCCTTCATTAAAGAAAGGACTTCCTCCATCAGTTCAGCATTGTACGGTTTTAATGGACTAACTAACTTTAATCCACTAACTCACACCGTAAAGGGTGCGTTTCGCTGGTGAAAAGTGTGTCACTCAAGCTCGGACATCGGATTGCTGTCATTTAACAGTTTTATTTCAATTCACCGCTAACTATTACTAGCACAGTAACCGTGTCGTTTGCCAGCCAGGTAATCAACTGTAACGACATAAACAGACACACCCACAACATTAACAACACGGACATATTATCGACTGTATGAACTGCACACATGAACATTTAAGTAGTTACGGGTTTAACATCAACACGTTAACTCACCAGCTCAGCTTCACCAGTCAAAACAGCGACATCCGTACAAATGAAATCCGGCAGGTAAACACATACGCGGGTAACACACATCACGCCCTATATTTTCTTAGATTAATCCGCCCCAAATAAAATACAGAAAAATGCGATAATTCTATAACATAATACAGAGTGTTTGGTTGGCGATAAATCAAACAAATAAATTATACACCAACATGTGAAAAATAGGAGAACTCCACACACCTCCCACTTGGGCTACTTGTCATTGACCGAGTAGGCCACAACAACCACTAACAGTACAAAATAATGCAAAACAGAACATGCAAAAACCCCTCAGTCAACAAAATTAAAGAGACAGCATTTAACTGTACACTGAAACAGTTTGGTCAGAATTCCCACATTAAGATGACCACAGTCCGTAAGCACCTCTCAGGTACTTAGGGGAGCAAACGAAAGCTCCCTTGCTCCTCTACTGGCAGTAACACTACCAGCCTCCTTACATCCCTGTGGAGTATGGTGGTAGGACATGACTCCTTATCCATCCTTGCCTGGGACAGATTGATGGGACGACTATGACAAGTCTTCACTTTCACGTCCCGGACAACTCCCTTATCATCTGGATACGCCTCCTCAACACGGCCCAGTTTGAATCGACCCCGGAGAGCGTTTTGGTCCGCCACCCAGACCACGTCTCCAACTGAGACATTTCTAGCAGGAGCGTGCCACTTTTGTCGAACAAACAGGTGAGGCCCTGCCAACTGGCTCCAACGTTTCCAGAACTTATCCACTTCCACCTGGACTGCACGCAGACGACTGAAGGGGTAGGCAGGAAAGTCAAAACCGTGATTGTCACCTCTGGGCCCCGCCCGACCCAACAGCAATGAGTTCGGTGTCACAACGTCCACAGTCTCGTCCTGAACCTGTGCTCTGGCACTGATGGGCCTCTCATTCGAGAGGTTAGCAGCCAGGTAAAGGAGGGTTTGGAACTCCAGCGTAGTCAGGTTTCCTTCTTCACCAACGCTGCTCAATGACCTTTTTAGCACACGGACAGCTGCCTCCGCTGCCCCATTTCGATGCGGTGAGTCCGCTGGGCTAAACTCCCACAACCAGTCAGTCCCAGCCACAGCCGCTCTCTTTTGGACTCCTTCTTTGTCGATACACGCCAGAAAACTGTAGAGATCCTCAAGCGCAGGTCTGGCCCCCACGAAATTGGTCCCCTGGTCAGACCAGAGCCTCCTGGGGTGGCCCCTCAGAGCGGTCAACCGCTGATACGTCTTGAGAAAACCCTCAGTTGACAGGTCTTCAACTACATCTGCATGAACCGCTCTTGAGGCCATACAACTAAAGACTACGCCCCAAACCTTTTTCTTTGTTCGCCGCCTCACTGAGTCCCTGACTGTGTACGGACCAAACAAATCCAACGTCGTATACTCAAAAGGGGCTGCTGGTTTCGTGCGTACAGTGGGAAGATCTCTCATTACTTGAGTGCATAGTTTAGCTCTGCACTTCCGACAATGTACACATAAGTCGATTACTTTGCGTGCAACCCTAGGACCTTGCACTACCCAGGCCCTTTTTCTCATTCGAAGGAGGGTGCCAGCAACACCTTCATGGTTAGCACGGTGGCCTTCTTCGGCAAGGAGGGTACTGATCCGCTCTTTGTAGGGGATCAGCGGAACCCCAGGTCTCTCCTCACTAACAGACTGGACCCGGCCATAGCACAACAAGAGGCCCGACTCATTGTCCTTGTTCACAACCAGGCGGTTGATGGTCGTTGTGGGGAATGTCACGCCTGACTGGGCAGCGAGGCATAAGTCCTGGAACGCTTCAGCACGCTCCTGGACTGTGAGCACTGCCTCCCACTGTCCTCGCTCGCTGGTTCGACCCCTGCTGAGCAACCAGAAGTGTACGGCTCTGCGAACATATCCCACAGTCCCACAGAGTTTGGTTAGTGTATCGAACCTTGACAGATCCATTTGACTTATGAGCGCCGAACCCCAAAACCTCTTCGTACTGTGGGTGTTAGATGCTACCGATGCCAATCCCGTAGCATTCCCACTAGAATTGTCCAGAGTAGACAACCTTTTTGCTTGGACTCTCGTCATGACGGCGGAGAAAGCTTTTCTCTGGAGCTTACTCACGACCTCCCTGGTACTGGAGGCCACCTCTGCAGCAGACTTCATAGGCCACTCCTTTACTGGCCTGGTTAGAAACTCGGGACCTCTCTGCCATAGGGAATCACTGTCGAGCTGTTCAGGGGAACACCCTCTTGTGACTAGATCGGCCACGTTGCACTGCCCCGGGATCCACCACCAGTCAGTCACAGGTCCGGCCTTCTGTATCTCACCCACACGATTGGCGAAGAAGGTCTGGAACCCATAGCTCTCCCGCTGGATGGCGCCCAACACAGTCTGACTGTCGACAAAGTGGTACCACCTGTCCACGTTCAACCGCCCATGTTTCAGTACATATCCCTTCAGGCGCGCAGCAAAGACAGCTCCGCAGATCTCTGCTTTGACGGCGTCGCCCTTCTGGTCGAGTGGAGTCAATTTAGCCTTTGATTCCACGAGCCGGATCACAACACCCTCTGTCGTCTCCCAACGCAGGTAGAGGACCGCCCCATAAGAGTCACAGCTCCCGTCGGAGAACGAGACCCCCCAGGGTTTACCCATCCAGCCAGAAGGTGTAATACTTCTCGGGAAAGTGATGGTATTCAACCGGGCATACTCTTTGAAAAGCTCAATTGCCTTCCCGCGTAGCTCCTTAGACAATGGTTTGTCCCATGTGTCCTTGGTCAATGACCCAGCCTCCTGAAAGGCCCTCCTGACTAGAATGACACCCTTCTGTTTCAGGGGCGTCACCAGACCAAGGGGATCGTAAAGACCAGCTACCTGGCTCAGTAGCATACGACGGGTAAGAGGAACTGGCGTCTTCTCCTCTATGTCCTTCACGGCAAGATCAAGCCCAGTGCGCATCTTTTTCTTTCTTGTGGAGAAATTAACAGCAACCATAAGGAAGAGCTTGTCTTCGCTTACGTGATAACCAACCCCAAGAGCTTTATTGTCCTCATCCCTCAACTGGTTGGGCAATACGATGGTCTCTGGCTTGGTGGGAACACCGCCTTGCCTCCCACTTTGACCAGACCGCACCCAAGGTTTAAGGCAAAAACCCCCAGTTGCGAGGATGGTCTCAACTCCCACAAGGATCTCGCTCAGTCTTTGGGGGTCATTGTGGGACACCAGTATGTCATCTACGTAGGCATTGTCTAAGATAACATGTCTCTCTTCTACTTTGTCAGCAAACTGCGGGAGGTTGGCAGTTTCCCGCATGGCCACCTGTGCGATGCAACCAGCCGGCTTATCGCCCATATTCACCCGTACCACAGCGTAGTCCTTGATGTCGTCTGCTGGTGAGTCCCTCCACAGAAAGCGGTGTACGTGCACCTCCTGATCCTCCAACCACACCGAGTTGTACATCTTGGACACGTCTCCAATCGCCGCGTGCTCTCCCTCACGGAAACGAAGCAGCACTGCCCGGATGGGGTTTAAGATGTCTGGGCCCTTAAGCAGGATGGAATTCAGGCTGACACCCCTAAATTCCTGACTACTGTCCCAGACAAGCCTCACTGGAGTGGAGACAGAGTGCGGGTTGGGTGCTGTCAGGTGGTTCACCCACCACACGGCTCCGTTCCACTTGTCCATCACAGTCTTGGAAAGCTAGACTGCAGCCCCCCTGGCAACCATATCATGCACCTGCCTGGCGTAGGCTTCTTTCCACACCGGATCCCTCTCGAGGCGTTTCTCTGACTTCAGGAACGTTGCCTCGACGGCCTTGCGATTATTAGGCAGGGTAGCAGGGTTCTCTTTCCATGGATATCTGGCGTCCCAGTGGGGTTTATCGCTGTGATTGTCGCTCATCTTGAAGGTTAGTCCACCCCTGATGATCTCCAGCTCTCTCTCATCAGCGAGAGACATCTCCTTTCCCCCAGGAGCGCACTTTCCACAACGACACCCGCCACACACAGGGTCGCAGGCAGCGCCAATACTGTCCCACTGCAGCCACTTAACAATCTCAGCATTGCACGTAGCCGTGGTCGCAGCTTTCCCACTGCGCTCTAGCTTTGGGTAATGGTTATGGACCTTGACCCTCCTGGACTCTGTCCTCATGGAACACGCAAAGTGGGTTGATGAGCGGCGTACAGTCACCTCCATGTCCTCGAATAGGTCCGGGTGCACGCCACTAACAGTCTTTCCGAGTGGGCCGTCCCACAATACCAGGTCGCCACACCTCATCATCCTTTGGGGGGCCAGTCGACCCTCCCGTGTGCTGATAAGTAGCTCGATCTTTTTTGGGCGAATCAGCTCCCCTGGTTTCACATAACCCGGGAAGAACTTTTCCAAGCACCCAGAGTCCACTGCATTGTCCATTTTTGCGATCTCCCCCAAACCATAGCAGACCATCTCATGGAGTCGCCACGTCCCCTTCTTTGTGGCAACTTTTATGTTCACAAAGTACCTTTTTGTCTCTACTTTTGTCTCCATACCACCCACACCATACACAACCAGTGTGATTGGCTCACCCGACAGTCCCAGTCTCTCTGCTGCTTGGTGGGTGATATAGTTAGTGTCGGAGGCTAGGTCGATTAGCGCTCCGACCCAGTCTCCCCTCTTAGTCGTGACGTCCACCAACATCATGAGGACTGGGTGCTCCTTCAGACCATTCTCACCCACCAAACCTTTGCCAGCACACACCGTTGATGACACTTTATTTGTGCATGCCTTTCGAACAGCCTCCAGCTGCTCCGGGGTCAGGCCTAGACCTGCGAACAAAGCCTCTTGTTCTTCGGTTGGACCACGGGGTTCTCTCCTCTTATCCCCCTTGACCTCCTGTCTGAAAGTGTCTCTCTTGGCTGGGGGCTTAAGGCACAGGAAGAAATTGTGATCTGGGGGGGTGTCACCCTTCTTGCATTCATCACCACGGCACAGAAAGTTATTATTGCACGGACCACCACTCCCATGAAGGTCCAGGCATTTAGGGCATGCTTTGGTCTTTTTCACGTAAGTCCTTCTCTCTGATGGGTTGGCCTTCTTGAAGGTCTTACAGCGATATAAGCGACCAGTATGTCCCTCTTCGCCACATATGCTGCAAGTATTTTGTGAAGACTCTGCTCTCGCCGTAGCCTTGGTGAACGAACGTCTCTCTGGCTTCCGATCCCCCGTCCTCTCCTTTGGCTTCTCGCGGGGGCTCAATTCACCTAATCTGGCAGAGTTTGACCGTCTGGTGGACTGTAACTGCTCCAATTGCACCAGAACAGTTTTCTGATCTCTCAGGAATTGCCATAGTTTATCAAACCGGTTACGGGGGTTAACGTCATTGACTGCGTCACACCGGTACAAAAGCCATCTTTCTTTCATACTGTCTGGTAGCTTGCTCTCAAGTGATCGGATCACCAACTGGTTTTTTATGGCGTCCTCACAACCCAGGTCTATAAGGTCCAATAGTGCCCTTTCTACTGCTTGGATCAACTGCAGCGCCTCCCTTGGTTGGTTGTTGCGCACACCTGGTAATTCCTGAAGCTCCAACACAATGTCATCGGCGATTTGTGACATGTCCCCATAACAGTCCTCCAAAACCCGGAAGACTTCATCTGCAGTACGACAATGAGACTGTCTGAGCTCACTTTTCACTGAGTCTGTGATGCTGTTCAGCAGGTGGAAGAGCCTGCACTCTGGGGAGCCTGTGGGTTCTGCTAATGTCTGAAGTGTCCCCCAATTACTCTTCCAACGCCAATAGCTCCTCCTGTCCCCAGAGAACTTAGGCAGACTTAGGGGTGCGAGTGCAATCCTAGGTCCGACTGACCCTTGAGAGATGACAGATGTGCTCCGACCTGCTCCGACGCTTTCTCGTAGCACAGCGTGTTCTCCTCGCTGCTGCTGCGGTGTGCTGGAGAAACTAGGATCAAACGTTGGGCTCATGAGCCTATGTGATGGTTGTCTCTCTGTTGGAGCTGGGGGAGATCCTAAAGGACCACCCGCATCTTGAGCTCCACCAGGACTGTCCACATTACCACTCAGCTCGCTGCTTCTCGCTACAGCGACTTGGTTGGTTGCTGGGTCCACGTCTGCAGTATGTGCACCATCGGTGGAGGGTTTACCAGCGGTGGTTGTTGCTCCTCCTTCCATGCTGCCTTTACTGTCGCCCTCGTCTTCACTACTAGCCCGGCTACTGCGATCGCCATGCGCCGACTTCCTGCTTTCACGCATGGAACTCTCTAGTGCAACAGAAGCCATTCTCCTCTTCTCCTTGAAGTCTTTGAGGCAGGCCCGCATGACAGTCACCTCCTTCTCCGGGACGTAGCGATTCCAGTCCCGCACGAACTGCTCCAGCTCTTCGACTCTGCCACCCAATGCAATGAGCACCGAATCATACTGCTCATGGGTTATGCGACGTGACTGGAGTGCTTTAGCTTGATCCAAAATGTCCTGAAGGTCAGCCGTTAGGCTTTCAAACTGACCTGATGCACAGCGGGACCATGATGCTTCTTTCAACTTCAGTTCAGTGTCCTGATATTTTGTGCGGCAATCGTGTAGTTTTCTCTGCACACCAGCTATTTCAGCTGTAAATCCACTTGCATCCTCCTCCTCCATAACAGCGATGTAATCAAAACTGCTATTACACATCTCTTCATAACTGATCTTGAGTGCCCTCATTTCAGATGTGAGGTCATATTCAGTTAAAAGGTCCATGTTAAACACAATAGCATTGACCTTCCTGTTAAAAACACCTTGTGCAGAAGATCGCTTTTTCTTTAATTGTTCACAGTCTGCCATTCTGTCTTTTTTAGCGCACTTCCCTGCGGACTTTTTTGTTGACGTACACTTCCGGTGCGCACCAACAAAATGGCGGCAACCTACTTCCGGTTGTTTGGTGGCTAGTTAGCAAGCTAACACTGTCTCTCTGCGGCGAACGGCTTATCCTATGCCGTCGCACTAAACAGTCACAATCAAAGTCACTCACAGCCCAGCAGCTGGCCACACGATGACCTCGTTGATGGCTTGATTCGAGTCTGCAGCGTTGTCGATCGGCCGGAACGCTCCGCGGCCGGGCTCCGTCTAATCGCTGGCTCGCTGTAGTTCACACTGTCCCACCTCCGCTTCTCCGTCGCGGGGCCGGCTTGGTGTTGATTACTGTACGGTTTTAATGGACTAACTAACTTTAATCCACTAACTCCCACCGTAAAGGGTGCGTTTCGCTGGTGAAAAGTGTGTCACTCAAGCTCGGACATCGGATTGCTGTCATTTAACAGTTTTATTTCAATTCACCGCTAACTATTACTAGCACAGTAACCGTGTCGTTTGCCAGCCAGGTAATCAACTGTAACGACATAAACAGACACACCCACAACATTAACAACACGGACATATTATCGACTGTATGAACTGCACACATGAACATTTAAGTAGTTACGGGTTTAACATCAACACGTTAACTCACCAGCTCAGCTTCACCAGTCAAAACAGCGACATCCGTACAAATGAAATCCGGCAGGTAAACACATACGCGGGTAACACACATCACGCCCTATATTTTCTTAGATTAATCCGCCCCAAATAAAATACAGAAAAATGCGATAATTCTATAACATAATACAGAGTGTTTGGTTGGCGATAAATCAAACAAATAAATTATACACCAACATGTGAAAAATAGGAGAACTCCACACAAGCATTCTGCACTTGAATACCCTCGGCGTTCTCCAACCTGCGCACCTTAGCCTTGTTGTCATCAAGCAGCGCCCTCGCCTGCTTTTCATTGTCCCATTCAAATGAAATGTGTATAAATTTTTGACATAATTACTTGCACTTTTCAGAAAAAAACAACTAAATGTGTTTTGAGAAGTATTTCCAACATTGTATTTTAAAGCTGAGTAAAAACTTTAAATAGTGACTCCCTTCAGGTGTCTTTAATCTCTCAACACATTGCTCTTTGTTAAGTTCAACTTACAGTAAATACATTTTAATGTGATGGAATAAAACAGTGCAGGTGAACGATCACTTACAAATTACTCACATTTTAATCAAATAAATCGCAGTCATCCTAATAATGAACTGAAATGAAATTTGATGTGAATTGTTTTCAGGTTTGTAAAATTATTGCACCTTTAGGACCACTGTCCTGTTCTTGCCTCTTGTATGGCAGGTTCATCTTAAGGCTGGGATACACTGTGCAATTTTCTCAATCGTTGTACTCAGCTCCAGCTCAAACTGTGCGACCCATGTACAGGGCCCGAATGTGCGCAGCTCACGATTCATGTTCTCACACTGTACGGACAGACACTCTGACACGATCTGACTGCTCACACTGTACGTTCATACACAACACGTCGGGGTCTTGTTTCCGGAAATGCAACGTACAAATTAGAAGAAGAAGAAGAACACTGAAGCGTTGCCATTAAAACAGACGAAGAAGAAAAACCCGGAAGTGGAGAGACACTCGCAAATCTCAGCAAAAAGAGCTTTAAAAAAGAAAAGACGGCGATGTGATGGACCAGGAACTGGCTGGACTATACTTACCAGACGTGGGAAGTATAGTCCGTCAATTTTACAGCGGTCCTACGATGTTCGCGCATGCGCAGTGTGAGAATTTACAGTAAGCCGGTCCGTGGCACTACTTCAACTGTGAAATCCCCTCACGAGAAGCTCACGAGGAGCGACTCGACCTACGATTGCTGACAGGGAGCTGGTCGTATACTACACGATGCATGGTACACGATCCAGCAGAAACTCGCACGATCCCACAAAATAGTCGCATGAGTCGAAAATCGGCTCAAAATGGGCCAAAAATCGCAGTGTATACCTGCCTTAACTCAGCCACATCCCTGAACAATGAGGACATTTGGGAAGTTTTGGGTTTGTAGGCAAGCTGCAAAAAGACCCAGTATGTACTATATGCTGGAAAAAAGTCCTGGTATGTCCTGTGTAGGTCAGAGGTAGGCAACGCTTATCACTTTTGGACCCATTTCCTACTGAAAAGAAAGCATTAGCAGCCACAAACCCTTTCAACATTTAAAATGAAGATAAAACTGTATATATTATTGTTTTTCACCTATATGCTGTATGTTAACAAAACTATTTTATGTTACAGTTATGAAATCAGTGAACTGGTAGAAAGAAAACAAGATGCTGGGTTGAAGGTTATCTTTAAATAAAATACTAAATGTCCATTTGAGGTTTTGGTTATTTGGACAGTGATCAAGTTAAAGTCCCCAAAAAATATACATATCTGATGTGTTTATTCTGCACTTCCTAATAAATGCGAGTGCCTTGACTAGATGGAGTGGAAGGATAAACTCTGCATGATGACCATACTGCCACTCTGTGGACAAAGTAGTGCATAACTTATTCACTACTGTCCGCTATACAAAGATACTATAAATGCAAGATGCTTTTACAGTTTTTCATAGTCGTGTTGGTGCATTTATCAGATCAAAATTAAAATCCTCAAAACTACTTGTTCAATCTTCACATCATTGTTTCACTTGTGAAATGAATGTATACATTATACAAGTTTCACTTTTTGAATGGAATTACTGAAATAAATCAACTTTTTCATGATATTTTAATTATATGACCAGCACCTGTATGTGCAACTAAGAAAATGACATCCATGCAATTTCTACTTGTTACATTTCTGATGATAGAATATAAAAATTCTTAGAAAAGATACGAAAGATGTGATAATGACTAAGAAAGTTAGCTGCTAAAAATAGATAGATAGATTTTCTCTATATGTTGAATCTTGTACACTGCACTGTTGTTGGATTTTCAGTCCAGCCTGTTGTTGATGGAGACACACATGCACCCACTCCTCCACCATGGTAGATCACCATCTTGGTTTTATTCACATTCTCATTCTAAACTCCCTCAGTACTGCTCTGTCCTCTTGTCCCGCGTCTCCCTTACACACCAAACCTCAGCAGAGTCATCAGAGACCTTCTGCAGGTGGATGGACTCAGAGTCATATTTAAAGTATAATCTGAGCTTTTTGCAGCAGGTAGATGAGGACATCATCAACCCTCTCAGGTGGCTCCTGATTACATAATGTGATTCAAGCAGCACATCAGCTTCAGTGGCTCCTCTGGTTCTTAGTCTTAAAAATCTGGACATAGTCTTTGGCTCTTTACTTTTCTTCTTTGCATGATTGTGAAGAAACTGTGTGACATGGTTTCTCTTATTAAAGGTAATTAGGAAAACTCAGACTGCTGCTAAAGGCTGGTCATGCCTTTATACAATGGTTTGGAGTAACGTAACATCCTCTGAATTTGTTTAAACAAATTGTCCCTGTTGGCATTCTCACTAGGCAAAATACTGCTGAAATCATTTAAATGGCACCAGTAAGGACAACTGCTATAACTCCACTTGTTACTGTACACCAGCGCTTCTCAAACTTTTTGAGTTTTTCCCACTTTGAGCAAAGGTGAACATTAAATCCCCACCTATGCCCAAATAATCCCGACAAATAACAATTTGTTATAACAATTAATAATTGAATAATTTATTGAACTAACAGGAAATAAGTAACATCATATTTCATAAGAAATCAAAAATCCACAAATAGATTAAGCTAATAAAAAACTAATCCAGGAAATAACCAAATTGTTTGGTATCTGTGACAAAAAGCTTAAGGGAAAAAAAGGACATTTGTGTTTTAAGTCAGCTATTAAAAGTTTGTTTATTGTTCTGCTTCATTTCACATGCCGACCTCAATTATTATTAATACCTATTAATACCATTTCTGCTACATTTTTAGGCTATTCATTATTACTTTATTCGTGTGTAGGTGTTTTGTTTAGTGTTAATGATCTTTATTGTCAATAAAGAAAGACTTTTCAGAAGATTGGCATGAAATTAGATATACTCCACCTGTCAAAACTCCATTCCCCACTAGGGGGCGCGGCACATGAAAATTCATTTGAAACTTGTAAAACCCTATACAATCTGCTTTGAACTATAAATGACCTTGTTGAATAAATGTATTCATTTGCTTTTTATTTTACTCCTAAAAATGGCAGAAGTTTTTTTTTGTTTGTTTTCCTGTCTTGTCAAATTGTCTATAATATCTAATTGTGTCCAACTTTTAATAAATCATTTATCAAACTTACACCCAGCCTTCATCCAAATCTATCTGAAGTGTGTCTGTCTTTGTGTTAAAGGGAGAACATTTCTTCCTCCACTGAATCTTAATCTGAATATTTAAGTTCTAAAAATTACAAATAGAAAAAAATGCAGCTGTTTATAACTAAGCTAATTCAAACACCACGTTGTTGTGAAGCTTCATTAATTTGAGTCTGGTGTTTGTGTGGTTTCATTCTATTTTTAAAGATTGCTTTAATAGGATTAACTCTAGGAATGTTTTCCTTTCTACTAAATGTAGATACCTGTTTTGAGTATATTTACATCCGTATATTTCCATTTAGTGGACTTTTAAATTAATTAGAAAACCATATACTGTATTTATTTTTTTTTAACTCGTTTTTCTCTATATTTTTTAATATATATTGAAGTGATTAATAAAAAGTGACGTCTTTCTTCTGTATTCCTCTTTAATTAGCAAGGCTGTATCTCAGGAAATTCTGGAACTATTGCACGGTTCACTCAATCCTGTCCAATCCGGTCCAGCCACGATTTTTGAGTCTCAACCTATGTTGAAGCATTTGATTGGTCCGCATGTACCACTGTCTAGCGTCTGATTGGCTGGCGGTTGTGCGTGGTGCGCAGCCATTGGCTGTTCGTCACGGGTTTAACTGAGTGGGCTCTTGGCAGTGTTCTGTGGTAAAACCAGTGCTGTGAGCACCACTGACCGGCGTCTGTCTCTCTGAGTCTGTCACACACTTTTCCGCACAATGAAGCGAGTTTGGCTCATCGCTGGCCTCTTCGTCCTTCTAGCTTTCGGTGAGTGTCTGATTATAAATAGTTTGATACCACAGTCGTGTCCTTTTCTTTGGTTTAACACCTCAGTTAGCATTAGCCTGTATGCTAGTTGAGTTAATTTTGTGCTTCGTCTGTCCATTCATAACCAAAGTTTGTTTTATTTAACAAGGTTAAGGCTGTCATGTGTAATAGCTTAACAGAACTACTCATTGTGTGTCTTGGTTAAACTAATGAGACATAATTGTTAGGGTTTTTCTAGAAGTTTCTAACAGCCATAAAGCACGTGTCATTTACGATATTAGCCAAAACTACAGTGTTATTAAATTATGTGAGCAATGTTTCATTATTACTAATGGCATTTCTTCAGTTTGATTAAAAAAAACTATATAAAATCGTGTAAAGCAGTAGCAGTGAAGGGTTTAATGAATGTGTCCATTTGCAGCTGCTGTGAAGGCTGAGGATGAGCTGGACGTGGACGGGACAGTAGAGGATGACCTGGGTAAAAGCAGAGATGGCTCCAGGACAGATGATGAAGCTGTGCAGAGGTTAGTGTTGAATGACCTGTAATCATTGCATCATTGGCAGGTCAATGAAACCTTACATTCACAGCACACGGTCACCTCAACTAAGTACTGTGTGTGTGCCTCATGCTACATCTTTGGACTTTCAAATTGTCACTTGTGAATAGAATAAGTTACTGAATCTGATGAGATGCTTGAAGGAAAACATGGAACCCATGACTTTATTACCTTCAGTCAACACTTGGAGTTTACAGCTGTGATTTATTAAGGAAGTGTTTCCTAGTACGTAATAGTATCCATATACCGGCATTCTATCCATATGAAAGATGTTACCGGAAGTCACGTGACCATTTTGTGCATTTAGGGTTAGTTAGTTTGTAACTTGGGATAGGGTTTGTTAGTCCGTAACTAGGGCTAGGATAAACGATTATTTTTTCAATGCATCGATAAATCTAACGATTCATTTTTCCTGTTAGATTTGATTATCTCCCCATTAAGTGACTAAAAATAATTCATACATGTTGATTTACATATCTAAAATGGAAAAAAAAACACATTAATTCCTTAACATTGCACTATGTGTATTGTTCTTTAATTCAAAATTCCCAAATAAAGTTCACTAAGAATATAAAAGTACAACATAATGCATTCAGAGTCAGAGGTAGCATTCAATAAAAACTAAAGGCAGTGTGAGCCGGCAGCCTGTCATGGTGTCCTTCCTGAATTAACAGAAATTAAGATATATGTTAAACACATAGGCCTAACTTACTGAAAAAAGTGCATCATTTAATTCTTCATTCACATGAAAATAACAACTTAAAGTAATTCACTCTGCCACTCACATTTTTCTTAGAGTCAAAATTCCAAACCCTAACACAAAGTGCTTTTCCAACAAAAAATAAGGGAAATTGGAAAATTGACAAATATGGAGTTTTATAATGTTCATTTTTAGAAAATTATAATCATGATGATGTCAATGAACTTGACTGGAACATGAACTGAAAATACAAGGGTCAGTCTTGGTCCCACACTAGGGGGAGATGACACAAAATGATAAAAACTATAGAAATAAATCTATTCAGGAGCAATTAAATACTGTTTTATTCCACTTATTTACAAAATTTTTTTGCGTCGATGTTATCAATTACGTCAACGCATTGTCCCAGCCTCATCTGTAACGTAGTTGACGTATTAAAGTAGCCCCTCATTGGCCAGTTTAGGTCACGCGGTGCACCTATCACGTTACCTAAACTGGCCAATGAGGAGCGTCGCATACGGATAGAATGCCGGTATATTGATACGTGTTGATTGCCACTGCCATTTATCAAAGTACTGTGGTCTGATCTCACGTGTGTCTTTGCTCTCAGAGAGGAAGAGGCCATCCAGCTAGATGGCCTGAATGCAGCCCAGATCAAAGAACTCCGGGAGAAGTCTGAAAAACATGCCTTTCAGGCTGAAGTCAATCGTATGATGAAGCTGATTATCAACTCTCTCTACAAGAACAAAGAGGTGAGCTGGAAAAAACGGCAAGCTTTACCAATTAGGTGTTGCAACACCGGACTAATTCTGTTCATTTTGTTTATTTTTAAGATAAAACAAGTCCCTAAATATCTACTAATGTAAAGATGTACTTAAAAAGTTCCAGAAAACTGTTCATTTCAACAAGTTTCAAACAGATTGGTTGTGTTTATTCATTAGTAAATCTGCCTGTGAACCTGACTTGCAGCACATGTTTAAAGGAACCTGTCTGAAGCCTATTTAACTGACAGATGTTGATAAATTAATTCTAACATCCAAAAATGGCAGAATTTACACTAATACTGCTCTTAGTGGAATATTTTGACACGCCTGCAATGTTGCATGCTTGACTGAATTTCATGGTTCTCACTGATTTACTTTTTAAAAGTTACTCGTGTTCTAATGTATTCTGTGGCTCTGAATGTGTTTCTTCCATAGATCTTCCTTAGGGAGCTGATTTCCAATGCCTCTGATGCTCTAGATAAGATCCGATTGTTGTCTCTGACTAATGAGGATGCAATGGCTGCCAACGAAGAGCTGACCATCAAAATTAAAGTAAGCTTTTCCTTCTGTTCTAGGTTTTTTGGATTGGTGTTAAATATATTTTGTTCTTGCCCACAGTCTGACAAGGAGAAGAACATGCTCCACATCACAGACACTGGCATCGGCATGACCAAGGAAGAGCTGGTGAAGAACTTGGGCACCATCGCCAAGTCTGGCACCAGCGAGTTTCTCAACAAGATGACTGAGATGCAGACAGAGGGCCAGTCCACCTCAGAGCTGATCGGCCAGTTTGGTGTGGGATTCTACTCGGCTTTCCTCGTCGCAGACAAGGTCATAGTGACTTCCAAGCACAACAATGGCACGCAGCACATCTGGGAGTCCGACTCCAATCAATTCTCAGTGATCGAGGACCCCCGTGGGGACACGCTGGGCAGAGGAACCACCATCACGTAGGTCTACACTAACTTTACAAAGCCTGTGAATGTGCTCTTAACTCACCTTTGAAGAGAATCTTTGATCATCCCACAGTGGGGAAATTTACTGTCACACTGTTTGTACACAATTTGTTTCAGTATGATGTGTGGTCAGAGACAGAATCAGCAAATATCTATAAGACATGGACTAAACCCTCACAGACATGTTTTTAAACAATATCACACATTTCCAGGGTGTTTTTTTTTTTTTTTACTGTTAAACAGGCGATCTAATATCTAGCTTTAGCAAGTGTAGCAAACAGCTGGACATCAAAGCTCGCACAGCGTTCATGGAGTAAATGACAATAGCTTAGCCATATTTAGGGATGAGTACTTCGACCGAATTCCTTTGGTACTATCTGGTACCAATTCCCGTAAAATCAAACCGTATTATGTTTCTTTACTAAATGCATCCTTGTGACTGCGAGGGAGTCGGCTATTTCCCATGCAGTACCTGTATACAACTTTGTCCCCACATTACTGCAGCTAAAATATCGCTTCGCTTTTTAAAATGTGCTGCAGACCGAGCCCCTGCTGAACTCCCGCTCCACACAGAAACATGACTGGTGTAAATGTGAGCTTCACTCTGGAATAGCGTACTGTACAGACTACAAGAGAGTTAAAGAGCAAGCTGCTAAGAGCTTCAGAGCAATGTCTGAAGCATAGTGCAGATATATATATGCAATATAGAGCCCTGTCACATAGAGCTGCTTTTTAATTTGTGCATTATATGTAGATAGCTGTAGTTAATGGTTTTCATGATGAACTAATGTTACACAATCAGATGCTGGTTTGATATTTGTTAGTTGTTTATTAATATGAAAAATAAATATGGTACATTGGAACCTTTTTGAAATTTTATTATTTATCATTTATTACCTCACAGGTACAGAGTATTGGTTCAAATTGGGGCTGGCCAAAAAATGGATTAATCACATTTTTGTAATTTCGAGTTAAGAAAAGAGAGAAAAATTCCCCACCACATTTTTTTTTGTTTTTTTTTTTTTTAACTTTTTCGCATTCTATGTGAGCCAGCCCCCTCTCTGTTTACATGTGTTTACCCTTTGAGTACGCTATGTGTGCCACAGGCATGTTTAATGTTTTATTCACACTATGCTAAGATGCTAAGGGAAGAGTTCATGTTTTAATTGTAATGTTATAAAATATGTAGTTTGATTTCTTGATCAGAATTTATAAGCTACTGTGAAGTTGCTATTACACTTTCTTAAACCTGGGTTAAAGCTTGAAATAGTTAAATGACAGAGCCTCATTTACTTTAGCTTTTGGGATTGTTCTATGCATTTTAACTCTTGAGAACAATTACAGCAATGAAGTTGCACTTTTGACAATAAATCTAATGTCTGCAGTCATTTTAATTGCATTAAAAAAAATGAGTATTGAATCTCAAATTTTCTTTGAAAGATGAGTTGTTTTTTTTTTTTAGGCAAAATCGCTCAGCCCGAGCTCAAATGTGAAAGGTACCAACTCTATTCATATTGAAGACTGTGTAAAGCAAATTCAGCCATTTTCTTCTAAGCACATTACAGTAAACGGGTTATAAATGGGGAGGAGGAATAAAAAAACAAGTGTATTAGCCTGTAATGACATTTGATTAGGGAAAGCAGGTGAAAGGAAACAGTTGTGTTAACTGAAACGTAATGTGGTAATTCTGACTGCATTAGTTTCGTGTTCAGCCAGGCCTAAATCAGCTGTTTTCACTACCAATCTCAGGCTGGTGCTGAAGGAGGAGGCATCTGACTATCTGGAGCTGGAGACGATCAAGAACCTGGTCAGGAAGTACTCTCAGTTCATTAACTTCCCCATCTATGTGTGGGCCAGTAAGGTGAGGGCATTTTTGTTTTTTTGTTTTTCCACTAATTTACTGATTCAGAATTTTCCCTCACCATGCTGACTAACTTCATCAATGAACATGTATTTCTTTTTGTCAATCTGACAGACGGAGACCGTAGAAGAGCCCATTGAGGAGGACGCTGAGGCAGCAGAGGAGCCAGAGAAAGAGGCTGAAGATGAAGCAGAGGTGGAGGAGGAGGAAGAGGATAAAGACAAGCCAAAGACGAAGAAGGTAGGAGTTTCTCACTCATTGTTAGGATCGTGGGAATTTGTCACCAAACTATTAAATCTATTTACCTAAAATTCTCCTTCAGTTTCCCAAGTAATCTTTCCTCTACTTATAGAATAATCTCAAACAATACCATTAAAATATATTTATTTAGTTTGAGGAAAGACATTCATCATTGACAAATGTAAGCAGGATACATACTCATCCCTTCAGGTTCAGTGCTTTATTATTCAGATCAGTTCTTAATTGCTGTACAGCATCAACATTAATCAGTTGTTGACATGTATTTAGTTTGCCTGCAGACATTAAAGGCACTGACTAATAATTGCATCTTGACTAAAGTAAACATTCATCTATTTTTCAGGGTTGGATGTAAGCCTGGGCAATATAACAATATATATCGCGATATCAATAGAAAATATATGCAATAGAATGTTCGATAATTTCACTGAACTCAGTTAAAAAAATGCGACCCAGAACCGCAAGGCATTCTGGGGGATGTAGGCAGATGAGCGGCTTGAACCGCTCCAAAAACGTAGCTGTGTACATTAGCAATTTCATGTTTCACTGCGGATGTACCGGTGCTTTGTTAAAGACCAGACATCCAACAAAGTGAACCAGTCCAAGATCCACCCAAAGTTTCCGCAAACAGGTTGACCGAGAGAGATGTATGCTGGAAACTCCACTAAAGCATGCTAAGCTAACCCACCGACACATTAGACTGGGCTAAAAGCTAATGCTAACCACCGTCTTACTGTCATCAAACCACAAATGACCACTGATTTACTCATGGTCAGATTTAACACTTTATGGAACATGTCGTTTGAAATAATTTAATTATATTTCACGTGTTCATAGACAAAGCGGGTCCCATCACAGTAATGTAACTATTGTGATAATTACACCAGAATATCGTTAGTACTGCTCTCAGTAATTAATGATTAAATTGTCACGTCTGATCTGGAGTAATTATAGGAAATCAGTGAGATATTTATCAATCGTAACTTTATGTAACTCATTATCAGATATCAATTAAACAAGGTTCAGCAGCAGTGGTTTATAATAAACAGTAAAAACATTATTGGAGTTATTTTTCCCTTTCATGTGCTTTTCTCCTTTTTTTTTTTTTTTTTTTTTTTTTTTTTTTTTTTTTTTTTTTTTTTTTTTTTTTTTTAGAAAATAATTTCATAGTAAATGTATTTACATTTGGCCTTTCTTCTTCTGTCCTTATTTTAAATGGGTTAAAAAAGACTCAATTATCGACATCGACTTATATCCAACAAACAC
Organism: Gouania willdenowi; assembly: GCF_900634775.1. Classification (NCBI taxonomy): domain Eukaryota; kingdom Metazoa; phylum Chordata; class Actinopteri; order Blenniiformes; family Gobiesocidae; genus Gouania; species Gouania willdenowi. Next base: position 30,824,323 of record NC_041049.1, on the reverse strand, counting down.
GTTTTCTTTGGGTGCTAGGCGGGGGTACACCCTGGACAGGACCCCAGTCCATCACAGCGGACAGTTAGACAACAACCTTATCTGATGCGACACCTTTTGTGTTTAACTTTAAGGATTAATTCTTAGATAGTTGTCCACTCAAGAGTAATGGTTAATTGTTTTATTTTATATTTTTTGAACTAATGGTAAAATGGAATTATAATTTAATTAGTATTTCTGTGGCAGGGTTTGTCAGCCTTTTTAACCCTAAAATCCTTTAAACAAACAAGACATTTTTCTAGAGATATATCCAGTGTTTTTTTTTTTTTTTTTTCCCATAAGTATATGAAATTGTTTTGGTTTTTATCACATGGTGAAGATGTTAAACTTTTCACAGGTGGAGAAGACTGTTTGGGATTGGGAACTAATGAATGACATCAAGCCCATCTGGCAGAGACCGGCCAAAGAGGTGGAGGAGGACGAGTACAAGGCTTTCTACAAAACTTTCTCCAAGGTGTGTGCATGTTGTAGTTGCTGTGAAGTTTAAATAAACTGCAGTGTATTTGTAATCCCTTAGTAAGTGTTGCTGTGTATAACATTGATCTGGTGGTCCCACAGGACAGTGACGACCCTCTGTCTCACATTCACTTCACCGCTGAGGGCGAGGTCACCTTTAGGTCCATCCTGTTTGTGCCTAAATCTGCTCCTCGTGGCCTGTTTGACGAATACGGCTCCAAAAGGAACGACTACATCAAGGTGCTTCAAATGACAAGTTTGTTTTGTTTCCTTTTTTTTGTAAGTAACCAACAGAGTAGTTAAAGCTCTTATTTCCTTCACAGCTGTTCGTTCGAAGGGTTTTCATCACTGACGATTTCAATGATATGATGCCTAAGTACCTGAACTTCATCAAAGGAGTGGTGAGTCACTCTTTATCACAATGAGAAAAATAAAGTTCATCCACGTTCACATTTTCTTAAAAACGAATTGTCTTAAAAACATATTTAAACTGTGAATGCATGTTTCATGTCTACAAGCATAATTCTCTAACTTCAAGATTTAAATTATTTTCCAGTTCATACATCTGAAAGTGTTTATAACTTGGAATGGAAAGGCTCTCTGCATTGCCAATATCACTTATTAATCCATGTCAGGCGGAATTAATGCATTTTTAAACTTAACTGGTGTTTATTTACATGACAAACATGCATTTTCTTTTTATTTTTAGCAGAGCTTTTAGAAACGGGTTAAGTTCTATGCTATGCGAGATTGCTTGCTTTCCTGATTTGATGTTGCTCTGATGAAATCCTTTGTCTGATAGGTGGACTCTGATGACCTTCCTCTGAACGTGTCCAGAGAGACTCTGCAGCAGCACAAACTGCTTAAGGTGAGCGCCTCGGAGCATGATGGTTGAGCAGAACAGAAAAAGGATGTCTGACGTTATCCTCAATCAACTGTGATTCATTTCAGTTTCTTTTGGCTAATGCTTAAAAATTATGCATCGTCAACTCATCTGCTTGGCAGTCAGAGGTGGTGCAATAGTTGGACTAAATGTCACTACAAAATGAGGCGGCTAGTTAAATTTTGGTAATTCTTGCTATGGGACCATGTGATGATACATTGTAATTCCAGGAAATGGAAAAAGGAAGTTAGGATGTGCTTCAGTACCCCCATCAGAATAGTCTCACTTTTAAAGATGTTCCTGTTCTAATGAGAAGATCTGTTGCCCTGCGTGTAAATATTTGTTTTCACTGAGTAAATGTGCTTTGTTCTAGGTGATTCGTAAGAAGTTGGTGCGTAAGACTCTGGACATGATCAAGAAGATGGCGGATGACGAATACAACGAGAAGTTCTGGAAAGAGTTTGGCACCAACATCAAGCTGGGTGTGATTGAGGACCACTCCAACAGGACGCGGCTGGCCAAGTTGCTGCGCTTCCAGACTTCCAACAGTGACACCGTGCTGGCCAGCCTGGAGCAATATGTGGAGCGAATGAAAGAAAAGCAGGATAAGATCTACTTCATGGCCGGCACCAGCAGGAAGGAGGTGAGAGAACGGTGGCTGGACTCCTGTACATTCCTGCTAAGAGCTCTAAATCCATCTGGTGTGTCTTCTTGCTCCTCAGGCTGAGTCCTCACCATTTGTGGAGAAACTGCTGAAGAAGGGCTATGAGGTGATCTATCTGACAGAGCCTGTGGACGAGTACTGCATCCAGGCTCTGCCCGAGTTTGATGGAAAGCGCTTCCAGAATGTGGCCAAGGAGGGAATTAAATTTGATGAGAGTGAAAAAGCAAAGGAGAAGAGGGAGGATCTGGAGAAGCAGTATGAACCTCTGACCACCTGGCTGAAGGACAATGCCCTTAAAGACAAGGTATGAAGGTTTAACCTCTCATTGCCAATGCTTGCCCATGTGCAATGCTTTTTTTAAATTACTCAGTGCCATCGGAGTATGGTTTTTCATTTGCTGTTTAACCTTAGGTGGTGATCTGATAGTTTCACTTCATATTTGCATTCCCATTCATCAAATCAGTTCCTTTCAACATATTTGTGGTTTCACAGTAGAAATACACTTTTTTTTTTTTTTCTACTTGGTTTTGTTGTTTTTGCTTGATTTTCAAGTCTATTGTGTTCCTACAGTATGTCAAAATGAACAATTAATGGTAAATGCATACAGCTGAAAAGAATGATACTAAACGAGGCAATCTAAACCATTTTTATGGTGAGAAATAATGGTAAAATCAAAAGTTGTCAAAAATGGCCAGTTATACACTAACGCCAGAGGGATAAATACTCTTCAAGTGGCCAGTTGTCTATAACAAATGTCTGAATACAATTTGTAAACTTCACTTTGTTTTTGTTAGTCTAGTCCTAGCTCACACCTTTTACTTCTCCAATGTGGTTTTGATCCTCTGATAAGGGACCTGTGCTGCTTTGAATAAAAATGTTTTTTTCTTTTTGTGGCTGCAGATTGAGAAGGCCATCCTCTCCCAGAGGCTCACTGACTCACCCTGTGCTCTGGTGGCCAGTCAGTACGGCTGGTCAGGAAACATGGAAAGGATCATGAAGGCTCAGGCTTACCAGACAGGAAAAGATATTTCCACAAAGTGAGTGTTCGTGCTGGCTGCTCAAATAGTGCTGTGCTGCTATTACTTCCTGTGCAAGTCTCACTTCACCCTGTCATTCACAGCTACTACGCTAGTCAGAAGAAAACACTAGAAATCAACCCCAAACACCCGCTTATAAAGCAGATGCTCAACAAAGTCAACGTAAGTCACTTCAGTGGGTTTGGGCTTTTAAATGTGTTCTACAGGGTTACATTTAGTTTGCAAGACTTTGCATAGGCCATGTCTGAATGGATTGACGCCCGATAATGGTCACCCACTAGCCTCTATTATGTTCAAAGCTCATTGTGTTTAGTCATTGTTTATTACTAATGGTGAGAAGAAACTCCTTTAAGCATTTGACAGTTTTAATAAAAAAAATTCTCCTCCTGCTGTAACATCACACGTGCACAGTAACTCACTTCAGAGGTGATGGAAATGCAGAACATAGAGCTAAAATGTGCACTAAGTAGAGCTGTTGGAAGGCACCATATGCCTTCAAAGCTTTAAAGTCAAACTTTATCAATAAAATTGTATGGAAGGAGAACATTTTGCTGCTTTAAACCGTCAGAGAACAGACATGTTTTTCTACTTAAACCTTTAATGATGTGATGGATGAAGGTTCTACCACTGCCGAGTTTTTATGTTCTGATAATTTTAGGAAATGACATTTCTCTTCTGTCTTCAGGAAAATGCTGAGGACCAGACAGCATCAGATCTAGCCGTGGTTCTGTTCGAGACAGCCACGCTGCGCTCAGGCTACCAGCTGGCCGACACCAAGGCGTACGGAGAGAGGATAGAGCGCATGCTCCGCCTCAGCATGAATGTTCCTCTGGACGAGCAGGCAAGTGAAGTCCTGCACGTATCTGCTTTTACTGTGTGCAATGAAGGTTCTGGATCTATGCTGCAGTGGTCACACTTTAGTGCCAAGGTTGCATGTTCTCCAAACTGGATACTGTAAATAACCTGTCAAACTCGAGGTTCGGGGGCCAAATGTGGCCCTTTGAAGCATCCAATTTGGCCTTCAGGAGAAAGTAAAAATGATGGAAAACATGAATTATTGTGTAAATGAAACAACAATATTTACTTGTATATATTTACTTATATAACATGATTGCAGTCACTTTTAATGTAACTGTTGAAGAACCTCAATTCTTTTCCTCAAATGATTACTTAACATTTTCCTTAAATACATACATTTGTCACAAATCTAGGAATTTTAAAGTGAAGATCTTGTTTGGTCTGATATCTGTCACTTATTGCTTGGATATTCTCAGATTCTTACAGATTTTGTATTTATAAACATACAAGTGCAAACTAGGGCACAATAATGTTGATTACTTGTTTTCCAGTTTAAACCCGTGGCCCTCTAGAGATCGGCCTCTGAACTAAAATGAGTTTGACACCCCTGCTCTAAATTGCTGATGTGGTGATGGTATGGCTTGCATTGCCCTCCCAGCAGCTTGTGATATTAACAGTGCTGGGTGTGTCCATTAAGCCTGTCTTTTAACCTCATTGATTTTATGGTTTTAATCTTGTTGTATTTGAGCAAAACTAAGAAATAAACTGTAATTGTTCATAACTAATGATTCCTGTTATTTTCTATAGGTTGAAGAGGAACCAGAGGAGGAGCCAGAAGAACAAGCGGATGACGACGCTGAAGACCAAGAAGAAGAAGAAATTGTTGATGAAGAAGACGAAGAGATGGTAAGTGCTTGCAATATGAAGTCTTCAGAAGCTGCTGACTGTTGAATTAACCCTTTGTTTCTCTCCTCTCTGCAGACAAAAACAGAGAAAGATGAACTGTGAGAAACACTGAAGGGAAACTCATCGGGAGGAGGCTGGAATCTGCTCCAGTCCCACCATGGTCAATGTTGTTCTGGGAGGGGTCCTTGGGTCTGGGTTTTATAAGATGAATGTTTTGGGTTGTGTTCAGTTTTTTGTTTTTTTTGTTTTTTACATTCCTCATTGTAAATTTGTTAATATTTAACTGACCTGTTTATGGAAAGATGTGATCCTGTCTATTGATCAAATAAATGTTTCCTGGACAAACACATGTTTGGATGCAAAAGAATCACTTCTGTTCATGCAAGTTGAAAGCGTTTCACTGGATGTTTGGCACCACCATCACTGGGCCGCTTACACACTATCAATACATTAAATAAACATGCATGTTTAAACAGATGTACTAAGGAAAAAATCCCTGCTTGATGTATTTTAGGTTATGAGCCAATGCTGCCCCGCCCACTTTAACACAGGAACATATACTTGTGTTTTTGGGAGAGTTTGTAAACATTTTACAGAAACGTTGAGGAATTGAATACATTCAAGACTTATCAAAGAAAAATCCAAAGATTAGCAAATCAAAAACTTGCTTAATCATATTTTTGTCTTGTGACGTGTAGATAATCTCCATGAATTCACATCAAGTGCATTTGATTTTATTTTTATTTTTAACTTCCTTGTAACTCTTACACCAGAGCCGTTTAAAAAGGGAGAGAGTTGTGACAACGGTTTAAACAAGTTCAAAATAGACTCAGTTCCCAAAAGTTTTTGGTGGGTAATTGCTCTTAGGTTGAAATAAACTATGAATAAAAATGTTTTAATGTGTTGAGATATTTGTAAAGCAGCAGCCTCACACATTGATCATAAGTCTATTTATCTTTCTGTTCAGTTAATTCTAAATGTTCAAATGAGCCCAGGGTCTAGTCTCGCTTGCAGAAATTTCCAGAGCATCAATCTCATCTCTGCTGAGCACAGATGCACTGATGTAAACGCTGTGGATTGTTGCATGCACCCTGCAGCAGACCTCGTATATCCCTGTATGTAGAGATGTGGCTTCTTAATCAAAGGTGACGGATGTGGGCCACAGCAGGGGGAAGGGGCCCTGTATACTATGGCAGACAATATTTAACATTTTTTAACAAGCAGATCTCCTCTGCTGACCTAGAAATCACAACACATACAAACATTGGTCACAGAAGTAAAGGGAACACTTCAACACAACCTAGATCACAGTGAACAGTGGAATGCATGACTAAAAAAATGATTAATAAAAATCATGTTATCTAAGGATGAGGACAACAAATGGTGATCACCACCTGAACAACGATTTCCTTAATAGGTCTGCCAAGAAGGTTATGTTTGTGCCAGTTTCTATTTATTTGTTTATCTGTTCGTCTGTAGATAGTTGAACTCAACAACTGAAGACTGAAGTGGATGACGTTTTCAGGAACTATCCAAAATGGGACAAGGAACAAGTTATTAGATTTTGAGGATTATCTGGATTAATATCCTTAATCTATCATTTATGTGGCAATACAATATGAGGGGCTGCTATGGTGTTCCACTTATTGCTTCCTAACTCGACAGGTTGAATTCCCAGAAGTGTGAATAAATTACATACTAATTTTTTTAACTGTTCTCTTTATTTTTCTTTCTTTCTTTCTTTGACAGAGATGTTGCACAGACCAGAGATAGCTACAAACTCATTTTCATCTGTAGTCCCTGTGCAGAGGCAAAGTGACAGCAGGTTTATACAGTAGACATTGAGCATTCTTACTGTAGAGTCCATTCACAATATAAAAAAACAGATAAAGCACTGGCAAAAGGATCACCTCAACAAACATTCAATGCAATGTTTACAGTATTTACAATTGCAATTAAAATTATTTGCAGTTTTTTTTTTTTTAATTACCTACTTATGTTTTTAATAATACCCTGATTAACCAGTTTTTTTTTTGTTTTGTTTTTTTCTAATGATCACAAGTCTGACCCTTTTTCAACCACTTTTTAGGTTAAGTTTAAGCTGTTACAAGGTGCTGCTCTCTCAAACAGTTAATGGTAATGGGTTCCACATCCCTGCAGCTTTCACAGAGAACAATTCTGTCCAAAGGTAGAGAACCTAAAGTTCACATAACAGTCTCCTCTGGAAGAGACTTGTGTTGTTCTAAGTCCTGCCTCTACACAAGATTTCACAAACATTCTCAGGGGCTGTGGAGCCAAATCAGAGGATTTTATACACTAAACAGACATTTGAAAACAAAATTTAATTTTAATAATTTATTATTTATACTTCTTCACCATGTTACAGTAGTAGTATGAAACATTTTTTTATTTATTTTTTAATCTAATGTTTTAAGTGCCTGTTTGTACAAGCTTTGAAACGGCTTCTTTTTGTAATTAAAGTTTTTTATTGAACATTTTCATGGTACATTACAAAATCACAATCCACACTCAATAAGGCAGCTGTACATGTACATATAACCCTGGCTGCCACTGATACCCCAACCATAATAACTGAAAATTTCCCAATTGATATATTAGTTATATCCTTCTTTAATCGCCCAGTAAACACAGTCCAGGACAATGTGGTACAGGCTTTCCCAACCACTTACTAAGGACATGGATGACCTCCACCCAAAAGCATTGAATAATTGGGCATTCCCACAAACAATGTTAAAACAACAGTTTTTAACACTGTATTTCATATATTACATATGTTGTGCATCAAAACAGTGATTTATCTGTAGTGCTCTCTGCTCCTGAATGAGGTTGGTTATGACGTCTCTGAAAGAGGTCACTGAATTTAGCTCATTTCTTTAACACTTCATAGATTTATTTATTTATTTCAGATTATTTGCACATCTGTGCTTGTGTTTAAGCATTACTTATCCACGTAGACGACTGCATAAAAAAATGAATGGTTTGTTGCATTGAAAATTTTTTTTTTGGCATCATTGTGTAATGTCTTAATTCGGTTCAGTTTTTAATACACATTGACTGGCCTTAGCATTTCTAATGTCTGAGTGTTAAAGCAGCAGAAATACAAAACAGAAGAAATACAAATGTTAGACCCACCTGCAAATTACCAGGTGTCTGCGCAAACTAACATTTGATATAAACAGTTCTAAATTGCATTACATTGTTAGTATAGCAATATGAAATGTATAAATACAACAAAATAAAAAAAAAAAACCCAGAAAGAGCAGAAAAGTAATGGTCATTCTGATGTGACAAGAATGCACGTCTGTGGTTTGCAGATGATACACTTCTGTGTATTGTGGCAGATTTACACATTACCGGTATGGGGTTTGATTGATTGATAGAGATGTAACAATTCACTCAACTCCCGATATGATTCAGTTCACGATGCTGGGTTCAAGATTTATTTTACAAAATGAGACTGTAGACAAATGACGACTGAAAAATATTAAATACTGTATTATTTTTATCTTTCATTGTCAAAAGAATCCCTTGATAAACCATGAAAAACAATTCAATTTAATTAAAAATAAATCCTGAAATAAATAAAGAAATAGTACAAATGAAGAAGAAGCCTAATCACTTAAATTCTGACTCTACAGTAAACTATGCAAAACTACATAATAGTTCTTTTTCTTTTTAAATGTGCAACTGAAAATGTATTTTGTGCCTTAACAATTGACTTTAAAACAAATCCCATATCAAAGAAATAATGCAAATAAATTATGACTTTCATTCTCTCTCTCTTGTTTCTCCCTTTCCTCTCTGTGCTCCTCTTAACTTGGATTTCACACGTTCAGTCTCACCTCTTTCATTTTGTCTTGAGGAAGCCAAAATGCTTCCACACTTCGGATTTAAAACACGGTGGTGCGTCCTGAATTTCAAATTCTAAATAGATAGCACCCTCTGCTGTAAAAAAAATTACTGCGATTCAATTTCAGAGTATCGATTTCGAACCATGACAAATTTGATACGATTTTTAACTGCCTCACGATTAATCTTTACATCCCTATTGATTGATATTTATTTATTATTGGCTGTCTTCTAGCATATACAATGCAATACAAAAAATAAGCATTTATTTTCACAACCAAAAATGGAATGGGCTGTAACTGTTTATCCTAGCCCATCCCCAAAGAGCATTATAAAAAAAACTATAGAAACGACTCAATAACAGCAGATTATCAACTTGTGTTTCAATTAAAACCTTTATTTTGAACATAGACAGTGAACTGATTACATTAAAGTGATCCTCAAGATCATTCCAGGCTTTACCACCAACAGAAACACATCTTCTATTAACATTTGTTCTAAATTTACTTTGGTTAAAAATATAAACCCCTGTTAATTTATACTTTAATTCTCTTTGTTCAAAAAGTGATCACTATTGTAATTTGATTAATGGATCTACTGTATATATGTTTTGCATGTATTGCTCCAGCTATCTGAGCAACAGGCCAGGAAAGACAATATCAAAGATGAACCAGTACTCAAAGATAAATTAAAAAACACTGTTAAATCCTGGGCTTGGAGCCAATAATGCAGGTCGGCATTGGTGGTAACCAATGACAACGTAAAGCTAGGGATCACATGCCTCCAGCCACTACCCAGTGATACCAATATGCATATAATTGTGTTTTTTTTTTTTTTGGTTTATATTTTTTTGGTCTTTTTCTTCCAAAATGTGAATAGCTTTGGTTACTAAAGTGTGTAAAAATAAATGCATGATCTAATGTTGCTTTTGTGTAGCTACAGCTGTATTTTCCTTCATGTTTTTCCTCAGTAAATGATGAATTCATCATCGCTATGAGATAAAGGACGTTGTCTCTCCTTCCTCACTGAGTGTGGATTGATTTCTTCTCTCCATCATCATTTGTATTATTGCCACTGGCTGCAGTCTGCACATACGTAATCCCCTGATAGGTGGTTGCCATGGAAACGCGGGTCACATGCGTGGGTTTCCTGCAGCCAGAGGCGGCAGAGGATGCTCGGACCTGAAACCCACAGCCATTTTCATCCAGCAGACACCGACGATCGGCTGTGGACGGACCGCACCTCGGACCACGGACCACATCCCCGCCTCTGCACCACCAGGACCGCAACGCCAAGCCGCTTTAGTCCGCATCCGTAGACGGGCAACAGGAATGAGTATAGAAATCCCTGAAGGGCTGACGGAGCTGTTACAGAGCTTTACCGTGGAAGTGTTGAGGAACCAGCCCGGGGATTTGCTCGAGTTCGCCTTGCAGTATTTCACCCAGCTGAAGGACAGCGAGACCAAAGAGGCTTCCTTTGGCCATGAGCAGAACTCGGCTCCCAGGGCTGGGAAAGCGGTCATCTTCATCGAAGAAGCCATGCAGATCGACTCGGAAAACCTGGAGGAGGACGACGACGACGACGACGACGACGACGGGGAATTCATAGGTGGGCTGATGGAGGCTGTTAGCGCTGTGCATGGATGGATGGATGGATGGATGGATGGATGCATGCTGTGGGATGTGCTGCTCCCCATGCAGAGGATGCATCTGTAGGATGAAGGTTCCAATCCTGTGTGCTGGGCCTGCTGTGATTAGCATAGCTGTATATTGTAGGGCCTCTGCAGGGCTGCACCATGGGCTCTGACACAGCATCCCAATGAGGACTGGCCTCTGCGGGCTGGAAGGGCGTGAGGGTCACCATAGGACCCATTAGTAGACTGGACCACTGATCTATAACTGTTTATAGGGTCACTAAACCCCATAGACACCTTTTCCTGCTGAAAACAAATGTATTGGGGTGTGAAGTGAAGTAGTGTTGTTGGTTGACTCTTGTCCAACTCTTGAGATTTGACTCAAAGTAGGGCTGGGCGATATGGACCATGACATATTTTTCCTCACAATGTCGATATACGATATAAATCTCCATAATTTAAATTCAAATAAGGTCTGACAAGAAAGAACATTAGCTGATGCTAAATGCCACAATGGCTCATTTACTAATAAACAGCTGCACAATATGTGCCACTTTTGGCTTTTTCACTAATAAGGGACAGCACGTGTGAGTGAGTTCTGTAGTGTGGCTTGTTCAGGGGAAGGTCTTTTTTTAGGGTGCACTCACAAATCCATCTAACTGTGCTTTTAATGCTGTTCTGTGAAGTAATGATACAGTGACTCCTAAAACTAGTTTTCCAAAATCCTGCAATTTTCCTCAAATTTTTCTACAAAGTTTCACCAAAATTAGTCACAAAATGAAGGAAATTTAAGTGACTTTTGGTTCAATTAAAATTTTTGCTTGGATATTTTTGGTGCCTGACGTACTTTACATATCGGTTATACGTCGAAGTGCAAACTTGCTATTTTTCTCTATCTGTGGCCCACTTGAGATCAAACCGTATTTGGCCCCCAAACTAAAATGAGTTTGACACCCCTGCTTTATTTGTTGAAACCCAGCTATTCCAATCAAAATGTTTTATTGGTGGTTGTTTGTGACGTTTTTGGTGGCTTATTGCATTATGAACCACCACTGTAAGCCCCGCCCCTTCTACGAGAACTAGTACCTGTGGACTCTACAATCTGTGGTGAGATGGTTGGAGTAATAGAATTGTGAATAGAGAGGTATAGTGAGTACTGAGAAGCTAATTAGCATAGCATAGATTGTTTTTTGTATATTTTATATTATAGACTGGGTGGTAATAAGTGCTCCATGAACCCAATCAAGGCATTTTTTTTAATTTCCAGCTCAGACGTTCGTCAGCCAAAACCTCAGGGATTAGTTGATTGTTTTTCAATCTTGGGGTAGCCTGAAATTAAAACGGGGTCACCTGAAATATCTAGTGATTGATAAAAATAAATAAAAAATCTTGCTGATTAAAATTATTGTAGGTCCTATTCATTTTAAATGTAAAATTAAATTTTTTTTTTTTTTTTTTTAATTAACTCGACACCACACGCAATCTCAAACAATTGTATTCTTTACTTTCACTTTCTCCAACAAAAAATGAGTTCATATAAAATACAGTATAAACATATTTGAGCTGGGGCATCTTGTCACTTTGTGCACTAATCATGACTACTTTGTATTTGTAACACAGCATAACAAACATGATCAAAAACTATCTCTAGAGAAAAATGTCCCTTTGGTCGCCAGAAATTTGTGATATAAAAATGGGGTCATGACCTGAAAAAGGTTGGGAACCACTGGTTGAGTTACTCTTTAACGCCACATGGGTGCAAGGGTGAGTGAATCAGAAATATTCAAATACCATCCCTGATTTTTGTTAGTATGTGGCTTAAATTCAGATTTATTTGAGGATATCGATATATACAGCTCCACATGAGCTCCTTGGGTGTAGGAACGTTGCAATCCTCTGCCAGTGAAGCCTAAGATCTAACATCCTACTGTATGTTTTCATGCTCTGCAGCTCCGGTCATCAACAGATACATCAGAAGAGCATCAGGTGAGTTATGGTTTCCTCCCGTTTTTGTTGTGTCAAAGCCAAAGTTCTGCACTGTGTCAAAGATGGTGAGATTCAACATGAGCACCAAATTAGATACGACTTACGGACTTTTTCCATTCATAAAAATGTTGATTTATACGATCTTCTTTGTCTTTATGTGAATAGTTATAAACCCAAGTGACAGATGTGGATGATCACTGAAACTCACCTCATGGTTACAGTGGTGAAGGTGTAGCTTGGTAAAGAGAACGTTCAGGTGTAGTAGCTACTGTACATGTTTGCATTCCTTGAACTCTTTATTCAAATATAAACCCAGTGGACACGTGCCACATGCTTGTACTGGGTTTTATTTCAAATGCTTCTTCACAACATCAAGAAGCTAGAAACCTTCCTTTAGAGGTGTTGGATGTAGAAAAGATATATAAACACATTCCAAATAAGGTCTTATTGATGAAATAATGTGACTATGAATGTAATTAAACTCATCATCATATTAAAGAAACCAGTTTGAGATCATTTTTGACACGGAATGTTATGGAAGTAGATCAGAAGGCGGTACACCGTGATGGACATGGTCTGCAACAATAAGAAGAGGTCCACACCTTTCAACCAGCAGCAGCATGAACTGTTGCTCTAAGTGATTTCTGTGTGTGCATTCAGCACAGTGCTGCAACAAGGAAATATGAAATGAATGACAATAGTTTACTAAATTAACTGTATTAAGCAATATTTGGCAGGATTTGGGGAAGTTTAAAAACCAGTGAGGTCTTGTTAGAGCCCGAAGTCTAACAAGACCTGAATTTTTATAAAATAAAATAAAAAGATCATAAATAAGGATGTCCTGATCAGGTTTTTTTTTGCCCCCGAATCCGATTCCTTGGATTTTGAGAATTGGCCAATACCGAGTCCCGAAAGAAAAATGTAATAAAACTGAAAATGTTACAACTGGTCAATAATGAAAACATAAAAACTTTTTGCCGTTGTTCTTATGGGGCAGGCAAAGCATTTGTCCTCTAATAGTGTAATAATTAGACTTTACACCAATCTGATCGGCCGATATTTAGCATTTTATACAATTAATGTGATCGGCTGTAATGTCTTAATTCGCCGACCTGACCAATGACGTCATTTTTGTGATGAAACTTTCTGTAGATGCTCCCATTGCATTGTTTTATCATTCACACTGAAGAGTTGTTTGCTTTACGTGACATGGCTTTATTTATTTCACTCACCTTCATTGTTACATATTGGGCTCTAACAAGGATACAACTTTTTCACTTCTGATATCATACCATTATGTTACAGTGCGGTGAGTGGGGAGGAGTTTGTTTGAGAGGCAGACAGTTAGGAAAGAAAAAGTGAAAGTAGACACTTAAAATTTGTATTTCATTGCAAAATCATTTTTTAAAACAAAGCTTTAACCATATAGATCATATTGTCTTTGTCTATATTGCGTATTAGAAAACTTTGATATGTATTGCTATATTGATATATCTTACAGCCCCAGCACATCTGTAACAGTTGATTATAATTGGACACATCTTAGTGCCAAGGCACAACTGCCCTATACAAACCCAATGACTACTGAAATGACTGCTCATACACAAGATAATCCTGGTTTCAAACTCATAAGCTTCCAGCTTTGAGCTCAAACCATTAACTGCTACACCAGTGTGCTCTGTCATTTTCTGGTCAAGGAGATATTTTTGATGAAGCTCTTAAAATAGACACTAATGAATCTAGTAGTGTGGTCCTAATCAGCATGTGTGTTGTCGTCAAGTATCTTACGTTCTCCCAGTGTGTAAAAAAACACGTTTGCATCACTGAACATCTGTGTGGGATTATTTCATTCAGGTTGGTTGAACAGATTAGTTACATGAAGGAATGGTCTGTTTCTCATGTGCCAACAAAAAAACTATGGTAAATCTTGATTAGATTTGGTTTTTATATCATAGATATTTCCATTTTATGATATGAGAGTTGAGTTTTTTTTATGTGACATGACGTATCCTGTGTACGGCAACATATTCTTCACCTTCAATCTCTCTATTTCAGTCTGTGCTGAAGCCTTCAATCCTGATGACGATGAGGAAGATAAAGAGCCAAGGGTACGCACACACACACACACACACACACACACACACACACACACACACACACACACACACACACACACACACACGCACACACACACACATGCACACACACACACACACACACACACACACATGCACACACACACACACACACACACACACACACACGCGCACACACACACGCACACATGCACACACACTCACTAAATCTAGAAATGAAAAGAAGCCAGAGGAATGGTTTTATGGGATGAGATCTACTTCCATCCTGAGGATGCAAACCTTTTCTAACACCCGAGTCCACCACTGTGTTGCTGACCCTGGTGGGTGTAGAAGACTTATTAACCAGCATGTGTGTTACCCACTTACAGGTCACCTCCCCAAAAACCGACGAGCAGAGACAGAGACTACAGGAAGCCTGCAGGGACATTCTTTTTTTTAAGAACTTGGATCCGGTGAGTAGATTTTTCCACAAGCAAAGCTCAAGTTTATGACCGTCCGCGTCCTAAATCACACACAGCTGGAGCTCCATCAGCTTTTCACTGCTCATGCTTTGAAACCAGACATGGGCTACTGGTGGCCTTGGAACCACATGCAGATGTCGGACTTATTTTTGTGTGATCCCCAAAGTAAACACACAAAATTGTTTTTAAAAATAGATAATAATTAAAGAAAATACACTAAACAACAGCAATATGACACAAAATTGGCCCAAAAAACATAGGAATGTATAGAAAAATACACAAAATGACACGAAAATTTTAAAATGACAACAAAAATACAAAAAACTAGTAAAAAAAACATAAATTATATAGAAAAATAGCAAAAGGACAGCAAAACTACACAAAATGACACAAAAAAAGATGAATAAACCCAGAAAACAATTAAACAAATTGTGGTGCGTTGCTCATTATATGTAGTGAGTTACTGAGTTACTGTGGTATACTGGTCATGTTTGATATGTCTCCATGCTACACAGATATGTGTGTTGTCATCATCACGAGGCTTTTCAGAAAGAAAGACAGTCAGATATTTCTATGATCAGCTGTGTTTGTGCAGGGACACATCTAAAACATGTAGGAATGCATGCTTTAATGGCCAGACATAAGCATACGGAACATACAGTTTAAACTGTTTGTTTCATTGAAAAAATGCCGTTAGGATTAAATTTTGCGGATAAATCAGGTTTAATTTGAATAATTCAGGTAAAAGAGTAAGTGGGTAATGAGCATGCATTTCTATTTAAATTGATATAATTTTTAGCACGTCTTTCCATTGAGTTTCTTTTGATAATAATTAATAATTGAATTTTAAATATAACACATAATTGCAGTGTTAGCTAACCCTGTACGCAGTTCTGTCAGGTTTTCGTCCAGACTGGTGAACTTCTCTGTTTGTCAGACGTTGAGCATTGTGGATGTTTTTACATTGTTATTCACTGTGGTGGTGGTTTTTTTAATTTATTTATTTTTTTAACTGCGATGACTATTATTATATACAACTGTGCTTTTTTCTTCTCTGAATTTATACTACTTTATTCATCTTTTGCTGAATTTTGTGGTTTTCTTTCAATTATTTGTTGCTACATGAAATAAAAAGATGAAGGATTATCTCCTAAAAATCTGAGTAAGTCCATAAAATGATAATAAAGGACCAGTCCGTTTTTGGAATGTAGTAATATTAAATAAGTCAGTCAATAAATATGTATATATATATATATATTATTTATGTAGCATAAATAATTAAATTAATCTTCATTTTGTAAAGAGTAATTATTAAACCCATGCTTCATGACGAAGGATAAGTCATGAAAAGGTGATTTTTGAACAATATTCTAAATGCAATGGAGAAAAAATAGGATTTCAGAAAGTGTAATGATGGATAAATAAAATCTAATTAAACCAGAAAAAATGTAAATAAAAACAGAGTACATTTGCTGAAACACAAATATCACATGTGGAACAAATAGAAATGAACCACAGAATTATTATAAATTGTATAATCATTAATGTAAAACTAACCTGGAACTAACCATTGACCAAAGTAAACCATCTGCTGGTCCCTGTTAACGTGGTGTGTGCCACACTGTTTGAAATGCCTTCCCATGTTTCAGGAGGAGATATTTCAGGTGCTGGATGCCATGTTTGAAAAGTTCTGCACTGAAGGAGAGCACATCATTGATCAGGATGATGATGGGGACAACTTTTATGTCATTGAAAGGTTTGTTAAAGACATTTTGACATTTTATGTTTTTATGATAAAAATCACGCTAATATCAGGTAATAAAAGTGCCAAATGGTGCTCGGTTTGTCCGTAATCTTAAACATAACAGCGTTATTTTCACTTCGGCCCTGTATTTTGGTTTGCTGAAATCCCAGTCTGTTACATCATCAGAGGAACTCTCGTATCCAACTCACACGAACGCTTGATTTCTGGAGAAGTACGCCTTTGAAGATGTTTTAGATATGTTGAAGGATTCATTCAGCCTTATTGATATGAAACCAATGTGAGTGATAAGGAACTAGTCAGGCTGCTGTCAATGCAGCACATCAAGCTCTGTGTGCTCAGGCTCCGAAGCTCGCAAGTGTATGTGGACCATCATTTTCTTGCGTTACAGAATTTGTCGCAGCACCTGTATAAATAAGTGTTGTGAATTCCTTTCCCAGAACTTGAAGTGTTCTTACAGTTAGCTATTACACAGTATGGAGACCTCTTTGAGAGCAAGTCATATAATGATAATAATGATGCTATCTAACTCTGTTAGGTGTCATCAGTGTGAGCTTTCAGTTCTGCAGTGAAGATGAAGATAACCTCGCAAGAACGTCTCCGTGTGTCATAACCCATATTTCGTCAAGAGATATTTAAATGCTAAATTTAACGTTAAGATGGACTTAATGATTTTTAAGATTTTATAGATGCACTATTTAGGATGTGTTGTTGAATTTAGCATCTACTTTAAAAAATGGTGCCATATACACACTGTTTTAGTCCTGGACTCGGTCCAAATTGGCGGATGACAGCTGATAATTTTATCACCTTGGTTTGGCTCGGTTTGCATTCAGAGCGTAACTTCTGATCGGCTCCAAACAGCCTCTGGTGCAGTTCCATGAGCTAACCAGTTGAGGGAGCGTTACTGGAGTAGAGACTTCTCTAGGCAGAAAAACAGAAACCTGAAGAAGAGGCTATCATCAATGGGTCAAGTTGAACGCTTAAGAGTAACTGAAACTTCCTCCTTCTCCGTTTATTCTTTCACAAGATTCATCAATGGAGCAGCGACAAGTGGCCGTGCTTTAGGTGATTTTAATGCCCTGTTTTGTGCTGTCACTGACTGTGAAACCAACAGAAACAATTGCATTAGAATTATCTTGTTTGATCTACTCTAGACTGTGTTTGCATGTTCACACAACCCAAACAAGACGGACTATTTGAGCAAAGTAATTCTGTTGCATTTTAACCGTTCTAGGATCCGTCAGTGTGAACGCACCCTTAAAGCTGCTATCTGAGAGATCGTCTCAATGTCCCGCCCTCAACAGCTCTACTTCCTCCCCTGCCTCTGCCAATCTACCAGAGGCAATCATACATAAACATAGACTTCTCAGAAACTCCGGATATCAGCTTTAACCAAAAAAAAAAGCTGATGTCTTAAGGATGCCTCAAAGCCTTTAAATCAATCAATAAAATGAAGGTGAAATAAGATCATCAAAGATAGTGAAAAAGGCAATAACAGGAGAAACAATATTTAAAAGGCAGTAAGATCATGAGAAAGGTTGTATTTTCCGTTGGTATTTAAAGGTCTGTCTTAATTAAAGACATTTAAAGTTTTGCTGTGAGTGTAAGTCAGGAAGAAACTGGATCCACAGTCCGAGATGATCATCCCAGTTTTCCACTGGATCTTGGCACATGCTGTAAAAGTCCATTTGATGACCTTAGAAAGCTGTTATGTGACAGATATTTGGTATTTCAGCCAAATGAGGAGGGCTAAAGTAATTAAAATCAAACTCTAAAAGTTCAATATCTTTTCTAAAATGAAGCCAATGGAAAAAAGATAAAACATAGTAATGTGTTTACATCTAGAAGTGTTGGTTAAAAGGTGAGCGACTCAGGAAAGAGTGAGAAACTCCAAAACAAAGTGCAGTCCAATGCTCGCTTATGCTCTGAGCTGATCAAAGCATGGATAGCCTTTCACTAGCTTTCACCTTGGCTAGAAAACTTAGCTGAAATACACTCGCTTTGACCCACGGAGATGTCAAAATGTACCCTCAGGCTTCTAAATGTTGCTTTGAAATGAGATGGAAAACCAAAAACTGGGCAAGAGTCTCATTAGTTGTGTCCACTGTTAAAATATGATGAAAAAAGGTTTTGGCTCAGAGACTGCAATCATAGAACAATCTGTCACGACTGATGCGTGTCTGGAAATGAAGACAAAGTGTTAAAATGATTGTAGACTTCATTAATGTTTAAAGCCAACATACAGAACTAACCTTTTCTTGCTAGCGTTGCTGCTGATGTTGGTCCTCACAGCTATGTGGTTTTTTTTCTTCCTCCAGTGGGACATTTAACATTTTCCTGAAGGTGGAAGGTGTGGAGAAGCTGGTCGGTTGCTATGACAACAAAGGCAGCTTTGGCGAGCTGGCGTTAATGTACAACACGCCGAGGGCCGCCACCATCGTTGCCACATCGCCCGGAGCCCTTTGGTGCCTGGTGAGTGGGCTCCACACTGAGCTTCCAGCGGTCATGATTTGATTAAACACACTGAAGGTCTGCGGCACCATGATAACTCACAGTGTGAGCCATGGGATTCAGCTCAGAGATGGTGTGGGAGTAGCAGCAGCAGAAATCAGCTCTGATCTTCTCCATGTTTATGTAAAGTGGGTGCATTTCTTACCCCGGGTTTCCACTGGATACGTCTCCCCTGCGCCACAGCAACGATCCGGTTTGTCCCCGCTGTCCGCCGTCCGGTAATCCCTACCGGTTGCGTTTTGAGTGCGCCACGGTACACTCCGGTTTATTGTGACGAGACAGAGGAGTTCTCACGCAGTTAAATGTATGTGTTATAAACGCAACAATAAACAGGTCAGTGTTTCTAGGAGTACAAGGAGGATGGACTCTCTAAATTTGTCATAGCCAACAGAGAAGAGATAAAACTGCACCAGTAAAACATGAACTAAATCAACGTTGCTGCAGTTTACAGTGCAGTTACAGTATGAGAGGAAACAGTATAGTGGATGTGAGTTTGTTTTCACACATTTTGAAAAGTCACTTGATATTTTATTGCGGAATACGTGCTTAATTTCCTGTTTAGCTTCATTTGCTCTATGCTGGTTGATGAGTCGTGCTCCAGTGTCTGCCAGAAATAGAAGCCCTGCGTATATCTGGTGGAGGGCACCGGACTACCGCATCTGGGAAGGAGTAGACACGCACCGCAGCGGACCCGGTGGAAATAACACATAGACTAAAGTGGAAACCTATCAGCTCTGGTGACGTGGCGGTGACGTAACGCAGCGGAAGACAGCGGAAGACTAACCCCCAATTTCCAGTGGAAAATGGGGGTTAGTCTTTTGGCTGATCTCTTGAAATCAAAAGAACTGTGGTGTCTGTATATGTTGGTTCTGATTGAGAAAGTTATATTTTTTTGCAAATAACAACCTGATTTCTTGTCCTGTAAACTGTAACATTAAGGCTTGAAAATTCCATTTAATTTGTGCTCGGAAGTTTGTTTTGATTCCTGTTGTAAACAATACATTTTTGTCAAACAGAAAAGAAAGAGTTTGCCGATCACCGTAGTTTTGTAGCCTCCTCTATCCCCTCAATGCTAAAGATGTAGCCGCTAGCACGGACATTCGGACAGCGCTAACTGCAACAGGCAGTGTTGCCAATCCACACTCAAGATGACAATTTCAAACAAACTGAATCAGCTTCATTGTCTGTATATTGTCATGTCACTAATATTCTAAGTATTTTAGTAATGTTCAGTTTCTACTTCTCTGGAATGTTCTATACTAAGTTCTGTTTTTACTTTTAATACACAAAAACACATTTGTTTTAGAAAGTTTACAAAAAAATCTGGAAAAGCATGGATATACCTTACTTACATTTAAGTGTATGCTTTGTGAACAATGCAATCATAATATTCTTTATTCATATTACGCATTATTTTAGCGCATCATTTTGTTGTTTAAGCTCATTTATTGTTTTAATTGATTCAATCATATATAAAAATCCAATTGAATTTGAAAAACGTTGCTTCTCGTGTCAAATATTGTTATGCGATTAATTTAGATTAGATTGATTAATTACAGTCTCTAATGAATTAGATTAATTTTTTTAATCGAGTCCCACCACTAGTAAAAACACTTCTTAAAAAGACTTTGCCGCTTCAGCACCTTCTTTGTATTGTTCTTCTGGACTTCAAATCCCACAATGCAATGCACAACATATTTCCAAAGTTCAAGTCACATGACCAATTGTCAATTAACGGAGATCAAAACAAACTTTTGAGTTGTAATTTTGAACCTTCTTTTGTTTGTGAGTAAATTATTTCTATTTATCTATGAAGCCTACACTATGTCTATGAAAGATCATAGTCTCCAGCATAGTCTCCAAAAAATGTAATTCCCTTTACATGCTTCATGCCAAGCATGGCCACACACACACACACTCACTGTATCCTCTAAAGTTGTTTCTCTTGTTTGATCAACATTTTTACCACCCACCGTCATTACATTTCTAAACACCATTGCTTTTTCAAAAAGAATAATGTGGAAATTAAACACTTCATCTTTTTTTAGAGTCTACAATCAAACTAGAGCCACAGTGAGTCAGCAGAAATTAAACATTAGGACCACTGCCAGGTGTAGACATGGCGCCATTTGGTGGGATGTGTAAGATAGCAAGTGAATTCTTAGGGGCGGAGACACTAAAGGTTTAGGGGTATTAAAACGTGTGCAAATGTCACTCCACCCACTAATAACGAGTACAAACCCCAGCGAATCAGGACTGCGCATTTTCAGTACATCACAATCCATTTAGCACGTTTCCCTCTGATGAATATGTAAAATAGGCGTATCTCACAAGGGAAGCGAAAAAATTGGAGGGGGAAATGCAAATGAATTAATGCAGTGGACGCAATACAATTCATCAAATCTGGAACGGTTTTCGGTGACAGTTTTCTGCGCCGAAACTAGTACGATCCACAGGTGCAAACACACACAGAGATCAGTTGCAGTAAATTGTCACACAATACACGGCGGATCAATAGTCTGGTGACGCTGCGGTGCAGGGTTGCTTTGCGTGGAGCTCCATGGATGTCGCTCCGGACGCACCGCTCCAGTGAGCTTCTGTCTTTCTCTCCATGTTTTCACTCAAACTCTTGTCATGTTGGTGGCAGGAGCATCAGGCCAGAATCAGCTGATCAGCTGCATAATTTACATAGTGATGGCACAATTTTCACAAATGAGAGTGTGAGTGACAACGCTGCTCAGGAGGTCTGACCTGCTGGGTGATGGTCAGTAGATCATCTTCAAATGGTGCTGACTGATTGACAGACTCTGTTGCTGCAATGACTCAGATGAAGCATCAACAGATCAATAGGACGGTTTCTGTCCAAATCTGCCTGTTTTCTATGGACTGATCATAGGAAAGTTACAGGAACTGATGGAGCACCCACATTAAATTAGGAAAACAAAATATATATCAATAGGATTTAAAGTTTATTAAACAACATTTTTATTTGTTTATTCTGTTTTCGACATTACTAAATGATATTAAATGTTAGTGCAGCAGACAGAGAAGTCCACCTGCCTCAATTTAATTTCTTCAAATGTAATTTTGTCCATCTGTACACTCACCTCTCCACTTTGAATGACCAAATCTTTCATTTAAATAGGGCGGCCTCAACCATGTCTACACGTGCACCTAAGTGCCGCATGCAGTGTTAGTGAATTCCTCACAGCAGGTGAGCAAACAGCGCCACCAAAGGATTTGGGGACGCACCTGGTTTACCACCCTTTATTTCAGATCTTAGTGAATCTTCCCCTTAGTCCTCAAAGGAGAAGAAGTGGAGAAGAACAAGTGTAGAGAGTAAAGACAGAGCAGAAAATGGTCCAACCCTGGAGCGATTCATTTGCTGTTTGACGTCTTTCTAAGAAGCAGCTTGTTGATCAATGACTCAGGGGGGATCGTGTCCTTAAAGAGGGGCCAACAGCTTGTGTTCAGGCATGTCTGTGCACCCAGGGCTGGTTGTTGCTTTGTCCTTACTCGACCTGAGCACACAATGCCTCGGCTGCAGCTTAATATCTGTGTGATTAGCACTCCAATGGATCAGGGTGTCAGATGGTGCCACTTTGTTTCAGGCTTCACATTAGCTTTGACACATTTAGCTCCGTCTGCAAATGAGTCCCACTCTGAAACCAGCTTCTTCAGAATCAGAAATCAGAAATGTTTTTAATGGCCATGTACAGTTTTAAGGACAGTACAAGGAATTTGTCTTGGTAGTTGGTGCACAAAAACAAACAAAAAAAAAAAAAAAAAAAAAAAAAAACAAAGAACAACCCAGCAACAATAATAATAATAATAATAATAATAATAATAATAATAATAATAATAATAATAATAATAATAATGATAAATATAAAGGATGAGGGATAAATAAAGGATAGATAGAGAATAAAGGATAAATAGGATAAATATAAATATATATATATATATTATCTACAGTGCAGCAGATAATGTCATCATGAAGGTGGTGATCGGGTGGGGGGGGTTCAGTGGTTGACTTGGGGTGTGTTCATGTGGATGGTGGCAGAGGGAAATAAGCTGTTTTTGTGTCTGGAGGTTCTGGTCCTGATGGACCGAAACCTCCTTCCAGAAGGGAGAGATTGAAACAGTTTATGACTGGGGTGGGAGGGGTCGGCCACAATCTTTCCTGCACGCCTCAAAATCCTGGAGGCGTACAGGTCCTGGAGGGAGGGCAGATTGCAGCCGATGACCTTCTCTGCAGAGTGGATGATACGCTGCAGTCTGGCCTTGTCCTTGGTCGTAGCTGCAGCGTACCAGATGGTGATGGAGGAGGAGATGGTGATGGAGGAGGAGAGGATGGACTGGATGATGGAGCTGTAGAAGTTCACCATCATCTTTGTTGGCAGACTGAACTTCTTCAGCTGCCGCAGGAAGTACATCCTCTGCTGAGCTTTTTTGATAAGGGAGCTGATGTTCAGCTCCCACTTGAGGTCCTGAGTGATGATGGTCCCCAGGAAGCAGAAGTACTCCACAGAGCTCACTGTAGAGTCTCCTAGGGTGAGGGGGTGAGGGGGGCTGGGTTCTTCCTGAAGTCTGCTATCATCTCCACTGTCTTTAAAGCGTTGAGCTCCAGGTTGTTCTGGCTGCACCAGGACACCAGCCGGTCTGTCTCCCACCTGTAGTCAGACTCGTCTCCATCAGAGATGAGACCGATGATGGTCGTGTCGTCTGCAAACTTCAGGAGTTTGACCGACTGGTGAGAGGAAATGCAGCTGTTGGTGTACAGAGAGAAGAGCAGAGGAGAAAGAACACAGCCCTGAGGAGATCCAGTGCTGATGGTCCGGGGAGCAGAGATGGTTTTTCCCAGCTTCACGTGCTGCCTCCTGTCAGACAGGAAGTCTGTGATCCACCTGCAGGTGGAGTCTGGCACGTTCAGCTGGGAAAGCTTGTCCTGAAGGAGAGCTGGGATTATTGTATTAAAAGCAGAGCTGAAGTCCACAAACAGGATCCTGGCATAGGAGCCTGGGTTGTCCAGGTGCTGGAGGATGAAGTGGAGAGCCAGGTTTACAGCATCGTCTACAGACCTGTTGGATCTATAGGCGAACTGCAGGGGGTCCAGGTGGGGGTCGGTGATGTCCTTGATGTGGGACAGCATGAGGCGTTCAAAGGACTTCATGACCACAGATGTCAGAGCGACGGGTCTGTAGTCATTAAGTCCTGTGATCCTCAGCTTTTTGAGGTATTAAAAATGTCTGTGAACACTGGAGACAGCTGATCAGCACAGTGCTTTAAGGTGGAAGGAGAGACAGAGTCCGGTCCACAAGCCTTACGGGGGTTTTGTCTCCTGAAAAGTCTATTTACATCTCTCTCTTTGATGGAGAAAGGTGTCTCTGTGGGAGGGGGGGGGGGGGGGGGGGGGGCAGAGGTCGTTAGCAGCAGCAGGGGCTCTGGGCATGTAGTTTGTAATTTGCCTGAGCCCTCTCCAGACAGAAGCCGAGTCATACGCAGAGAACTGATGTTGTAGCTTCTCTGAGTACAAACGTTTGGCTTTTCTCACCTCCTTTCCAAACGTGTACTTCGACTCTCTGTACCTGGCTCTGTCTCCACTCCTGAAAGCGACCTCTTTGTCTGCCCTCAGCCCTCTGAGCTTAGCTGTGAACCAGGGTTTGTCATTGTTATAACTCACCCTGGTCTTTGATGGAATACAGATGTCCTCACAGAAGCTGATGTAGGACGTCACAGCGTCTGTAAACTCATCCAGAGAACTGTTCGCAGATCTGAAAACATCCCAGTCAGTACAGTCCAAACACTCCTGGAGTTTCTCCACTGCTTCACTGGTCCACTGTTTAGATTCCTTCACCACAGGTTTACAGAGCTTCAGCCTCTGTCTGTATGAAGCAATCAGGTGGACCATCAAATGGTCCGATAGGCCCAGTGCATCACGGGAAACGGCGTGATAAGCACTGCTTAGTGTGGTGTAACAGTGATCCAGTGTCTTCTCCTCTCTGGTCGGACATTTAATTAATTGTCTATATTTGGGGAGCTGGTGTGAGAGGTCCCCTTTATTAAAGTCACCAAGCACAATGACAAAAGAGTCAGGGTAGGTCCGCTCCATGCACAGGATCTGGTCGGCGAGTGTGCGCTGTGCCTCACGCACATCAGCTGACGGTGGGATGTACACACCAACCAGGATGAATGAAGCGAACTCACGGGGAGAATAGAAGGGTTTGCTGTTGATAATCAAGGATTCCAGGTGAGGAGAGCAGTGCTGAAGGATCACTGTCACGTCGTTACACCAGTTGCTGTTCAGATAAAAGCAGATTCCTCCACCTTTCCTCTTCGCGGTGAGCTCCGCGTCTCGGTCCGCTCTGTGAAGTTGGAAGCCGGCCAACTGCAGCGCAGAGTCCGGTACCGCTCCACACAGCCACGTTTCCGTGAAGCACAGAACAGAAGATGAGGAGAAATCTCTGTTTCTACCCAACAGCAGCTGGAGTTCGTCCACTTTGTTACACAGTGAGCGCACGTTAAAGAGGAATATCCCCGGTAATGGTGTGCGTCGGCCGTGCTGGCGGAGGCGCACAAGCGCACCAGCTCTTTTTCCTCTCCTCCGACGCTTCACTGCGTGAGCAAAGGTGAGCGCACCTTTGAGTAAAATGTCCAGTAAATCCACAGAGGAAGCGATGAAAGTGGGAAATAAATCTTTGGGGATTGTTGCCCTGACGTTCAAGAGCTCTTCTCTGGAATAAGAGCAGCCAATTGCGGATTTTACGACAAAAACAAGACAAAAAAGTGCGCACCAACACACCACAGCAGCCATCCGCGGCGCCATCTTGAATCTTGAGAGATTTAGTCCTGGATAGCCACTGTCCTGCAACAATACCTAGAATATAAAATGAACTTCCTGCCAAAAGATTAAAACTATGACTAATTCAACATTTTCTGTTAAAATTAACACAGACTCACCTTGTCACTAACTTTTGTTGGGTGTGTTAAAGCAGCTCTTTTAGGGTTCGAGTCTCCCATGTGCATAAGTCCAAAAAGCTGCACAGCGGTGTTGTTTTTGGCTGTGTGCTATTCTCCCCCTGTACTTAAGTCAGTCGCTGCGCGCCTTCATCCCAGTTACGCACTGTGGGTGGAGCAGCCCTGAAATGTGGGTGTTCCCTTTCAAATCTGGCTTTACGCACATTCTCCGGTGTGAGTAAGTCCTTTACGTCTTAATCACTTCTAACCCTGGAATAAGTGCAGCGCCCCGATAAAGTGAAACATTATATTGCACTAGAAATATGGACTTAGTTACATTTGAAGCCACACAGACTTGTGCGTCACGCAGCAGCAGCTGTGATCACTCCGGTGCTGCTGCGTGATTAATTAAGACCACACATATTTTAATGAGGCTCAGCTCAGGTCACTTTAAACTATTTATATTTAAAACTGCGTATTATGGAAGCCAATAGTTGTTTCACTGCAAACATCCCTCTGTAATAAAGCAGGACGCTCTGCTGCTGGATTATTTCCTCATATTTCCAGCATCTAACTCAGTCACGCTTTATAGCGATGATGATGATTATAAAGATGATGATGCTGATGAAGTGCTAATCAAGGAAAGAGATTTTAACTGTGACTCAGTCACACTGCAATAATCTGATCAATGATATGATCAAATCAACCTGTTACATTGTTTTTCAATGAAGGCATTTCAAATTAAAAGTGAACTTTATCATTTTCATTGATTTCAATGACATTTACAAGCGTTAGGAAAACTATGTACTGAAAGCCAGTAGCATGCCGACGTTGAGCAGAGTTGAGCTCCGCTCCGAACTGTGGACTGCAGTCAGGGGTACTTCTAACTGCAGGTGCCCAAAAAAGTGCTTAAATCCAGATGGGAGAATAGACCCCTTAATCTTTATTCCTCTGTTATCTCCTCATACGTGTGGCGAGGTAAACCGCCACGCTGGAAAGGCTAAAACCCTGCCCTGAAACCTGTTTACACTTGTTTAAAAGAAAAACGGACTAGTTAATCTCAAATGCGTCACAGATTATAGACAATTACAACATCGATGTGTCCTAGTTTACACTTCTACGTATAGATTTCATGTGACAGATGTCACTGCAGGATCTTTACATTAAATTTTATTGATTTCCGGACCAATTTTAATTAAATTTGGGGACATTTTGTCGACATTGAGGACATTTCCAGGATTTTGAGAAAACTGAAAGTTCTTTTAACAATTTCACATTAAAAATGACTTCCATCATGTGATATAAGCATAGGAAAACTGTAAGCCCTGCAAATATGGTGGAGTCTTATTGAATTTGTGTAAATGAAGGCACTAAGATCTGAATCAGCTGGTATTTTAATCAATGATTCATGTTTTCTGTATCATTTTTACTTTCTCCTACGGGCTGAATTGGATGCGATATGATTTGGCCCCTGGGCCTTGAGTTAGATATTTGTGATTGTGATCTAATTTAATCATCCTCTCATGATCAGGTATTTTATGAATGGTGCAGGAAAATAATTGTACAAATTAAAGATTTAAAAATTGATTTGAATTCGGTCTCATTTGAACCGCTGGCTATAAATTACAAATTTCTTTCTTTCTTTCTTTCTTTCTTTCTTTCTTTCTTTCTTTTTTCTTTCTTTCTTTTTTCTTTCTTACTTTTTTTTGAGCAAATCCTACTTCACATCCACAAACAATTCAACCATATGTGCTATAGATGTGCCACATTTACCAAAGTGTAGCCCCAACGATGACAAAACATTTGGTCATTTAAAACTATTGCATATTATCAAGTCTATTACTGTGTTTTTTTTGTTTTTACAAAAATTGTAAAACATTTTAAATCAATCTCCTCCCACAATGTTTGCTCTATTGACACCAAACTTGCTACAGCTCATCTTCAGACTGTCCTACACAAACAATCCACACAGATTATTGATTTATTAAAAAAGTCAGCCTACAGTGCATAAAAATGGCTGTAAACAGTAAAGTTAACATATACCGATACTTAAAAATTCTTGCTCAATACATTGTCAATGTTCAGAAAATAAATACAATTATAGAATCATTGTAGATAGTGTGTAGAAACCGCTGTCCTGTTTTGCCTCAAATGGCCTGGCCCCGACCATTGCTGCGCAGCAGCTACAATTGTACTTGTTTCTGTAAATAAAAAATGTAAAAGTATCTGGTTGCTAAACAGAACACTGATCTAGATAGAACCACTGCTGCATCAGAGCTCTAGAAGAGCGCCCTCTACAGGTGTGTGCACAGTGCAATGTCATACATTCTAGATATCATTATGGTATTTGAGTGGAAAAGTGTGACATCTTGAAAAGCTGGACTGGTTCTTGGTCATGAAAGGATGCTTCTGTTGACCTTAAATCTGTGTTTTAGGACCGTCTCACATTCAGGAGGATCATTGTAAAGAACAACGCCAAGAAGCGGAAGATGTACGAGGCGTTCATCGAAACACTCCCACTGCTCACCTCCTTAGAGGTCAGGATTTACACTAACAAACAACAAAATGTGTATTTACACAAGACAGTATTAGCACCTGAATGTCCTCCATCCTACAGCTCTCTGAGAGGATGAAGGTGGTGGACGTACTTTCCACAAAAGTGTACAGCGATTCGCAGCAGATCATCGCTCAGGTGAGCAGTGTCTGTGTCTGGTTTATGTTTGCCTGGCTCAAACATTTCTGTCCTCGTGTGTGAGGGTCTGATGGCTTTGTTCCTTTAGGGGGATTTAGCAGATTCCTTCTACATTGTGGAGTCTGGGCAAGTGAGGATCACCATGAAAAGAAGCCGGGTATTTGCACACATGCAATCAAAACACATTGATACACAAATCAGCCCTGGATTTATTTCACATTATCTCTAATGTTCACATTCATTCAGATAAAAGTGGACACAATGTTTTTAGATGAAGAAAAAGTTACAAAGCGCAAGACTATTCCAGCATTTAATTATTTTTCATGTTGTGCGACCGACCACAATCCTGCGGGTTTGCGATGGCTCCATTGACAAGCTCATCAACATACTTGTATGTTGATGAGCTTGTCTTTTGGAGCCTCCTATAAAACTTGCAGTAATGGGTGGAGAACAGTGGCGGCTGCTGGTCTTTCATGCAGGGGAAGCTCATTTTCTGCCTACTTCAGAAAATTTATCTGTTTATTTAAATGTGAATTCTAGTAGAATTCACATTTTGTTGTCAACAACTATTTGTAGATTATCGCACACGATGGGCGGGACTAAGTGCGTCATAACCGAGCATTTATCCAATGAGCGTCTAGTTTGACTGCAGTGGATCAACCCCTAAATCCTGTCCCATTGAAGTCAATTGAAGCTGAACTTCACCACTGTACCACTGTTTATTAACACTGTGACGCTGCGGTAATGAATGAAGAACGTCACGCTGTCACTGTCAGTTTCCTGTTATAAGAAGCTGATTCTGAACTAAACATACATGTGTTCTGTCATATATTTAGTCAATGAAATGTACACACAACACTACATATTTGACCACTGATTTTAGGGGAAGCTGAGGTTCCCTTGTAGTCTTAAAGCATCCGCCACTGGTGGAGAACCAGTTTAGGGAGTGGGATTTGTTCCATCTGCTTTTTATTAGTTCTGCTTAGGGCTGAGCGATTTTGCCATAAAAAAAAAAAAAGTCTGATTTTTTAAAGAAAAATTTGAGAGTTTTTCAATGCACTTAAAAATGACTGCAGACATCAGATATATTGTCAAAAGTGCAACTTTTTAAAATGCGTAGAACAATCCCAAAATAAAAAGTAAATGAGGCTCTGTCATTCAACAATTTCAAGCTTTAACCCAAGTTTAAGCAAAAGTGCAACAGCAACTTCACAGTAGCGTAAATTTTCTGATTAAGAAATCAGATAACTACATATTTTATAACATAACATTACATTTTTCATTTTTTTTAATTAAAATAAAAAATAATTTGGATTTACAAATTTGATAAATCAATTAAATCTATTCTTTTGCACAGCCCTAGTTCTGCTATAGATACTTCCATCAACCATACTGTCATTTCTGTTCATTTTCCAAGATCTCCTAAAATCAGAGATTCCTAACCATAGACATCATATATGTAGACGCCTCGAGTGCTGCTGATGTGACCATGCGTTGCCATCTTGCTTGGGTCCAACACGCTGCTGTAATGCATTAAGTCTACGGAGGAATTCACTATTTAAAGTGCTCATAAATCACTGATTTGTCAAAATATATTAACGTGAGTTGTCTGTTACAAACGTCAGACATGTTGAATAGACAGACAATGAAAAAAAAAACAAGGAAACATTCAGGTTTAGATTACAGCTTG
Organism: Gouania willdenowi; assembly: GCF_900634775.1. Lineage (NCBI taxonomy): Eukaryota > Metazoa > Chordata > Actinopteri > Blenniiformes > Gobiesocidae > Gouania > Gouania willdenowi. The sequence continues at coordinate 30,793,879 of NC_041049.1, read as the reverse complement.
TGTTATTAGTGAACAAAAAGATGACAAATGTATTTTCATGAACAGTTTTGAACTAAACAATGTTTATTTCCTGACAAAACCCAATAATTAATAGATTATGTGTTTTAAATATTTCATTTACTTGTCTTTTTTAATCAACCTATCTATATATGACAAAAATATGAATATTATACACTACATAGATAATGATGATCAAATGCATATTGTTTATATACAATTCATATGTTTATTATTACCATTATCATCACTGTTGTATAGTTAATAGAAGCATATTTATCAGTTATCAGACATATGAGAGATAAAAACAACTAAATATAACTTATCCTTAACAATATGAAGGTTAGTGTAATAAATACATCCAGTACATTGAAATGATCTCCTAATTACTACAGTCATAAGTCCTTTATTTCAGACCAGGGGCAGTTTGTTTCTAAAATAATTAGGCATTTAAACCCAAATTATGTCTCAAATAATATATTTCACTTATAAGGTGTGTATTACATGAGATAGTGTTCATTTCATGGATAGAACCTGAATACAGAGCAGCTCTATTCCTCCTGTTTATATTAGTTTTACATTCCAACCTGCTCGCTCCACATTATTCCTCACTGTACCTGTGAAAGGTGTTTCCATAGGATTTACTTTCTACGTTCCAATTATTAGAACTAGGGGTGTCCCGATCCCATATCAGCCTGAAAACAAAAATTTCCAATTTTTTTTTTTTCATGTCATTTTCTATTTATTTTATTCAATTGTAGAATACTGTAGATATTATGTTGAAGGTTAAAATATATGTAACCCATTGGTTAATAATAAATGGGTCAGTTTTTCTCATAACTACTGTTGCTGACTATTGTTCTCTGAGTAACATCACTTGATCAAGCCTTTTCTAACATTCCACACTACAAAATAAGTAATTATTATTTTTTTATGAAAGAAGAAAAAAAGTAATAATAGTATGTATGATTGATGCTGATATCGTATCACTATTGGTATCGGCCGATACCAATATAGGCTGCAATATCGGTATCATATAGAAAATGAAAAGTTGTATCAGGACATGCCTAGATAGAACAGTCAGAATAGACACAGAAGTGGGGCATTGTTATCCATGTTCTGTCAGAAGAGCAAGTATGTTAGTGGTAAACACAGCATTTATACAAGATTCAAGAATTCTGTGCGACAGCTATATATGACAATTTAAAAGAAACTAACTAAATTCAGTGAATAATTCTTCTTTATTGTTGAGAGCCTTCTAACTTTACAAGCAGTCCTGCCTCTGCTCAGACCAACAAAAGATGGCAACGTTTGGCCAGGAGTGACTGGGCATCTACTTATATGTCTATGGCCCTAATAACCACAACCAATCTTTTCATCACAATCTAAGCCTGTAGTTTTTCCTCTGATTTCATGAAATAAGGACTTATTTAAAATAACTCAACCTATACATTTTTGAAATATGAGCTGATGTTTTTTGAGGAGCCCACAGTTAGCTGGTCAGCTATCACAGTGGCTGTGTTGTAAATGTCATACTAACGTACTACTCATACTAAATCTGACGCCAAAATGAGTATGTAGTGCGTTCACATTAGATAGTATGGAAAGATGCAGTACGCGAGAAATACCCAGATGTATACTATATTGGGACAAATGAGCACATGTTGATATTTTACTTGGTCACTTTCTCACTTAAAGGGGACATATCATGGTTTTAAATCCTTCCTTTTTACATATAAATCATACAGTTGTGGTCTATATAAAGAGGAAATGCATTGCTTGGGTTTGAATTCCTCATTATTATAGCTCCACAGGCCCCTTTTCTACCCCTTTTCTGATGTGCTTCTGAGAGCAACTCGTTTTGGTGCGGTCTCTTTAAATGCAAATGAGACACTTCATACCCCGCCCCCTCTTCAGGTGACACTCGGTTCAACTCCACCCTGCTCGGCCATTTTTGTAGTTTGATAGAAGAGATACGGCTATGTAGCGACGCATAAACTTTTTATTCAGAGGTTATTTACAAAATGTCAACAACAGAAGACTTGTCCATCCAGCTTTACATGTTCAAGCCAGAGTCTGCCCAGCGGAGCGAGATGAAAATGAAGATGATGAACCTGCAGAACCCTAACAAGTGAGCTAACACAAGCGCCGAGCTAACGCTAGCGCCAAGCTAACGTCATGAAATGCATTTTAATACAGTCTTTTCGGAGACAAAACCGGCAAAATGAAATGACTAATGAAGACTTTAGACTTAAATTATATCACGTAGGCCATATCATCAAGGATCTAAAATGAACACACAGCGCTAACATATGAAGATGGTACAGCTGCTAATGCTAACAAAACAATGACAGGGACGTCTTATCATCACACTTTTTAGCGTTATTTACAGCTTACCGAAGTGCTCTGTTCATCGTCTCCAAAGATAGAAGGAATTGAACCCTCAATCAGACAAAGTCTTTCTGCAAATCCTTCTTTATACTGGCGGAGGTTGCTGAAGCAGTCATCCTTGAAGTGCTTCGCACACACAAAAATGATCTTACCCACAGATGTGGGTACATTTCTATAAAAAATAAAACTCAACCAGGCACTTTGAAAAGGTTCTGGTGCTGGGAGATGGTGTAATGAAGCGTGTGGGTTACTACATCCAACAGCCAAACATTTTGACTTATCCTCTCGTAACTTCTGCATCCTTGAGCTTGGACTACAAAATAAAAGCGAGAAATAAAAATGGCGGATTGCTCGAAGTGTTGGACCTGGAGTTGATGTACAAATTTGGCAGTTCCGCTGCAAATACTGTGATGTAATAGTTCAAAAAACATAATAGAAAATAGAAAAATCGAAACAGATTGAAAAATATGAGCAAAACAGAATATAAAGATATCAACGGAGCACCTGAAGAGACTAATTTTATTTTTTCTGTACTTCTATGCACTCTAAATATACAACAAAATGCATTTAAGGGCTAAAAAAGTGGATTTAGCATGATATGTCCTCTTTAAAATGTTTTCAGAACTTTCAAAGGTGAAGAATCAATAGAATATTTAGCCTCAGTGTGCTTCAGGTTTTTGTCATAGGTTTGAAATGCATCTTGGGAAACTTTGAAGTATACTTCAGTGGGAATGGTCATCATCCTAACCATACTAATAGTATATAATAGACATTATATACTTATTGAGTTTGTAGTGTACTAGTACAGTACCTGTCGGAAGTATGTTTTCATGTAGGGGTTTAAGTATAGTTGTCAATAATGGCCAAATGAGTATGTTAGAAGGTTGGATGTACAAAGAGGTGGACATACTCTGTACTCTGTAGTGTTATAAAGGGGTTTAACATTTCTTAGTGCAGGGGTGATTATTGTGTGTGTGAGTGTGTGTTATTATGGTTAGTGCTGTTTATTGTAGGTGTTACGGTGCTGTTTTCTCTTTGTGGTTGTGGTACCACGTAAAAAGAACAGGTCGGCACTCTCTCTCACACACACACACACACACACACACGTGTATCAGCCGTGTGTGTGTATCTCAAACAGACACTGCGTTGGGGAGATATTCGCTCCACAAAGACACAAATATGTACACGCACGCACGAACGCAGACCTTTCTTGCTTTTATAGATAGATATTACGGAGTGTGCCATGCTCCCTTATGCAATGGCTTCCTTCAAAATAAGTCAGCATGTAATGTTGCTCTAACTTTTATTGCTCCTCATTTCTTATTGGTATTTGGACAAAGGATATGAACAGTTTTGGTGCCGTGCTTATAATGTAGTAGCTGATCAGTGTAAATGTGTATAATTGTCATTTGGTGTCTTACTTTGTGTCTTCATGACTCAGACAAAAAAGGACCAGGAGGAAGAGGAGGTGGACATCGCCATGTGCTCGAGGGGACAGTATTTTGGAGAGTTGGCTCTCGTTACGAACAAACCCAGAGCTGCTTCTGCCTACGCTGTGGGGAACGTCAAATGCTTGGGTAATGCTTTTTACATATGTTTTATCAACTTTATCCACATCTGGATAATTGTCCATTCCTCTGTTTTGGTGCTTCTCCGTCAGTCATGGACGTGAAAGCCTTTGAGAGGTTGCTGGGCCCCTGCATGGACATCATGAAGAGAAACATTGCTAACTACGAGGAACAGCTGGTCACCCTGTTTGGAAGCAGCCCTGAGATCGAGCAACAAAGTGCATAAAGTAACACCAATGGACCATTAAAGGGTTAATCTGGGGCGTGTTTGGATGTACAGATTTTCCTACAAGAAATGTGAATATCCACTGCAGTACATCATCTGAGTGTCTGACATGTAAGACTCTGAATTTCCACCTGAGACAAGGTTCACATTAGCAGAGTTTGACACCGATTGGACTGAAGTAAAGCCAAAGCAGATGTGCTTACAGCTTGTTTCAATGGCTTTTTTCAATGAATCTCACCGTAAAGATATTACTGTGCATTTTACTCATCAAGTTATGTGCATTGTTTGTTAAAAAAAAAAAAAAAAAGAAAAGATTTTTACATAGATTCATCATTTGTTCACAGTGTTCTCTGCTGCACCCACAGCATCATTTGATTTCTGTGCTTGTTTTGATGCCAAAACTATATTTCTTACTGGAGATCTTGGCGTTTCTTTTGGTCACAGTTCATTGTGCATCAACACAAGAGCTCAACATTTATTACAAAACTTTCTGTTACATTTTGATTACACCAGAATGTAAACTTGGCACTACCTTAATGTTTTTACAAAGCATTTTTTTGTATTATTATTATTGTGCTGTTTATTCCTGTGTCCACACACTATAGCTGATAAGTGTTTGCAGCAGTTTGTTTTTGTTTGTTTGTTTGTTTTTTTACAGCCAAACAAACTTCTGCTGCTAGTAAGCTGATAGTTTTGTAAGATTTGAAAACATTCTCCTGTACAATTTTTAGAGTGACCTCTTCTTATGAAAAAGGTCATACCAACGTCCTCAGACACTTAATCTTTCTCCAATTTTTTTCTGTATTTAATGTAAGTTTTAGGTCATGCTGTTTTTTGTGGTGATATGAACATTACTGCAACTATAATTATTGCTGTCTACCTCGGCCAACAACTTTTATGGTTCCCAACTTGTCAGGAGTCTAAAATGAGATTTCTTGTTCTTTTTTTTTTTCTTCTTCTTCTTCTTCTTCTTCTTTTTCTTCTTCTTCTTCTTCTTCTTCTTCTTCTTCTTCTTCTTCTTCTTCTTCTTCTTCTTCTTCTTCTTCTTCTTCTTCTTCTTCTTCTTCTTCTTCTTCTTCTTCTTCATTTTACATGCATAGTATAAAGTCTTATGTATTTTGTCTCTATTTTGCCGGCTAAATGGTAAAAAAAAAATTGATTAGTTATAAAACAATAGTAATTTTTCATTTCATCCCTCTTTAATATTTCTGGTGGTTTTGAAAAGCAAAAAAAAAAAAAAAAATGAAACTGGCTAAAAGTAGTGTGCAAGTCACTTATCATGTCAATAAACAACATTTCTTACTACCGTGTCATACCTGGGTACACATTTAACCATGTAAGTCGTGCATCATTGAATAAATACAGTATATAAGAAATGTACACAAAATTCACATTTTAATCCAAAATAATTATTTCTATAAATGTGATTTTAATTTTTTATTTTTTTTTCCACAATTTGTATTAATTTAAACGCATTGTTCATATCACACATTTCGATATTTTTGCAGCTTTTTTTTTTAACTAAGGAGACAAGAAGAAAGAAAGCAAACTCAGCATTTGTACTCGTCACGTTATTGTTATCCACAATAATGAAAGACACACATTCATAAAGTTTAGATGTCACATTGTTCATTCATTCATTATAAAACATTCACTCAGAAAATCCTGCAGCAGAAAATGTCAATATTTAGTAGTACTTGCAGGGATTTTCGCGCTGATGTAACATTGTATTGTTCTTGTTATTGCCAATCAGCTGTTACTGGGTAAAAAACATCCTTACACTTTCAACCAATGGGACGATAAACAACAAACCAAGCCCCGCCCTTTACATTTTTCTCAAGCGGCCCATCCAATAGAATGTTAGCTCTTGTGTAACTGACATCGTGATTGACCAATGGCGAGCCTTCTCTGTGAAGGTTCTCACCCACCCCTCCAGTGAATGCCAGAGTTTCTCGATGGCGACAGCTCTGGTAAGTGGGAAGTTAGCTGGTTTTTTTCTCGACAAGAGAAACGCGTTGACGTGGTCTTTATCTAGACTTTTATATGATTCGTGAATCCGCTGTTTTAAAACCAAGTTTCAACGTAGTTGTCACACCTTCTAATGGAGTCTACAGTCAGACTAAGCTGCGGTTGTTTTGCCTCTGTGGCGCTAGTTGTTTTGTCGATAACAAACCAGTGTGACTGACGGCAGCTCGTTGAATGAAAGCAGGCCGAAACGAGCACGAGCACGGCTGCTGCTGGTTAAAAGGTCGGCACGAGCTCTTTGTGTCATTCATTTTGAACGGGACGAGGTTGCGTCATGTCCCAACTTGTTGACATTCTTTTGTTTACAGTGCTCGAGCCTCTGCTTTGGACTTTTGCTTTTACATGAGCCCAATAAACTGCACCAAACTTGCATTTAACGCTTTACTATCAGCTCCTTGTTATTTTCCGTGCTCCCCAAAATCAAGGGATTTTTTTTTTTTTTTTTTTTATTTCACATTTTTTTGCTGGAGCTTTAAATGCGTTGTCAGGGCGTAAATGACAGTTAAGTGGCACATATCGACTTGAATTTAGCATGTTCTTTTGTCATTGTGTAACTACAAGGCTGTTTTTCTGTACAGCCCGTCACTAAACAACACAAATCCAAACAAAACACGCATGCGAGTTCATATTTATCTCATGTCGGTGTTGTTTTTAAGACATACTCGTGTTTTCGAGTGTTTAAACGTCACTTTTTAAAGCGATTTTCCGATTTTATTCACTTTTTCTGCGCAGCTGGGAATGAATGAGCACTGCTGCGCATGCGCCAGTCCACCCTTGAGTTTATAAACAAGGCCTGCACGCAGCGCGTCACATGACCATTCATAGAGGTTTCCTGCATGGTTGAGAAACAAAGGATTCCTCAAAGACTGCACAGTGTCCAGCACTTCACAGAAAACCACTCTGCTTTCCCTGAAAACCCTGACAACTGATTATTAAATCATGTTTTTGCCATTTCACATCTTATTTTATATCGTCACATTAATTCAATTAAAACATGCACACCACTACATTAAAAACAAGTAATTTTCAGGTATTTATGAAAGTATATATCGAAATATTCAAATAAAGCAGCTTCTCTTTTGTCTGTCTGCTCTTGGGTTCATTATAGAGCGTCTTTTTTGCTTTTCCTCTGCATGCGTAAACCTTCCCTACAGTCCTCCTTTTTCATTTTAAATCCCCATTTCCACCAATGTATTTTTTCTACATGGTTGGCATGCTTGTGAAATTATCAGGAGTGGTAATAGTGGTGCTCAGTGAGTGTGTCACTGGGATTGTCTTGTACCCACTTTGTTCCCTGAGTTTATTCATGGGATGGAGGAGTAAAGACAGATCAATGGATGGAGAATTTAAATTAATCTAAACCTATCTTTGGAAAATCAATTATTAGGTTTTGAAAACCTTTTGTACCTTCATGCACAGGCTTTTCAAAAGCATTCATTAATAAATTTGAATACATTAAGATACTTGCCTACATCTTGAAAGGTCAGAGCTGTTTTAGCAACACAATGTACCGGTAGTTTGTTCTATTTCAAGAACAATCTGGGATTTAAGAAAAGGAATTGTATGTTTCACAAATTTAAAGCTGTTATAGATCAATAAATGGAAGACTTTGCCCAGAAAAAAAAAAAAAAGATGTAAAAGTTTGCAAATTTTCCTTGGAGGTTTGTTTCGATCTTGTTGACACTGTTGAAAAAGTTTTGTGTATTGCATCGTGAGATGTGTCATAGAATTACGCAATGCACAAAACTGTCAACAAGAGTGTTTACAGTGGAGATCAAAAACTTTCAAGCAACCATTTCAATCCTTTACATCTTTTTATTGATCTATGAGGCCTACACTATTTAGTCTTTATCTGATTAATAAAATCCATTGTCTCCAGCAGCTTTAACTGATATGCAGAACCCAGCAGTTTGTCATTATCTGTGTATGATCTAAATCTGCTGTTTTCGTTTAGCAGACTCTAATGATGTGCCATTGTACTGATGGACGCTGAGTAATGTGAACTGAAGCTGGTTTGAGGAACAAAGAGGAATCTCCAGAACATTGTGAGCATGGACGAAGTTTTCAATCCACTCAAGTGCAACGAGCACCTGCGCTCCTCACCGGGGTGCCACATGGATTATGGTAAAATGCTAAACCATTAAAGATGATACAACAGTTAAGCAAACATAGATTTGGTAAAAGGATAAAGTATGGTATAAATGACTGCTTAAAGATTTTACCTCCACAAGGGTAAGTTTACACCAGGGGATCTCAGGTCTATTCCTAGAGAGCTCGTGTCCTGCATGTCTGGGATGCGTGCCTAGTCCAGCACGCCTGATTGTACAGATTATCTTGTTGACAGGCTTTCTGTAGAGATGCATGATGACACTGCCACCATGCTTAATACTGTAGGTGCTCACCAGAACCGGACTTGAGAACCCTGGGTTTAGACATTTTAGACAAGAAATGAAAATTAAGCAAAACTTGAGTTATACTTACATTAATAAAGTAATTACCAGATTATTAAAATCAATATAATTAATTGAATGAGAAAAATAAACCTTTACTCTATTTGAAAGCTGCCTGCTTGCTCTACCTGTCACCTGTGTCCTCTGGCTTGTAACCAATTTTTAAAAACATGTTATAGATGTATTTTTTAAACAACAATGAAATCAGTATATAATTTACTATAAAACTGCTCAGAACGATAATATTAGTTTTTTTTATCAGATAAAGACGACCAAACATTCACAATCTCAGAGTAGCTATAGTATGACTCTGGTTATTAAGACGTTAACTTAAACCAGTGGTATCGAACCTGGCTGCGTGGACACTGTGGTCAATCACAAACATGAAGAAACAATGCAGAGCAACTCACATCACCATGAGGAGCAATTCTTAAAAATATGAAATATTTACCGGTAAATCAATAATTCAGTCCTAAAGCAACACTGTCGCTGCAGCAAAAGCAGGAAGGACATAATGTAGACAGGAAATTGCCAAAGTGCACTACTTTTTCTGCTACCGATCGTGTTTCGAGTCACTGCTTGGAGCCATGGACCCATTGTTTACACTCATCAGCTGTTAGCACTCCGTGCTAATGCTACACCAGCCTATGCAGCGAGACCCGGTGTAGTGTATGGAGGAAAGATGGAGATGTTGACGGATTCGTGGCTCACAGCGCTAACAATGGACTTGGTGACTGACAACGGAGAGAGTCTGGCTGTGTTTGTGTGCGGAAAGGAGGAGCTGTTGCTGCTGCTGTGCTCCTGCAGCAACGCGCGCACACTTTTCTGACTCAAAATCACTGCACATTGTTTGATTGTGTCATTGCGTCACACACTACTATTCGGCCTTGCTTTTAACTCACTAAACCGAAGGCCGAATGTGGCTTTTTTTTTTACAATATTCTTCAGAATATATTTGGCCACCGAATGTTCGGTGCATCCCTAAACACCAGAATCCATCTTGTACTGCTCCCGCTTTTGCTTTTTCGAAACCAAAATGGTTAGAACCTATCATGAGGCAGTGTTGGGATATCCGGGTGTTATGAAGGCAAAAGTGCCGAAGCAAAACTGGCGCATGCGCAGTTGAGGGGTGAGGTATTAGCCGTGCTACTGCTATTAGCATAGCTCTGAATCAAAATAGAAAGATGTCGACGCAGGAGGATGGTTAACACGCCCTTAACTCACATACTCATGTTGCAAAAGTAACTCAACAACATAATGACCGCAGCATTACTATCCCAAAAGACCTTGTTGTTGTTGTAGCAGCATCTCTGCGGCACATGCCAATGACGACATCATTTGTTACCCTGTGATTGGCTAAAACAAATCATGGTGGACAGGCCCTTCGCCCCAAGCTTCAAGCATTCTGTTCGTGTCCCTCCCTGGTTCCGAAAGGATTCGCCTGACACGGACCCAGATCGATGTGGAGAACTTGAGTTAGAGGGAGGGCTACACAACAATCTGGTTCTTGCCAGGTTAGAAACAGAGCAGGAGAGATGAACACGAGCTTAGAGGAGAGATGCAGACGAGCTACGAAAGTACTGACACCTTTAAAACACGTCCTAGGCGTACAAGGACTACAGAGAAGCGATTTGGAGGATTATGAGAAATGTAGGATTTTACTGGAAACTACTACCAGGCCGTATGTATGTTTGAGCCTTAAAGGTAGGGTAGGTAATTTTCTCCAGATACACTTTTTAAGTTTTTGGTTGAAATTGTCTTTATGTCCTGACAGAAATTAGGATCCTATGTGCTTTGAAAAAGGAATAAAGAAAATCTGTCATCTGTAGCAGCTGTAAGAATGTAAAAACGTCAACCAATGAAAAAAGACGGTTTTTCATTAATCAATCATGTCTCCCTGCTCATTCTAGACCCCTCATGTGCACTAGCCCACACTCAAAGCGCATCAACGGTGACAGAGTTAAAATTGAGTTTTTAGTCACGTTTTTTAATATATATAATGATAAAGTTTAGTGTTTACTTACAGCTGAATGAGACATGAGACGATGAAGTTTCTACACAATACAAGCGATGAGCTGAGGTCTGTGTCTGGAGCACCGGCGCTCGTGCATGTGTGTGAGGGACGTGGCTTTAGATGGAGCACAGAGGGCAGGAGGTGGGTAAAAGTGGAGCAGTTGGAGGATGCTACTTTCAAAATCATGCTAGTTGTTGAAAATTACCTACCCTGCCTTTAAGTCTGCATCATAAGGTGGACATTTTTTGTATTTTACAGCCTATTAGCTTACCTGCTATCACATCAAACCCCTCTTTGATTAAATGTATGGGCAGGTGGGTGGGAAAACCACAAATTTTACAGTATTTTGGTTCCCAACCAGACTGCATCTGTGCCTAAATATTCGCACCTCTCACAGTGCACACACCAACAGGATCTTCTAAGAATAGGCAGGTCATTATCCAAGAGAACTGATTGGTTATTGCTTTTGTACTCTCTGATATCCTATCCAGAAAAAAACCTGCTCTACCCCACGTTATACGTTCTAAGTTACCATGGTGATTTACCCTGGTAAAAAGTTAACCAGTGTTGTAGTAGAGAACACGCATAATAAATACTAGAAGTTACCACCATAAGAGGAAATCCAAGTGTAGCCCTTATAGATCAATGAATCAAAGATCATTTGCTCAAAAAAAGAAAAAAAAAAGATGTAAAAAGTTGAAACCGCAGCTTGAATATAGTGTTGGTAAAACTCTGCCAAAGTGACGCTGAACGATCAAAATTCGGCCAAAATTGAAAGTCTCGTGGAAGTGAGGTAATATCACGAGGAATATCAGGAACAGACTAAAACAAAAAGAGTGTCAAGAGAATCACTGTCCTCTTTGTCTGGTGCCACAAGGCGATGCACAAAACTTTTCCAAATTGTCAATAAATGGAGTGTTTACAGTGGAGATCAAAACAGACCATTGAGCAGCAATAATAAACTAAATGAGCAAATGACCTTTAATTTATTGATCTATGAGGTCTTTATCTAACAAAAGATAAATAAATATAGTCTCGAGCAACCTTAAATATGCTAAAAATCTGTAATTGTAATGGAAATTTCTACTAAACTTTGGAGGCCGGCAGTTGAAAAGCTCTAAAATGCTACTTTTCCCTAGATGACATGCCGGAGCTGCAGGAGGTGGAGGAGGACCAGAGGTCTACAAGGTTGTTTCAGGTTGGAGCAGTGTCTCACCAGGAGCTCAGCTGCTCCCCAAGCCCAAACTGGCTTGCTGAGCTGGCCAACATTGCCACCAGTCCTCAGAGTCCATTGCTGAAGGATGCTCCTCACAAGAGGTTTGTAGAAGAAAAACTGATGAGTTATGTTAATGTGTCCATAAATGTTGCATTTTTTAGTTGTAACAATGTGTGTCACAACAGATATGATTTTTATACCCAGATCATCTCCAGTTCACATCTTTGGCACCAGTAACAGCTTACATTCCTACGCTCGGCCCCCGTTAGCCAGCAGTGCACCCAACCCGTACAGGGGCCACCTGAGAGAGCGCAGGCGTGTCAGGGTAACTTCAGACTGGCCAGTTCTTTTAGGCCCAGTGATTGTTTGCTTTGTAACATGCTTCCTGTTCCTATTTCCTGATGTAATTCACCCCCCCACACTTTAAACCAATAACAGGCCTGCAGTGAATCAGAGTCTGGGGTTTTCTCCATGTCTTCATCCTTTTCTGATGATGAAGACATGGCCTGGTCTCACTCCTGGCCGTCCACAGCCTGGCACTGCTTTCTGAAAGGTAATGAAAAAAATCACTTGTGTACATGTGCAACAAATCAATGCCTAGACATACACACATACAGGTTAAAACATATACTTTACAATATTACTTAAAATAGAAATCAGTTTTCTTGAGCCTCAAACTCTTGTGGTATTTGGTTTAACTTTTTTTATTTCAAGATTTATTTTGTGATATATTTCAGAATGTTACATTTAATCCATGGCTTATTTTGATGTATATAGTTTACATTAAAAGTTTGTATTGTCATTTATAAAGTTATATTGATTGGAAAAAAGCAGTGATATACACAGTGTCCTTGAGCAAGCCACTGAACTCTTAGTGGCTGCTTAAGGTTGAATAGGTCCTTGCATGGCAGCTCTGTCCATTTGGTATGTGAATGTGTAAATGATCTGATACTGTAAATTGCTTTGAGACTATTTTGGTGGGATGAAGTGCTATATAAATTAAATCCATTTACCCATGTAGATTTTTTCTTACTAATGTGATAACAAACCATTTGGAACTTCTCTGCCCATAACTTTGGGTGAACAATTTCTGATTTCTAGAAAAGAGGACACTTAGCATACTTTTAACAAAACACTTTTTTCCCCAGCAGTTCCTCCTTTCATGGTGTTTTCATTGCCAAATCCCTCTCTGGACCTCCATGGAGGTTTTATTATCTGAGAGATTATTCCTGCTGTAATTTTTCAGCAAAATTTGCTGTTATTTGGCCTCTTTTTGTCCTTTTTGCTCTCTTTTCTCTCTGTCCCATGTACAATGCTCTCTTCAATAAAGTAGCCTGTTTAATGGATTCTATCACATGCTTGAGTAAAATATTGTATATCATTATTTTTTTTAATCTCAATTTGGACTCTTAAACAAATGGTACAAGTGTTCTCAAAGCTTTATCAACAAACAAAAGAGTGCATTTATTGTCATGTTCGTGTAACTATCATGTAAATAATAATTGTAGGTTGTTTAATACTTCTGTTACAGCTGCTTTTTTAAATTCTTGTATGACTTTGAATGTGTGTTTAGATGTTAAAAAACATCTGTAAAGAAATTATCCGCTCCGTCTCCCACTTCCTTCTCAGTGTCAGCCCACGTCCGCTGATTCACTGCATTTTAATTGTATCTTTTTTGATATTCAGGAACTCGTGTGCGCTTCCACAGAGGTTCTAATGTGGAGTGGCAGGAAGCTGATGAACTCGGGGATTCAGATGATGACTCAGATGATGAAAGCATGCTACCATCTACCTCCAGGCTGAAGGCAAGGCAACCTTTTCAGAGTCATCGAAGTAATCTGGGAGTCCAACATAGGACCTGAGAGTCAAATTTAACAGAGCAAAATGGGCTCAAAGGTGTTGAAATTGTAAATCTGCAGTGAGGCCTGTAACATCCTGGGCTCTTTTTGCATTGATTGTACATGGTGTGAGTCCATAGATAAACCACTGGGGGGCAGCTTAAACATTATACGTTGACCCACCACAGCTAGCTCTTCAGAAAGCACATAGGAGCAGTAGCTGGAGTCCAAAGTCTCACCCCCACCCCACCCAACTCCACCAAATGGCCAAACCGTCTTTGTCAACAATACATGGGAACATCTTCAGAATGTTTTAAACCTTTCTGCATGAAAAAAAAGTGGATAAAATGTATTTCTAGGTCATTATACAGGAGGTTATTCTGATGATGGTATTTTGGATTTGCAAAAAGAAACAACAAGGACCATCATCAATATCTGCTTAAAACTAAATGATTTGAACAGTCTATGTACATAGCTCAAAGCTCATTAAATAACAGGGAGCAGAGGCATATTTAAAGTTGTTTACAGAAGGCCCAAACATGTTCAAGCCCCAAACCCTGACTAACTTTTTTCAAATTTGAGGGGCTGGCATGTCCACCGGGTAGGATGTATCGCAGATATTTTTGTATATTCTGTGAGAGTAGGTGGAGCTGTAATAGTATACCAAATTTCACTTTCTTATGTGGTGTCATTTGTGAGATATTGTAAACTGAAAATGGAAGAAAAATAAGGACGCACAACAATCGGAACAATTGGTAAAAACTTCAGGATTTTTTAGACCAAAGTGCTTGGGCCATTTGTTGAAATTACATGGAATATAGGGTCACATGATGCTGAAATCAATAGCATCTGACTCTGGGCACTAAGCGGGGTCGACAATGGACGCACTGTAAGTCCATCACAGGGAAACCCAGAAAGTTTCTGTCCTTTTAAAACACAGAAGAGTTATCTTATTAATATTTTACCATTACCACTTAGTGTTGATCTGTTTTATTAATTGTAGTTCTTATCAGGCTGTTTTGTTTCTGATACAGCATTATGGTTCAGATGGACTTAAGTTGGTCAACCACGAAGAGACGCTGTCTTTTAGTCAGGCGATCCTCAAACTGACCTTTGACCCTGGCTCCCCTGACCAAGGCCTTCTCACAGCTGAGTGCAGACTGGATCACCCGTTCTTTGTCAAAAACAAAGGTATGACTGAACCTGTGTTTTCAGGAAAATTAAACCAAGTGATTGTAAAGATTGACTGTTTGAGGAAGAGCAAATGGTACTTGTATAGAAATCAATGCCTGACTTCATGGAATGTCTGTACATTTGATTTATGTTCTGTTCCATTTATGGAACCCACTGTTCAGGCCCTGCTTGAGTGTATTTATCAAATATTCACTGCTACATCAGAATCATGCGTCACATATAGACAGAAAAACCCCGCACCAACTGTTCAAGCTGTTCAAGCACTCAGAACGTATCATATGAATATGATCTGGTCCTTCTGACAGCAGCAGACATATTCAGGAAAAAAAAAACAGGATGAACAGGTGATTAGTAACTCAAAGAGACATTAACAAAGTTAGAATAAACCTGCTTGACTGTAAATAAACAACTCCTACCAGATAATTTGAAGAATAGCATCTTTGCTAATTTAACCGATGGATCTCAGTAAAGGTGTGGCCCAGCATTAACCCATGAGTGGCACAGCTAGAGGTTCATCGAAAAAAGCAGAAACACAAAATTTAGGAACTTTCCAGTGAATTTCCAACAATGTCAACTTCAAGTCATCACTTTTTTTGCTTCTGAGTGCAGCAGGGATGGTAGTGCTCTGAAAATTCATCAAGACAACAGTGGTTGAACCAGACTGTTAGTTTGTTTAAACATTTTAGAATGGATTTTAATGTCACAAAAGCTGGCTGTTGTAAAGGAAACTTAGCCTTGCTTGTAACATCCTCCAAAGGTCCTTGATGACTTTTTTTTCCTATGACACTTTCTCAGGTAATAAAGATATTTTAGAGGAGAAATAAGACTTTCAACTATTACATTGTCTTTTTTAGTTTTTAGTGCATTTCAAGATTCGTGTCCGATCAAAAAATAAATAAATAACTCATTAAATAACTGCAATATGCTATGATTTAATGGTAGAGATTTTCTTTTATTAAAGTCTGGTTTTGAAGATTTTCAGCCTATAATCCTTTTTTTTCTTCTTTTTTTCAATAATTTGAGATAGAGAGTATTGGATGATTGGGTGAGTTGTATTATTAACTGCAGTGTGATTAGTTTGTGAAGCCCTATTTTTCCAACCAAGTAGACTGAGTCAGTATTGAGTCTGATTCTTCCAGCTGTTTTACTCAGTATTGAGCATATTTGTCTCTTTTTAAATGTTCCTCCAGCTTTCATTAGGGTGTGAGCATCACCTGTATGTATAAGACTTAGGCAAATATGCAGCTTACATGTTTCAGGCTTAATGCTGTAGTTTCAACTCTAAGTAGTGACATCTTTAATACATTTTCTGACACTCGTAGTGATTTTATGTCTCCTTTTCTTTGTCAGGGTGGTCCTCTTTTTATCCAAGCCTTACTGTGGTGCACCATGGGATCCCTTGCTATGAGATGCAGCTTGGAGACGTGTGTCTGCCACCAACCCACCCAGAAGCCATTAACTGTGATGACTCGGTCGTCTTTGACACTTTTAGGAGGTACGTCCTTCAAACCAAAACATATCATCACCCTAAATGTGTGTCACAAACACACTTTCTGTCCCTTAGATATACATTATTCATTCTGCGCTCAATAAACACATCTGTTGGACAACATTTCCCTTGAAAGTCGTGACACTATTTTCTCTCCAGTTTTCTGGTTCTAAAATCTTCATCAGCCTGGACTTTAGCTATGTTTTTTCCTAATTATTATTTTAATACGCTAGGGGATTGAAAAGTAAATTTTCTACATGGAATAGCTCAAAGTTTAGTTCACAAATGTTAAAATGAACTAGTTCAGTTCATAGTTGAGAATAATCTTTTTTTAAAATTAAGTTCATAGTTATTTTTTTATGTCCTTTTTTTAATAATTTTAAATATGACGCTGCGAGCTATTACCTTGAGAATCCTGGTATTTCCCCACACTAAGCTAAAGCACTAGTATAGACTTAAAATTTGATGTGAATTTTTTCCAGGTTTAGAAGATTGTTGCACCTTTAGGACTATTTTAGTTTTAATATTTTCTAAAAAAATAGTGGGAGATTGTGTTAATCATGCTGGACCTTCCTGTTCCTCCCTTCCTCTTCATCTCCTGTAGTTACGACTTCACCCCGCTTGATTCCTCAGCCGTGTATGTCCTCAGCAACATGGCTCGTCAGCGACGGGCCTCCCTGTCTAGCGGGGGCGCCGTCAGCCCAGTCAGTCAGTACTGTGAGAAACTGGAGCGGTCCTGCTCCCCACAATCCTCCAGCAGTAAATCCAACCGGAGCAACAACCCAGGGACAGCCAGCGGTGCCACGCCCACAAAATGCAAGCGGCCAATGAATGCCTTCATGCTCTTTGCCAAGAAGTACAGAGTAGAATATACACAGATGTATCCGGGGAAGGACAACAGGTGAGCCCCAGTGGAACCAGTGTAGCACTGGTTTATATGTTTATATGTAGGTGTTTATATGGAGTGCACCAGCAGACGACTCCTATTTGCAACAAAACTATTTGTGTGTGCGTAATACAATCTGTGTCTATACTTTGATCCATGGGTGTGTTTCAATCTGTGTGTGTAGAATTAGGATTTGTAAAAGGAGTTTTCTGTTTGTAAACCATACCGTGTCTGTATTTACATCTGTATGCATATGTAATCAAACTGGACCAACTCTATTGGCTGTCTCTGTGCACGTGACTTTTGGTACACTTTTGGTGAACACGATCTGTAATATTTTGAAACTTGTAACTTGTGCAATACCACTAGAAACCACCAGTCGTAGCTGGTACCAAGTGATAAACCCACCAATCTGATGCTGAATTGTTTTTGGCTTTCTTTTAAAAATGTATTTTTTATAATTTACAGTGCTAGTGGCATGGAAAAGCAAGATATTTTTAATATAAAATAGAGTACATAATGATCTTTGATACAATCATGAGGATGTATCATGATGTATAATCAAATGTGTAACATATAAAAAAATAAATACATTTCCGAGCACTGTGCTGGCCTCACAGCATCACTACAAAAAATGGAACTGGTCGGACTTCCAGAGCCTCCAGCAGGGCCAATTCTGACTCTTCCCTGGGTATGAGGCTCCTTTCTCATTGGGCTTCCCCCATTTTCGATTTTAGTAGGTTTTTTTTTGTGTCCAAAAACTGCATTTTGCTTCCATCGGACTCAATTCAGACTCGAGAGGACCAGCTCTATCCATTGATACCAGGCACTGTCTAATCTGAGCTCTGAATGTGAAGTAATCGCATGCGAGAAACAGTCAACCAAAGAAGAGTCCACCCATGATGTCACAATATGGAAAAACTTGAAGTAGACGGCAGCAAAGTGCTTGGAAATGTTTGCTTTATCTCAATATTCCTCTTATACTACAAACATTTCACCATTCATGTCTATTTTTTATTAAAATTAACTTGTTTGTCCATGCCACTAGGACTTTAAGTTATGAGAAACATGTTTTTAAGACAAAGTATCTTATGAAGTTGGCCTCACATTAATGAGTCTATGGCTTTGGTAGCAGTGACCAAGCGTGTATTGCATGAGTTACAAGTTTCAAAAAGTTACAGATTTTGCTCACTAAAAGTGTTCCAAAAGTCACGGGTAAAGACACAGCCAATAGAGTGGCTTGGTTTGATTACACATGCATACAGATGTAAATACAGATGAAATGAAATACACACAGACAACTTTTTTTTTTAAACAAATCCTGATTACAAACACAGATTGAAACGTTTGTAAGGTTCATGAGCAGGGCCGAAGTGGGGCTCATTTTCAGCCCTGGATTTTCATGCCTTAGACTGGCCCATTTTATTTCATGACCTATTATTATTCTAATCATGTAATTATCGCTAGGGTGTGCTTTGCCTCTCTTTGATTGGGTGTAACATTTCCCTCTTCAGCCCTTATTAAAGTTGAGCTCACCCTTCCTTAGGGAGGGCTGCTGATGGTCACAACTAAGCAATATGATAAATGTATTATTATTATTATGTTTTTAGCTAGAATATAACATGCATATATGTTGCATTAGATTACACTAAATGTAGTGTTAACCGTTGACAACATACAGATAAACGGGGGAAAAGTCATAAGCAGATTGTTCTGTAAACCGTGTTATTCAGGGTATTTTTCTAAAATATTTCTAGGTCTGTCGAAGCTGACCCTATGCAAATAAATGTCTTTCCCCCTCAAATCAAAATTTTAGAAGTAGCGGAAAAAATGTAGCCAAAAGGGAACACGAAGACGATATAATATCAGCTACCTCTCATCTCTCTGTTGATGAAATCTGAATGAAGGATTTTTTCTGTATTGTATTTTTTTTTTCAGTTTCTCCCCTTTAGGGATTGCCACCTTTTTGTGGTCATGGGGTTTGTGTGCATGATGTGTACATATGATGCCCGTTCAATTATTAATATTTATTAATAATTTTAAAAAATTACAAAAATATAATTTTAATCAGTAATTTTTTTTTTTTTTTTTAACAATTACTAGACATTTCAGCCAACCCCATTTGAATTCCGGGTGACCCCAAGATTGAAAAGCACTGCCCCACTGCCCATGTGGCAGATGGAGGACATGCCCACTACACTTTGATGTGCTACAGCTAATAAAAAGGAGTTGCTATATCACATCAACAGCATAGATCTATGCATTAGTTATTTGAAAAAGATTGATGTGAGTCAGACAAACTGAGTTTAAATACACATTTTTTATTGTTTTAAAACGTAATGCAGTGTGGTGGGAAGGATGATGGGGTCCACCAGGAACTGTCCCCGTCCTCCTGGTTAACCACTCCAGGCCTGTTCATGAGCATCACGTACACAAGATGCTGCATAAGCAAGTCATTCTACTGCTTTCACTTGGTCATTTCTTCTGCTGATCAGTCAGACTCTCAGCTGTCACACAACACATAAGTTTGAAATAGCTTCAGTCCAACAGTCTACATCCTATCAACACATTTTTCTCTTTTACCTTTTCTGCATTGTCTGGCATATCTCTGAAGGTTTAATGATGGGGAAATGAATGTAGGTCAATGCCTGGGTAGAAAGAGAAACGATAAAAATGTCAGAGGAGAACAAAGATATTTTTTGTCACGGTAGAAATGTGACTAATCAATCTTTGATCTGTGCTCTGACCTTTGGGCTCCAGGGCTATTAGTGTCATCTTGGGTGATAAGTGGAAGAAAATGAAGAGCGAGGAGAGGAGGATGTACACCATGGAGGCCAAGGCTCTGGCTGAGGAGCAGAAAAGACTCAACCCAGACTGCTGGAAGAGGAAAAGAACCAACTCTGTAAGCACTAATGTCTATGAGCCACTGGCACCTGCTGGTTTGTTCTTTGGTTCCCACAATGCACTGTTTGTCCTTCCACAGGGTTCTCAGCAGACCTAATCTCCCACAATGCTCTGGTGCTGGGTGGAGAGGTGATGGACCGCCTGATGCCTCCTTGCTGTTCTTTGTTCTTACGACTCAACTGTGATGCTGAATCCACTTACTTTTATAACGCTGACGCATTAAAGTGACAAAGCAGATTTATGAGTATATACAAAGCATGTAATCTAGTCCCTAACAGTGCATATATTTTCTTATATCGTTAACATCAGAGATGTCTTACTGCCCAGGAACAAAGGTAAACCCTCTCATTTATTTCAGGTTAGCTCATACTGGCAGAAAGGAGCCTTTGGTGCTAAGCTCCAGCACGGAGAGCAGCAAACAGCTGCTTATTCTGGGCAAAAATGGGACTTTTGGTATTTTAAGACTCTTGTCTGTTGCACAGATTGGTCTCTCTTTCATACATTTTGTATCTCAGAGTATAATCTGCTGTTGAACTGTTGCCAACAGTTTGCCAAGTCCGTCGATTGTTTCGACCCGACCACAGCAGCGAATGATAAGGAGGCTTCCAGCACTGTGAGAGTGACTTTTCAAATCTGTCACATTTCTGTAGGCCTTCGCTTTTTAAGGGGCTGATCTACTAAGATCTCAAATTAAGGATGCAAAATCTCTTGCAAGCTTTTATACTTTGGATGTGCTATTCTCTCGCCTGCTATGGAGGAATTTTCTGCGTTTTAAGTGTTCAACATGGAGAACGAAGAAGAGCTGAGTGGGCTAAGGGACAAAAGTACCTTTGAAGCCATTGGAAGAGCAGCAGGTTCAGTTCTGAACAAACACTCATTTATTTTTAGTGAATACATTGAGTTTATTCAATTAGATATCCAACAAAATAAATGTAAATGAAAGTGTTGTTACTTGAATAGACTAAAAGACAGTAATGTTATTTTTTCAAAATGTTGCTGTTGCTTATATGCATTTTAATGTAAAGCTTTTTAAAGTCCGTCCATTACTGTTGATATCACTTCTCAGATCAGCCCTCAGAAATCGTATGTCATCATCCAGGAGGTCAGAGCTGTGTCCTGGTTTGGTGCTGTGTCGCACGCACTCAGGATTGACTTAACTTGACCTATTACTCCACACATCATCAGGCAGCAGGTCAGCGCTGGTTCTCACCATCAATGCTTCAGCAAGAGTGATAGACTTTAGTCTGAATCCCAGAACCTCATTTGTGCAGTCGGAGAGGGAGAGCAGAGTGCACGGCTCCAGGAGCAAAACGTGGCCTAAGAGGAAAGAAAGCACCGGTACCAATAAATAGTGTCAAACAGGCTATTTATTTGGTCATTATACCTCACACACAATTTACACAGCTTTTACACATATATATTATATATTTCAATATTTTTTTGATTCTAAAACTCAATGAAGCATCACTGTGTGTATAAAGCTGTGACAGTTAGCACATGCTGGCTGTAGGACGTGCTGAATCTATGTGCAAAATGATAAATCACATTGCACAGGCTACATTAATGTTTGCATTTATTCATCCCAACGTTTAGCTCTGATTCTTCCACATCACATATTCATCAGAGCAAAAGCCGCCAAATGAATTTGTGTGTATTATGTTTGTGTTTGACAGACACAATCCTGATTGCGTGGGGTTAGTACAGTAGATGCCCCTCAGCATCTATCAGCACACGTAGTGACATTAGTGCTCGTTTTTACAGATGCAGATCTTTAGTAGATCGGCCCCGACCTGTTTAATCCTTCTGCACTTTATATAAATATGTAATCTAACCTTTTACAGCCACTGTACTCTGGTCCATCCCGTCCGTATTATGTTCCTTGTATCTTTATCTATGTACACTTAGCAGTTTGGACTCATTGCTGCTGTGTTACTCAGCTTTCAGGTTGTTTGTCTTCATCATGTACAGGTTTCACAGCCACAACAACCTCTTGCACAAAATACACTTGTATCATATTATAAATACTTTTTCAAACTGATGTAGCATTAAAGTGTTTTTGTTCTTTTGGGTAACTAAACACAGTCTCTTTGTTCTGGTTTTCTGTGCCGTTACAGCCAATATTTATTGTTCATCAATGCATTTCAGACAGCAGTTACTAACGATGTGGGATTTACATTCTTATATTCAACATGCAAACTACACAGGTTCAACATTGGGAATGGAACATTATCATTTGTGCATAATGGTCAATTTTCTTTTTTTAAATAACCAAATTATTTAAATACATATATTTTTTTCAAGCCTATGGACAAAAAACCAAACGTTTTAAGGACTGCAGATTGAGGACTGCCACATTGGTTCATTTTGTCATATTTTATAATATGCACCATCCACAATAAATAATAAAACCTCATGAGCATTATATCAGATTACATTTAAAACAGTTATTTATTATTTAAGTATTAGTAACTTCAATGTATAGTAGTGCACCGTGGCTTAGTGGTTAGCACATCTACCTCACAGCAAGAAGGTCCTGGGGTGGACACTGGTCCTTTCTGTGTGGAGTTTGCATGTTCTCCCTGTGCTTTGTGAATTTCCTCTAGGTATCCCGGTTTTAAATTGCCTGATGGACTGGTGTTCTGTCCAGGGTGTATCGCCGCCTAAAGCCCTTTGAGAAGTGGATACCCACCAGAAGATCCCCTGTGATCCTGAAAAAAAAACCGAGTATGAAAATGAATGTATGTATACAGGTACATCTAAAAAAAATTAGAATATCAAGAAAATGTTCAGTATTTATTGTCACTCATTTCAGAAAGTCAAACCCATATATGATATAAGCTCATGACACATAGAGTGAAGTATTTCAAGCCTTTATTTCTTGAAATCTTGATGATTATGGCGTAGAGATAATGGTAACCCAAAATTCAGTGTCTTGGAAAATTTGAATATTACATAAGTTCAATAAAAAAAAAGGAAATTTTAAACAAAAATATAAGTCTTCTGAAAAGTATGTTCATTTCTATGCACTCAATACTTAGTTGGGCCTCCTTTTGCATGGATTACTGCATCAATGAGGCGTGGCATGGAGGTGATCAATATGTGGCACTGCTCAGTTGTAATGGAAGCCCAGGTTGCCTTGATAGCAGCCTTCAGGTCATCTACATTGTTGTCTGGTGTCTCTCATCTTCCTCTTGACAATAACCCATAGATTCTTTATGGGGTTCAGGCCAGTTTGCTGGTTAATCAAGCTCAGTAACACCATGGTCATTGAACCAGTTTTTGGTATCTTTGGCAGTGTGGGCAGGTGCCAAGTCCTGCTGGAAAATGAAATCATCTCCATAAAGCTTGTCAGCAGAATGAAGCATGAAGTGCTCTAAGATTTCCTGGTAGATGCTGTGTTGACTGTGGACTTAAGAAAACACAGTGGAACGACACCAGCAGATGACATGGCAGCCCAAATCATCACAGACTGTGGAAACTTCACACTGGAGTTCAAGCAATGTGGATTCTGAGCCTCTCCACTCTTCCTCCAGACTCTGGGACCTTGATTTCCAAATCATATGCAAAATTAACTTTGGACCACTGAGCAACAGTCAGGCCATTGTGTGTGTGTGTGTGTGTGTGTGTGTGTGTATATATATATATATATATATATATATATATATATATATATATATATATAGTAAAAACAAATCTGCACATTCAGTGTTTAATGCAAAAATATTTTCCACAATTCTATTTATAATTTGGTGTTATAGAAGCATTTTCCACTAGAGAGCACCATCACTTCAGTTTCCCCTGTTCAGTCAGTTCTCTATAGCTCATTTCATTTCAATACAGGAAAGAATAGTCTGCAATGAGCATTCACAGGTAAAGATCACTGACTCTTTAAACACCAATAGTCTGTTACTGTGCAAACCATCATGTCTACCTTTTTGTTGATTAACCTATTTCTACCTTAAATATGTTGCATATTTTGTTGATCATTATTCAAGATCCAAGATTATTCTAGAGTGCATGACGTGCATGGCTGACCTTTTTTCTCAGGTTGAAGTAGAAATCATCATCAGGGCTGAATCAACAACTAGATTTTGTTGAGCAGTTTGAGTTCACTGCACTTAAAGCAGCTCAATTCATTTGGTTTCAGTCAACACACTCTTAAGACTTTTCTATTGTTTCATAACTACCTTAATCTGTAACTTTTGTCCGATGTGAATCCATAAAACTGAAACTTGTGAACTGCACAGCAATTTACAAAGGATCCCAAAGCAGCCTCATTGGGCTCAGTGCTAACACCTATTGACATGGAGTGAAATATAATAATGAAACTGATTCTAAAGAAATCATTGCTGTTCCTATCATGGAGCCAACACATGAAAAAAAGTTAATGAAAGGCATTTAAACTCAGGAAAAAGACAAATCTCAGATTCTCTATTAACTGAGAGAATAACATTATAAATCCAGAAATGAATAAACAAAATGGTGAAAAACATCTTGTTCCTCTTAATTTAGACGCTGCACTTTCATCAACGCTGTCTAATTAAGGTGAATTATCTGTAGTGATTCACTGAGAGAGAGCAGAATGGGTTTGTGTCTGAGGGGCTCGTTTCCATAAATACAACCTTGTCAGTCACTCAGAAAGACAAACAGCACATAAATGCCTCAAGTCTCTCTAATCATGATAATGAATGATACTGGGACAAGTGAGATGGATGGAAAAGACTGCAGGCAAGTAGGAGACCTTTAAACACTACTTAAAGAGTCCAGCTGCTTTTACTGAGCTATGCTCTGGTCATCACGACCTGATGACTTAAAAACCTTCAGAGACGAGGAAAAAAGCTCACTGGTGTTTTACTGGTGACATTTGAAGTTATCTGATGGTAAATGAGATTATTACACAGCAGCCCTGACTAGGCAGACTCCTTTTTAAATACATGCTGCATGTTTTTATAAATACCGAGTTGTCTGGATCTGTGGTTCCCAATCTCTTTTGTCTGTTCTAGCCCTGGTCATATCAGACGTAGGAGCACATTTAAAATACACTAACATATTTCAGCCTGAGCTCACAGGAGAATGTCACACTGTCACGAAACAGAAAGAATTGATTGCTTTGTGCGTGGGGACCACGTTTGTGATGACAGCAAATTTTGTACCTCATTTGGAAAGCAAGGTCCCAGAGTTTGGAGGAAGAATGGAGAGGCACACAATCCAAGATGTTTGGTTTCCACAGTCTGGGTTGCTTTGGGAAGACATGTCATCTCCTGGTGTTGGTCTACTGTGCTTTATTAAGTCCAGTCAACGCAGCACCTACCAGCTCATTTTAGAGCACTTCATTCTTCAGCAGATGATGACTTCATTTTCCAGCAGGACTTAGCACCTGTCAGGGTTAGGGTCAATTGTAATCACGTAATTGATAATTAATTACAATTACAGTGTTATTGTAATTTTAAAAATCTGTTGCAATCATAATCGTAATTAAATTGCAATTGAGTTCAGATAATTGACTTTGTAATTGTAATTGCGATGAAAATTCTATAAAATTAGATTTTTAAAATATAATTTAAAACAAAACTGGGGAACTACGTAACAGTTCTATGTACAGTTCTACACATGTGTAGTCAACAAATATTCAGCTTTCCCATATTTTACCATTTTAAAAAAAATTAGCTCTAGGGGTATAGTGACACAAAAAGGCTCAGCCGCCCACACCAAAAATATAAAAACCTATATTTTTATTGATTAGGAAGCCTAATAAAGTAGGAAATAAATTAGATCATAGATATTTGTTTTTAATGTATTTTACAGCTGATTTAGGACCCGTTATCGTCAGAGATGGTTCACTTTTATCAGGTCATTTATTTCAGGCTCAGTAATTGTGATTAAAATTGTAATTCAACTTGAGTAATTGAGAGCATAATTGTAATTGCATTTATGTAAAAAATAATTGAAATTTAATTGTAATTGGAAAAAATGCCGGTCACTGTAATTGTAATTGAATTGTAATTAAACATGGGTAATTGAAACTGTAACTAAAACATGTAATTGAACCCAACCCTGGCACCTGCCCACGCTGCCAAAAGTACTAAAACGTGGTTCAGCTGAAGGCTGGTAATGAAGCATCCTGGTCATCTATAACACAGCTGTGCCACATGTTGATAACATCCATACAACACCTTATTGAGCCAGTAATTCATGTAAAAGGGGCACATTTCCATAATCACAATTAGAACAAAAAAAGGCTTAAAATATCTGACTTTGCGTGTAAGGAGTCTATATAATATATTAGTTTCACCATTTAAAGCTGCAGTATGTAGAATCCTCTCTCCGCTCCGTTTTGAAACCGAAACCGAAACTCAACCTCCCTTATTGGTATATTTTCTGAACGCTCTTAGTGACTTTTTTCTCCGTAGAGACAAATGTATAGACTTTATCTTGTGTTCGTGGAGATTTTTCTGGTGTGTTAGAGACTCTGACATGAATGCATCATTGTGTAGTTACTGTCCTGAGCAGCGACTGCTACTGTCAGCTCATCCCCACCAGAGAGCTCACACAGTTGGCTGTGATCTAGGCTGCCTGCCGCTCTGAGCGGACTGACAACTACCACTCCGCATCCAGAATGCAAAAAAGATTTCACCTTGAAATAGCTTCTCAAACACGATTTATCCCGTCTGTTCTCACTTTCTCTCCAGAGTGTGTGGGGCGGACTGTGCACAGTCACGGGGATCAATGAGGACACAAAGCGGTCCATTCCTTCTCAGTGTTTGTGCCTCTTAAATTGTTTCTTCTCCACCTCAGTCGACCTTTTTCGTCTTGATTTGCTGTGTCACTATTGTGTCGAACGCTGTTATGGAGACTTTTGCTTGAACGTCCATCATTACACTTTTACTACCGATGGTCCGTGAACAAGCCTGACTTCAGACGAGCAGCCATTAGTCACGCTTAAAACAGCTCATGGAGCACACGTTTGTAGAAAGATCTCTGATTGGCTGACATCCAGCTCCTGGATTTTTAAACTTCCTGTATAGAAGGAGAAGGAGCAGAGATTCACTGTCCACTCAGAATACTTTGGTTTACAATATGCTAAAAAATGATTATGGATTTTTGACCAAATGATTAAAAAAAAAAAAAAAAAAATACATATTGCAGCTTTAAGTTGAATTACTGAAATAAATGAACTTTTGCACAATATTTACATTTTTAGAGTTTCTCCTATAAGTTACCTTTGATTTACACCAGTTAGAAGTTAGCCAGTGTTGTAGTACAGGATACCCTGGTTTGTTCCTGAAATTACCTCAATAAGGAAAAATCCAGCTTCTAGGGACAATGATTAACATTGTTTATAACACAGACATATACATACACAGATCAATAAATCAAAAGTATTTATTCCAAAAACAGGATAATTAATTCAAAATCACACCCCCACCACTTTGGGGATTTTTTTTTTTCATCATTTAAAAAATGTCATGCATTTTAGTCCCAGTCTGAGTTGCCCTTTTTGTTTGCATGAGGTCTTCATTTATTTTCAGTGGATGAGGGTGAAACTCTATAAGAAAAATCTTGAGCAAAGTTTGAGGACGTTTCCGTTACTGACCTAAGGAATATATTCTGAGCATCAAACGGTGCAAGAGTGATAACAGCAAACTGGACCTTGCGTCATTAGTTTCTGTGTGTACTGTAAAGGATCATACCACTCTCTCTTTCTGATAATGTAATTACGTCTCATAGATCAATGGCCTCCAAACACACAGCTAATGAGACATGAAATAAGACATGGTCAAGAGAGACACCGCAAAGACAGCCGTTTGAGTTACCAGCAAACAAACTCACACTGTTTCATCATCACCGTGGAGATGATGTCACAGTGTGAGGGTTAATAAGCAGTTAGAAAAATAGGCAGCAAAAATGAGCATGGCAGGCTGTCTGTCGTTTGCTAAATTATGACACCTTTGGAGCTATGTTGGCATTTTTTTGGGTTAGATAGAGGAATCAAGTGAGGTTAGGTATAGAGTTATGGTTAGGGGTTTGGGTAACGTAGGGTTAGGGTAATGAACAACACTTAATGACAGCCATCATGGCACCTTATGCATGCTAATGATAAGTGTCATGTCATAATAATGACGGCGTAATGTCAGCCTTCACGTATAAAACCTCAAGTAAAGTGTTTTTTACCTTTCCTAAAAAGGCAAAATTTGAAAGCTAGCATGATTTGAGCTAGGAAAACCTCCTCTAAGCTCCACCCCCGACAGGAACATACGGGAGCATGAGCTTGCGCATGCAACTGATACAAGAGAAAATCTTCCAGAAGCAAAACAATTACTGACCTGTTCATCAGAGAGACAGCAACCTCTGCATCACTTTTCAGGACTGTAATAACTTTTAATATGCAAATTAAATGTCACCCCATGCTTGGTACAGGCTAATTAGTGGTGCACCTGTATATAAGAACCTTCATTCTGTTCAGTAGAGAGTTGAGTGGAGATTGAAGTACACTGTGCTTGTGGTGTACATTAAAAATAAACAGATAAACTGATGCATCAAAACCTGGAGCTTGGTTTCCTCATTGACTGCCTCCACTGCTACGGTTGCTCTTTGACAAGGCTAAAAAGAGGTAGCATTCCTTAGCACAGAATGGATCTATAATATGTTGAAATTTGTCTTTATGTACAACGTTGATGGTCAGATTGAGGGGTACCCTTAATTGTATAACTGTCAGGCTGATGATTTAATATTTTGTATTCATGTTCAGGTAAGCATAAAGTTATTTCTGTGGGATTAAACCTGAGGGATTTAAGAATCCAAGTGCAAAGTCACACAGCGTATTATTGGAATGTATGGGAGACATCAGTATCAGTATGTGTCTTTAGATCTGTGCTTGGAAACCCACCACGTTTGCTGCGTTGTCTTTGCCTTACACTTTAACAAGTAGCTTAAACCGAAATACCGTAATTGTGCCAAACAACTTAATTAGAATATATATGCATTAGAAATAGTGCATTTGGTCTTATGTAACTGTATATAGTGCAGGATGTCAGTCACACAACAGCAGTTCACTTACTGTGTCAGAGGTAAACACTATGACCTGACTTTGAACTAGAGCATCACAGCATAATACTTTTCTGTCATTAAGTGTGTGAGCACATGAATGTAAACCTATTGGACTGCTGCTTCTAGCCTGTCGGTAGAAATCCCTACAATGGATCGCCCTGTTATGACCTTTAAAACAACCGACATACTGTGTGCACACTAGGACGTCACTATTTTCTGTGGCTATATTAGGGTAAAATAATATTTTATGGAGCTTAATTTTCTGTTTAGGTTTTTTTTGTCTGTATTTTTTCAGTTTTAAGCATCGAATTAATCCTGAAATCCATTTTTAATAAAAAAGAGAAAGACATTTTAGCAAAATCAACCATGCCAGTTTTCATTATACCCATAGCTTCACTGCTGTTATCATACAATTAAATATTTCAGCATGGCATTTTATTTTGTGTGTATAGCTTTATTTTTGATCCTCAGTGCAGCAGAGAGGGCAGATATCTCGTCCCTATAAAAACACCATGGTTATATATGCAGAGGAGAAGAACATTAAAGGCCATTAAAGGAACATTAAAAATCCAATCTTTTCCCACTTACATCCCAAACACTTACAGCTCTGTGTTTCTTTAGGTTTCCATTTTCTTATTTTACTCAGTGCATTCCAGAGCATCCCATGTCTTTGTCAGCCCCTAAAAGGCCTCCAGAAGAACCTTATTTTCAATTCATTCTAGGCTTGTGTTTTTTGTTATTTTGGAGGTTATAGTACAGATTTAGGCCCAGAAATCAGTGCCATTAGTCATTGACAGTTAAGTCTCCAGTTATATTAACTGAGTTAAAACTCAAGAGTGCTTTATAGATATTGGATAGTTTTCGGATTTTTTTTAAATTAAATCTTTCTAGTGAATATGACCAGCTCTGGAGGCTGAAAAGTATTTGGATCCATTGGAGTGTTTTTCTTTATCGTCTCTGCTACGTAAGTGTAGGAATTTACCTTTACTCATATTAAATGTTTGGATTAAACTGTCATATCTCCTAATTCTACCTTCTTGGAAAAGGTCCTCTCGATCAGTGATTCTCAACTGGTGGGTCGGGACCCAAAAATGGGTCGCGGACCTGTACTGGGTAGGTCGCAGACAGCTGGTCAAAAATAAATAAATACTTAATGTCTCTCATGTTGGACTTGTCATTTATTTTGAAAGATATAGATTTGTGTTTTCAACAGCTAGTTTTGAAAAACTAAATTTGGTTGCTTGAATTAAAAAAAAAAAAAAGTCGCAATTTAATGTACATGGGATAATGTGGGTCCCAGGGTGAGACCAGTTGAGAACCCCTGCTCTAGATGAGTGATACCAATCTGTTCCTACTGCATGTCCTGATTTTAATGGGGCATTCGCAATGCCAAGGGGTTTCCACTATGCCGTTAAGATGGAGGCGACCAGAAGATTTTTAAAGCAGTTGTGATGTTTGAGAGTAGCAGTGATAGAGGGAAGGTCAGAGAGTTTGTTATATTTGTAGTCTAGTTGTTCTAGTATTTCTAACATATTTTCATAGGGATATAACCATTTTGTTATAGTAGTTGGTTTGCTAGAAAGTAATGCATGAAGAGACCCCCGTCAGATTTATTTTTCTGAAGAGCTGAAAGGCTATTTATTATTATTATTATTATTATTATTATTATTATTATTATTATTATTATTATTATTATTATTATTATTATTATTATTTCCATTTTGAAATCATAGAATCAATATTTTGTAAGCACTATGTTGGTGGTTTCAGTGGGATCATAGCAAAGGTGAAAGTAACACATTACAAGTACTCACTTTACTGTAACTGAGTAGCTTTTATGGGTATATTTCTATATCAGTCATTTTACTTGTACTTAAATATGTTTTAAAAGAGTAAAGACATTTATTACATTTCTACACCCAACCATTACTGAGTAAATATTTTTTTTTGTTTTAAAATGATTGTGAAACTACTAAAAATGAAATGACCCAGACAACAATCAAATGCATCACATCACAGCCGACCAGTCCGATTAAACGTAATCCGCGGTGCAAAAACAGAATTGAATGAAGGTTATTTTCTCAGTTTCTCAAATGTAGCTATACTTAGAGCCTGAGAATTGTTTTTATTTTGAATTTAAAGGAGCAAAGGGAAGGATCTAGAACTCAGACTCAGACAACTACAGTCATCTGTCGTGGGGGACACGCATCAAATTATTACAGCTGATTCTGTAGCTAGAGGATGGATACCCGATCGAACCCTGACGGGAGCCAATGGCATCGGACGGGGCGGATACGGATAGATATTTAGAACTGGTGCTCTCGGATTCTGTCACATAGTGTCGTTTGTGCGCAGTGTTCTTCTATTTCCTGATGCAGAGTGCAGCTTTTACTGTAACAGTGAGATCAGTGATCTGCGAGCTAGGAAAATGGAGCAGAAGATCATTTTAAAGGAATACATCATTGAAACAATCCTTTTTCTGCACAATAATATAGCTATCAATGTGGAAGCGCGAGGCAGCAAGGACAACTTACTTTTCACACAGATCCAAAACTGTAGGTGGTGCTATTATTATCAGCGACATTTACATGAACAGCACACAGACCTTGCTCACGGTGCACGAACAATGCACATATCTTTACCTTAATCATTCTACAAAAGAAGGCACAACTCAGATATAAACAGCCACTTTAGAACAGAGGCTATACAAAAGGTAGAATTCCACTTTTAAGTGATAAACAGAACACAACTGTGCACTTCCCACAATTCCTCGCAGCTGGCTTCCTCCCCGTGGCTGGATTATCCTTATCTTTGATACATGGATTATGTGAATAGATCTGATGGGTCTCTTGTGTGCACTGCACTGTTTATGTTTGATGTTCGCTTGTTACCTGTGCGCTGATGTGATGTTGACATTAACAGTTGTTTGTTAATAAAATCACTGCTTACCACTAAAATAAACATAAATATGTCATTTCTTTGAGAGAAAAAAATGAGGTTTTCACTGTTGAGTTGGACTCGGATGAAAATATGGACTCTAACTGTGACACGGTTATTTTTTTTTTACTCACTGTTCATGTGGCTGTTTACTGTAGGTTGTGCTTGTCTTCTTTCAGTCTTCAAGCCAACTTCTTCTCATTCTTCTTTAGTTCCTGTTTATTTCCAAGCCATCGAGAACGTGCATCAGCGTCATTAGACGTCACGTCTGCAGAACTGCGTGGGAAAGACAGCAGTACAAAATGCATCACACAATCTTTTCAAGGCAATAGGTAGAAATGTGTGTGGGCTCATTCTCTTTGGTTCAGAGTGCTTCATCACCCA
This sequence comes from Gouania willdenowi, assembly GCF_900634775.1. Taxonomy (NCBI): domain Eukaryota; kingdom Metazoa; phylum Chordata; class Actinopteri; order Blenniiformes; family Gobiesocidae; genus Gouania; species Gouania willdenowi. The sequence goes on along the minus strand of NC_041049.1, from coordinate 30,761,312 downwards.
TTCGTATTAAAAAAAAAAAAAAAACTTAAAATGAATGTTTCTTTTTTCTCAAATCCTGCTCTATGCGTTTTTAATTTATTGTTGTTAATTTATTTAAAAAAGAATTGTACATTTTGACAAACCTTTTATTTTATACAGATGCCTTTGTGGAAAATAAATGAAGTTGCAATTGTGCAAGATTTGGTCTCTGCCTTTTTAAGTTTATACATGAGATGTTTAATGTATGCAAGGGAAACGTGGCAAAAATAAACATGGGTGGTGAAAGTAACTATTAGCATTTACTTTGAGCATTATTTAATTGAGCTACTTTTTACTTGTACTTGAGTATTTTATGTATGACTTACTTGTACTTGTACTTGAGTACAATTTCAATCAATTACATCTACTTTACACATCTGGATCAAAGAGAACAGACTGATTATTTTCTTTTCTTTAACCCAGATATTTAATAGTATCTGTGGGAGGAGGGTATTGTGGGTTTTTACTTGCTGGATTCAAAGTCTTTTGTTTTAGGAAGGATTGACAATTTTGACCAAAGTATAAATAGGAAAAGATAGCACTTTTTTTTACTTTTGACACAGGCAAAACTGAATTTTCCAAATGTGGAACTAATGAAGTATTTTCTTTAAAGTCCACAACATAATAAAGATTTTGACCCAATTTTGAGTGCCTGCCCTTAGGTTGAGAACCTCGGGCCTAAGGTATGCGGAGGAGAAACCTGACCCATTGTACAGTAAATTGAAAGTACACAACCGGTCAAAAGTTTTAGAACACCACATTTTTTCCAGTTTTTTACTGAAAATTATTCAGCGTATTGTGTCATTACACTCAGTGAAAGCACAGAACAAATAAGCAATTTGAGTTGAAAAAGAAATGATGGAATCCATGAACAATACTGTTTACCTGGTGCTCATGAGGGTCTGCTACCACAGTGCGTTCCAACACTGCTTTTATGCAGACAGAAGGGTTGGAAGTAAGAAAAGTTGGAACACCTGTAGGAATGAGTAGCACCAGCTTTCAAGGCTGATTCAACCTTCACTGCTGCAGAGCAGCTTTAAAGTGTTAACCCACTTTGTGTTCCCTGAAAAAGGCCTATTTGTATCATTCTGAAATGTACATTATTTTTTAGTTTTGAGTAACCAAACCTTTTTCTTTAACCTCTGGCTGTTCAGTATTTACCTTTGTATCATTTCAAGCTATTCACTGGACTTGCACGACTTGAATAGCAATAAATAACTAAAAATAAATTAGGGTGTTCTAAAACTTTTAACCAGTAGTGTACCTGTATACACAAGCCTGAAAAAATGCACATTGAACCGTGTGTTTGTAGCTGTTCCTGTGAACGGTCAGGCTTTTTTTCCCCTTTTTTAACTTTTAGTTATTGCTAACACTAAGCAGCCTATTCACAGCTGAGATTCCTTGCAGCAGCCACTGTTACCTGAAGACCACTGAGACCAGTGCATGACCTGGTGTCACGGTCTGAGTTTACCTCCGTGCTGAGATTATAACCCTAACCCTAACATAATCCAATAAACAAATAAAACACGTGTCCGTTCACTTTGAAAACAAAAATAAACAAAAATGAATACATTTTTTTTTTTTTTGCAAAAATTCATTTTTCGCTAGTGTGCATGTGAGTGCATGTGCAGATATGCGCATATCAAAACGCTCATCAGAACCGCCACAGCCATAACTTCTGTGTTGCAATAAAGCCATAAATAATGCATGAGTGCTATAGATGAATACAATGGACTGAGGGAAGGTGTCAACAAAACATAGCAGGAGGGCAGTGTGATTAGACAGTGACTAGGGAGGGAGGAAGAGAGAGATGTCATGGAAACATGTCTAAAAATGGTGCTAAACAGCAGTTAATTACCACCTCCACCCACAGGTATGAAACATACACCATCGTGAAGATGGCAAAAAAAAAAACCTCTGCCACATGATCTTACCTAGTTATCACCTGCAGGTATTTATGGAGCTACAGATCTCCAGAGAGCAGCCGTCCTTCCACTTTTTCACTGTTAACAGCTTCAGTGGAAGCTGAAAGAACAGGGAACCTGTGAGGGAAACACTGGGAGATGTGACACCCCCACTGTCAACGACTCAGCTTGACGTGTTGTCTCTGTAGGAGCGTTTTATGGCTGCTGGCTAGGCAATTTATACTTTGTGTGAGTTTACATCCTACGTACAGGATTCCCCTGAAGACGCAGAACACACTAATGAAGCTGTAAAAATGACACTTCAATTCAATAAGCTCAGAAAACAGCCCACTCCTTACAGCTACGTGTGACCCACTAACCTGTTTATCACTGCCTTCACAGGTCTCCATCGTCTGCTTTTATATTCTGACGTCACTCCACAACTGTCACAGTTTATTTTTTTGTTACCCACATTAGTGATTCAAAGCTTAGAAATGCCAAATGCCAAGAAATTTTGTTCAACTTTTTAAATGAAAATATTAGATTTGCTGTATTTGTTTATTTATTTTTAATCCATATTTATTTTATTTTTGCCACATACAACACAAAGAATGAGACAATTACACAAAAGAAGAAAGAAAAAAAAATACGCTGACAAATTACTACAGACAATATTTACATATCTTACACATTGAAATACAAAACGTGTGTGTGTGCGTGCGTGAGTGTGCATGTGCATGTGCGTTTGTGTGTGTCTGTGTGTGATTATATAATAGTAATAGTAATGGTATTGTGCTATTAGTGGGTGAGGGGAGGAGACAATATCAAAATAACAATAGACAAATACATGAGGGAAAAGAACGATACACTATATATATCAAATACAAATTAGATATTGTAATAAAATTAAGAGATGAGAGGGAAAAATAAAATAAAATAAAATAAAATTAAAAAAAACCTAACGAAAGGGGGATAAATAACAATTTAAACCTGGAGACAGAAGCCCTGGCAAACTCTTTCTATAATTAGCTTTTGATAGTGTTTGTTGTTGCCAGGATTAATTTAGTGCACAAAGTGACAATATGCGCCAGCTAAAATATTTTTATACTGAATTTTATTTGAACTAGATTTACATTTGATAAAGTGACAGTATAGAATACAGTTGTTTAAGATTTTGTGTGTGGTGATAATTATAATTAAAACATTTTAAAAATAGATTTTTAATCAGTATTTTTTTCAAATTTATAAATGATGAAACATTTCATGGGACCCCATTTGAATTCCAGGTGACCTCACATGGGGTCACGACCCCAAGGTTGAAAAACACTGCTTTACATTATCGTATTTGTTAAGTGTGCAGCAGTAGGGGCTACATGGCTTCAGGTTAAATGTCTGAAGGGGTACGGGACTGTGAATAGTTTGGGAAGCACAGACATAAAGGATATAACAGTATTGAGAGGTGAATATATTACTAGATGGTCCAAATGAAGAAGGTCTACGTTTTACTCTCCTTATCCGCAACTTTTCTTGTGAAAGTTTTTTTTTGTGGGATGTACAATATATAGCCCAGCTCTACCTCAGAGTTAAAACAACACTGTCAGTGTTGCTGTGAAGTTAGTGATAATGGAGTGAGGCATGGCACCGTCAGTGTGTCTCCTACATGTGGGGGCCATGCTGCATGCCAGTTGATTCATCATTTTGTGACAATGTGTGTCCACAACAGAGCGCACACGAGCGCAGACACAGCTTACCTCCTCCATGCTCTGAAGGTTGATTGAACGTGCAGTCTATTGCAGCCAGTGTCATGCACATCTTTCAGGCAACATTTTGTGTGTGTGTGCAACGGTTAAATGAGGCCCCATGTCTCTAAACTTAAGATCACACTGAAACTGTATTTTTGAGCCTGTTTTCTGTGGCAGCACAGAATGTATCTCTGAAGCTCTGTACAGAGATAGTGGGCAGTGGCACTGCTTCAGGATACTGCATTGCATAATCTATTATAGTGCTAATACGAAGCAATAACCCAGTGCATTTTGGTGAAATGGCCCGATGACGTCCATCCTTGTGCTGAAATGCTACCTCCAATAACGGTATTGCACAAGACACTCTGGCAGATGTCAAATATGTCTTGGTTAAGCAGCTGACATTCAGAGCTGAACACACAGCAGCAGCAAGTATCTACCTGAATGCTGAATCATTTTGGTAGATTTGATGCTATGAGGTTTGTGTATGGACCCACTCTAATCTAAGTTTGTGTGTATGAAAATAAAACGTATATGAACTTGATGCTAATGTTGGAGCTGTGTGCTTGTTATGACGTGAGTGACAAGTATATGTTGTGTGTGTATGTGAGCGTGGGATCTTTGGTGTGTGTGTGTGAGGATGTGATGCTGTGTATTTCCTCTCTGTGTGTCTTCTTCTCTGTCTTTGTCATTGCGTGTCCCCAGGTGTGCGTTTCTGTCTCTTCTCTGTCAGTGTGTGAGGCTTCCTGTTGTTTAAGCCCCCTAATCTGTCTTCAATGTGTGCAGTTCTGTTGTCTGTTCCCAGCGTGTGTTGCTTTGTGTAGTGTGTGCATGTCAGTATATGTGTTCCATGGCTGGATCATACCTGTCAAATTTTGGATTTGAAAATAAGGGAAATTTTCTGGCGCCCACTATGAGCCGTCCCACCTGCCCCACCAAGCTCCAGTATCCCTTACATTTTAAAATAGGTGTATAAGAAATCTAAAATACCCACTTGTCAACTACTTACTAAATACAATTATGTGATTAGAGTGTGGTAGGTCGACCTTTATTAACAACTGCACAATATGTGCACTCAGAAATTCATCTAACTGAGCTTTACATGCTGTACTGAGAAGTAAAAGTAGCGACTCCTGAAACTAGTATTTTGATACATAATAAGCTATTATTTATATATATATATATGTGAAATATTACAGTTTTCTATATCACCAAAATAGTAAACTCGATACATCTTGAATCTCGATATATCGCCCAGCCCTAATTCCTAAATTATAAAACAGCCTAAATAAAAACATAAATGTGTATATGAACACATTTGTTTATTTAATATACTTACAGTTTATATACAAGTCAACATGTTGCATATTTACTGTTAATTTCACATTGCTTTTCTTTAAGTTAGATATTAACTTTTTTTTCATTACATATTTTCTTTTAGTTTCTCATGCTCTCTCATGTGGTTCTCTGGTATTCACTAATGACTTATTAAACACATTTATTACAGATTTTACATTCTTTAACACTTTATAAAGAAGTGTATATTTGTGGAGCTTGTGATTGGCTGATTTTTCATGGTGACTTACGTGGTTCCTTCCCCCGTGGTAGACGCTAAAATCTCAGTTATTAATCTTACAGAACGTGTAACTGTGTCCCATCCTGCTGCTCTTTATGAAGATGAACTCTCTGTTACATTTCACAATGTATTTACACCAGTTCTTTGGTTTTTTTTGCCGGAACGTCTTCATTCATCATCTCTGTTCTGAGTTGTTTCCGGGTTTGTTGGCGCTGTCGGCACTAATATATCGTGAGAACTGCCACTCAGGCCATTTCAGGTGCAGTTCTCGTGAGGCTAGTGACGCCGTTCAGTTTAGTAAGACATCTTTCAATTATCATTCCAATAAAATATGGGATATTTACGATACTAATATGGGGCGATGGCGGGAAAGAGGGGTAAAAAAACGGGATACTTGACAGGTATGGGTTGGATGTGTGTGTTGTGTGTAGAGAAAGTTAGAAGTGTGTGTGGTTTTGGGCTTGTATGTGTGTGGGCACTCTAGTTTTTGGTTTAACCTGATGAGGATAGCGATTGGTTTGGAAGTGCGTTCGTTTAGCGCGTGCCATGTGGGTCGTGCTCTCTGTGCCAGATTCACAAAGATCTGAAATAAAGGGTGGTAATTCAGTTGGGTCCCTAAATCCTTTAGTGACACAGTTTCATCACCTGCTGTGCTGAATTCACTAAGATTGCAGCAATCATTAGTGCACGAGCAGAACTGGTGCAGACCGCCCTTATTTAAATGAGGGTTTTGCACGTTTAATGTGGAGACGTCAGTGCGAGGAAGTGAAATTTGAGGCAGATGGACTTCTCTGTCTGCTGCACAAACATTTAATAATGTAGAAGACTAAATAAACAAATAAAACATTTTTTTTTTTAGTTGTTTTTTAAAACAACAACTTTAAAACCTTGTAATATTTTTCCCCCTCATTTAATGTGGGTGCTCTGTCCAGTCCTGTAACTTTGCTCTAATCAGTGCATGCAAAATAGGCAGATTAGGACAGAAACCATCCTATTGTTCTACCATTGCTCTGAGTTAATGCAGCAACACAGTCTGTCAATCAGTCTGCATTCTTTGAAAATTAACTACTGACCATCATTCAGCGCACTGAGCACCGCTATGTCACACACACTCTCATATGTCACCATTGTGCCATCAGTGATGATGCGTAAATTATGCATCTGATCTGCTGATTCTGAACTCACTTCAACACGACTCGAGACTTTGACGGTCAAAACATAGAGAGAAAGGAGATCAGTGGAGCAGTGAGTCTGAAACAATATCGATCCATGGTCATATTTATATAACCATCTCTACGCACAGTGAACCTCTTTTTCTCTTTCTGTCTCTCTCTCTCTCACACACACACAGACACACACAGACACACACACACACACACACACACACACACACACACACACACACACACACACACACACACACACACACACACACACACACAACTGGAGCCTTTTGTTAATCTCATTGTGTTTTCTGTCCACATTAACTGCAGCGATGATCTCTGTGTGTGTGTTTGCACCTCCTTCTCAGTTGTACTATTTTTCTGTACTAAAACTATCACCACAAACAGTTCCAGATTTCATGAATCACATTGCTCTCCCTGCATAACTTTAATTGCATTTTCCCCTCCCATATTTTTGCTCTCCCTGGGAGATCCGCCTACTATGCATATTCATTAGAGGGAAACACGCTAAATGGATTGAGGGCGCCTTGGGAAGCTCAGCTCACGTCCACTCCTGATTCCCTGGGCTTTGTTCTCCTTATTAGCGCGTGGAGTGACGTTTGCACACGTTTTAATACCACTAAACCTCCATCCCTCTGTGCGCACTGGTGGCAGATTATAATCAGCAGCCTTTTTAAATCTATGACAGACATACGGTCCTGTTGGTTCGTCGCATTGTTGTGACCAGTCCTAGGCTATGTTTAAAACATGTCAGCTCTTTGTTTTTCCTGTGCTGTGTGGATGAGTGTGTGTCTGCATCCAGGGTCTAGGAAAGTCCCAGGAGTGACTTCAGAGAGTCTGCTGCTGGGTTTCAAGTCTGTACGGGGCATTCGCAGTACTGTACTTCTCCTGCTATGTTTTTCGGTATTAAAGACTGCTCAACTTAAAACTCTGGTGGTGACACAGACTAGCCTGAATCTCAAAAATATCTAGGTCAATTTTAAGTTAGTCAACTTTCAGTGAGGAAATGTTTGTGTTGCCTGGCAACAGCTTTGTCTCCTTTCCAGATGCAGAGCTATTTGTGTTGACGGAGCCAAATAAATTATTAAATAAACAAATAAATAATAATCTCTTCTCATTTATTGCTGTTAACTAATAAAATGCGCTTGTTGAGCAATTGTATTAAAGCAATATCACACTCAAGGTCCTGCTGTTGTGCTGAAATGTCAGCACAGGTGTGATTATTTGCAGCCTGTGGCCTCGTGCCTATGACCAAATCCCAATAGTGCTTATATTATTCATCATATAGGCTTATGAAGGGATCCCATTCAACGATGGGATCATGTCCACTTGTCATTTGCTTTGTCCATGTAGTAACGCTTCATGCAAACCAATCTTCCTAGCATAAAGAAAACAGACCGTTAGACAAATGGGAGGAACCAGCAAGGTAAACACAGCTAAACAGAGCAATCCAACCTGTGTGTGTGTGTGTGTGTGTGTGTGTGTGTGTGTGTGCGCGCACGCGAGTGAGAGTGAGAGTGCGAGTGCCAGTGAGTGCGAGAGAGAAAACATTTATTCCCTTAAGTGGACTCACTTCCCTTCAAGTCTGGAGGTCAAAGATGGAGCAGGATGAACTGTGTGACACGCTACAAAAAAAAAATGGATTTTCACTTTTGGGATGTTTTAAAGCACTGCTGTGGCCTGCACAGTTTTAGACCAACATAACTTGTTTAAAATGCAGTGTTCTCTGAATGAGGACCGGGTTTATTTAACCCTCATCACACTGATCTGGATTGATTCACTATATCCAGTTCAAAAAAGGAGGAAAATTAAACAACAACCCACAGGTTGTGTCTCAGACAATAAACCTGGTCATGCCATTGTTGATTGACTCTTCTGCAGTATTTGGCTATAAACACACAGTTGATTATTGTAATACTATACATTAGTAGTGACACATGGAAACTTTCCTTTCCAAATACAAATTCATCGTTACTTTTTGGCTAAGTTTAGCTGAAGTCAGAGCTACTAATCACTGCTTTTACCCTTTAAATGGAGCAGCATGTCTGAACTCCATTGCCTCCAATCAGTGGTAATCAGAATAATAAATGGAAGCTCAGAAATTCTGTGGTTTTTGTACTGTCAAGTGTTTTTTTTGCAGTGCCAGAGTAAAAAGCAAACGTCTCTGAAAGGATTTGATGTCTGTCCTTCAGAAGGTGGCTCTACAGGCAGCTAAAGGGAAGCTTTGCAAACTAAAGCTAGAAAGAGAGCAAAATAATGTAGTTTTGTCTTTCAAGTATGTGTAATTTCTTGACAGAAGTCATTAAATGTAGACAATCATTGATGATGATGATGATGATGATGATGATGATGATGAAGATGATGATGATGATGAAGATATAGCCAATTGTAGGGTTAGGTTAGGGGACTACTAAATATTCACTGGTAACAGGATAACACAGTTCAGGTTTAGGATTTGGTGTTTGGTGGTTAGGTTTAGGCTTTAGGACTGACCTTTTTGCTTCCACAAAAAATTAGGAAATGGTGTTGGCATGCACAAAGCAATTCCGTGACAATTTCACGATCCCTCCAGTTGATGGATCATTTGGTTCCTGTTCTGAGCAGGAGTTGTAGACTTCAAGTACAGCTGAGCCTAGGGCAACTGATGTTTTGGCGACATCCACGGCCATTTTACAGAGCTTCTGTGAATGCATGGTAAGGAGGAACCTCCAAGGAAACACCAACACACCCTGCAGCACCTTTAGAACCATGTCCTAAACCAAACCTTGAGAGGTTCAGGGTCTCACTAATCACCATTCCATTGGCTTTGGAAGTGCAATGGAATTGTAAAGTTAGCTTGAAAACACCCTAAAGCTGCAGAAAACCATCACAAACACAGGTCTTTGAACTTTGAATAGCTGTCTGTCAAAGAAAGACACATATGCCAAGTCTTATCACGTTTGTTCTACTATTCTTTGATTTCCCCCCTCTGTTTTCTTAATATTAATTGCTGCTGTAATGACAGAATGTCCTAATCATGATGTGAACTGTTTTCCAAAAGGTAAAGTATATGTAGCAGCACTACTGTGTCTGCAGGCAAATCCCCTCTGACTGGTCTTATTGTTGGGCTCTGGGTAAAACTCGGATTTCCGTGTATTTCCGAGGGTATGATTATGCATAAAAATATGGAAATGGGCCATTTTACTGCTGCAAATGTATAACATATCACTGGTATTTTGTGAACAGGACACATGTAGAATTCCAGGTGATTTCCGTGCGGTTCATTATAGTTGTGCAGGACTCCCAGGAACTCCACATACTCAAAATTGGTATTGCCACATGTGCACCTACACAACACGACCTAAGAAGAGAACTAAAATAAGATAAAAAATAGTTGCAATACTTTGCAGTCTTGTTCCAGGTTCTGCTGTCATGATATTCCCATCCTTGCACTCCCAATGTTGAAATGTTTTGTTTTTCAGGTTCATGTTAAATTTTGCAAAGGGTTACACTTTATTTCTGGCTTACTGGTTTTTGTTTGGCATGTTTGGTGAAGTATCACCCTTTCTTTCAAGCATTTCATTTATTTGGGCTTGTATTTGTGATGTTCTGTATTTGGTTACATTTGGATAAATAAATCAATACACTACGCTTTGCTCTCCAACACTCTTTGTTTGTGTTTATTCCTACAGAGTTTGTGAATATGTGTCCCAGTCCCAGAACACTGAAACACCATATAGGTATACCTGTATATATATATAATAGTAATTTTAAAATTACTCCATTTTATTTTAAAATATTACTAATATCCTTGAGTGAGATTCCCAAAGTGGCATTTTCAACATATAACAATTCCTTATCTTGCCATATACAGTATATATATATATATATATATATATATATATATATATACAGTATATATATATATATATATATATATATATATATATATAATGTGTTTTGCAACATGTAGAATTGTAAAGTTGATAATGAAAAAAATAGTTTGCTGTGGATTTGGTGCTGGTCTCTCTAATCTGAACCTCACCTTGTATTGCAGTGTTTAAGACAAGTCGATAGCCTCTACCATTAAAAGGCAATCGGTTGGCATTTATTTGAACAAAAGTTTTTGAGCGTCAGAAAAAGATTTTAGGTAGTATTTGAGAGGAGGCAGAAGTTCAGTGTTTCTGTGTAATTCCGACCGAGATCGAGATAATAGGCAAAGAGAATTGATCGTGCAATATGGTGCAGTAATTACCCTTAAAGCCAATGAGGTGTCTAATGGTTTAGTTTCCACTTCAAAAAGCTGTGCACACTCTTCCTTTCACTCTCATGTATCTTAAATTGGATCAAATGAAGACATCCATATAATAGTGTGGCATGGGCTACATTGATCCACATCAGAAGTTTGCATTCAATCAAACCAAGATCACACGAGTCTGTACTTTTAGTCTAGATGGTTGATACTCGATCAAGGACATTTCCAAACATACAGGGTTCGATTCCTGACAATAATTACTATCATCCAAATGTTTGGGTTAAAGGCTTGTAATTAGGAAAAAAAACAAACTGCCAACATGTGTATAAGCGTCACAAAGGCTGAGGGAGAAACCCAGTAACCAGTTTGTGAGTGTAACTGAATGCTGCCTCTTGTTTACAGATCTACACCATGGAGAGAAGACTGTCTACAAGCAGAGGCTCTGATGAACTGCACAGATTTAATTATGATAGGAATATTGCCAGAGATACATCATCAGTGCCAACGCCAACAATTACCACAAGGGAACTTAAAAACTACATGAAGGTATTTACTGTAATAACACCAGGCATCACACACACATTCACATTGGGACACATGTATTTGGCCCCACTTGTTTTTCAGTGTTTGGCCTGTACCCTTTATTCTTTCATGCTTCAGCATACATAGAACTTTTGGATAGTTCTATACTTCCAGCTTTATGGAAACAGTTTGGGGAAGGCCTAACCTGTCTAACATGACTCTGCCCCAGTGCAACCTGTGGGATGTACTGAGATGGAGATTCTGAGCCAGGCCTTTTCACCCACTATCTGAGTCTGACCTTCTCAATTGCTTTACAGAATAAATCAGCACACATTCCCGGACATTGGTGGTGTCACGGTTAAGGAAGCAGGCTTGTAATTGGAGGATCACTGGTTGAAATCCAACCTGGGCCATTGCTGTGGGATTTTGAGCAACTGCTTTTGATAAAATGGTTGGGAAAATGAAATTGTAGAATTCCCAAAGAAACAAACTGACAAAAAGCCTTCAGAGAAAGTGATTTGCAAAAGGACCAACTTCATATTAAATTATAATAAATTGAAATGGTTGGTGAAACACTTTTGTCCATGTATAGTGTATGATTAATAAATGAATAAATAAATAAATTAAATGCATGAAAATATTCCTTTTAAAGTGATTCCACTGTACATCTTTGAGACATATTGACTGAAGTCTGTTTCACAGTGGGTGTGAACCTATAAACTGATGACTCGTGTGGGGTGTTACAACTTAGTGCACACTGTAGCTATGGAAGGCAATTTCTTTCTTAAATCCTTTTAAAGTAGTTTTAAAGTTTGCTATTTAAATCAACTCCGGCTCTAAGTGAGTTAAGATATTCTATAAATCAGCAAAAATTCTTCTGAGCACTATAAATAGAAGCAGGTACCTTGAAACCATTGTCACCTAATTACATTTCCTGTATTGATCAATACTGTTTTCCTCATCAATGTTTCAGCATTTGTTGACGGGAACAAGCCTCTGCCCCTCAAAGGCCAGATGTAGCTGCAGTTATTAATGAGCAATGCAGTGCAATGCATCACATCAGAACCAAGATGGAGGTGAGGGCTTATAATGGGGCACACGAATGCTGCACTGTGCTCAGAATTAATGGTGAGACTCGTGAACCTGGGGAACAGCAGGGTTGAAATGCACTTTGGCTGATGAAAACAAAAGTGTAGGGATGTGCGGTGGACCCCTATGGTACATCATGCAGAATGGGATGATTGGGATTATAATTTATTTACATCACTGCTGATGACAGGCAAAGAATTATAGGTATCATTAGATGCTCCATTACATTGATTAGGTAAACAGAGTTCAGAGATATATAGCAAATGTCCACCTGATAACTTGTAAGTGCAGCTGAACCCTCAGGTAATGACAGCTTATGTACACAGAGGGAAAAGAACATAAACTTTACATTCATTGTTGAAGCTTAGCTTACATCGATAACTAACATGTTACTGTATTTAATCCAAAATGTGCTCTCAACCTCTACTAATGCTAGTGTACCAGACATCCAAACCCATTTATTTTGTTCTCTTAAACTACAAGTTGACACAAAACAATTTTGGATGTTTATTTTGCAAAAACAAACAAACTGTAAAACCTAACCTAAAACCTATATTTCCCCCTGCTTTAATGTGGGTGCTCTGCTAGGTCCTGCAACTTTGAGAAACCAGAAACCAACCTATTGATCTGTTGATGCCATTGATCTGAGTTAATGCAGCAACAGAGTCTGTCAATCAGTCTCTGTCAGCAGCATTTGAGGATGATCTACTGACCATCATCCTGCAGGTCTGAGCTCCGAAGCAGCGGATGTCACGCAGAAATTGTGTAGCAGCTCAGCTGATTCTGGCCTGGCATCAACTCTACATTTTAAGAGAGTTTTAAGGTCAACATTTGGAGAGGAAGGCACAGGAGCTCCCTGGAGCTGTGCGTCCAACTCTGGAGCGACATCCATGGATCTCGGCGCAAAGTATCCTCTGTACAGCAGCCGCACAGCAGCCACACTGGACTCCACACGCGCTGCCTTGGGTGTCCAGCTTTTTCTCTCACACAGTTTACTCCGCATTTTTTTATTCAGTGGCTGTTAATATTGACGATTGTTTTATTTAAATTGTTTTCTTATACTAAAAAGTTTAACTGGAGTATTTTTTTTCTATCTTCACTGTGTTTTGTGTCAACCTTCAGGGCAGCCATGATTTGTATGTCAGCACCTGAATGTGGGTCATACTATTTTCACATGTAACAGTTGCATTTCCTCCTCCCATTTTTTGCTCCTCTTGTGAGATCCGCCTACTTTACATATTCATCAGACGGAAACGCGCTAAATGCATTGTGGGCGCATTGTGACATGCAGAACATGCGCTGCCCTCCTTCCCTAAGGTTTGTACCTGTTATTAGCTCGTGGAGTGAAGTTTGCACACGTTTTAAATAACACCCCTAAACCTTTAGTGAATGTGCCCCTGAGTCTGGTTAAAAAGTATGTTTTAAGAAGCTGCTCATTGTAGCTGTTGTGTAATTGATGTACGGTTACCTATCCAAGATACAATATCGTACAGTGGATGTTAAACACCACACAGTGCTGTCAGCCTGTTTGGAACGTAGGACAGTATTGAAAGTTCATTTTGCGAATTTGCATCCCTTTCTAAGCAAGAATGCCTCGTGGAAAGACAACAATAATAGAAATGAATTGCGTTGAATCTTGATTTTTCATTTTTAGCCTGATGATCTGCCTGCAAGCAACTGCCAGCACCACTCTTTACTAACACACTGATCTAACTGTAGTCCTGGACCTCCATGGGCTTGTGGGGTGGCCTTGACCTGGCTGGCTTGAGTGAGTTGCTGGTGTGTTCTGGGTGCCTCTGCGTGGGCGTGCGTCCCTTTCGGGTGCTCTCGTGGTTCCTGGGCGGTTTGGTGTTGCTCTCCTGCCCCCTTCGTGCACGTCTGGGTGGCTCTTGGAGCTGGGGGCCTGCGTGTTTCTCTGCCACTCTTTCCTCTTGCTCTCTGTCCCCCTGTCTTGGCCTCCCCCCCTCGCGGGATAAAACTCATACTGGGCTTAACTTTAGACACGTTAATCCCAAATACCTTTAGATACTACCATTCACTCATTCCCCCTGTTCACAGCCACCACCATTATAGCTAAGCTTCACGCTTGTCACTATACTGGCTTGATTACACAACATAATAAGCACAATATATTTTACAACTTCAAATCTCACCCTCACTGTATAACAATCTATTCTTCCCCACCCTTTTTATTTCCTATCTTGAGTCTCTCCTCCCTGCTCCCTGCTCCCTTTCCCCTCCCCCTCCCTCTCCACTTAGGTGCAACACTGCTCTCCCTTTTTATATCCTCCCTATAATAAAATATTTCTTACCCTTCCTTAGGGAGGGCTGGTGATGGTCGCAATTAAGCAATAAAATAAATCAATTTATTTTATTGCAATAACAAAACATGCATTGCTGTCTCATAATGATTGCACTTCTTGTCGTGTTGACCTTTGACAGCATGTGCAGACAAGGGGAAAAAAAATAAATATTTGTTGCAGTTTTATCACCCACAAATACTACACATTGTTGGCAGTCAATGTTCTCATGATAAACAATTTTCATACAATGTATCCTCTATAACTGATGGGATGGAGGAAAGTTGTGTTATTAATTATTAGATGATATAAGGCACTGCACCCATGTGATAGGTGGCGTACTTTAACAGGGGAGAGGGTGCACTTGCACAACAACAGGATACATAAGCTTTACAGCATTAAATTCCGCCAGCATTAAAAATTACAGCATTACAGTCCAAATATGTAGGATACAAGCTCTGCCTTCCCTGAATACATGCAGCACCGTGGCCTAAATGTCAAAAGTTTGTTTTGTGAGGGTGGGGAGCTTCGAGGGGAGCTAAAAGAGAGCGCGCACGTTGACTGTGTTTTGCGCCATACAAGTACAGTCGCAATGAAGTGCAGAGACTCTCACTGAAACGTGTGCTGACAGACTCTAAATCTAAATACTTCTGATGTGTAATTAGGATTTTTGGATGCGCGCATCGGGCACCGATGCAGATTGGTTGCAAGTAGCTGCAATGCTGACATGACAAAAAAACATAAATGGCATTTGAGAGTGAACTTTTCATTGTTTTCATTCCATGCTCCGTCTCAACCTCTGCTTAAAAGACGCTTTAGTGCTCAGATATAATGAAATACAGCCACTCCACAGACACGTTGGCCCATTTCCGCACAAGCGTTTGCTAGCTGCGGTTTTTTCTTGCGTCATCACAACATCTTGTTTCGGCAAGTTGTTTTGGTAAGAAAAGTGTTTTTGTATATACATTCATCAGTCCCCTAAGTCTTCAAAGTTTTAGGTAAGGAAACATTCATTCAGAAAACAAGATTATTAAGAAAGCATCAGAAACAAAATTGTAACTAATGGTAAACATTGGTGGAAATCAGAATTCAAGCATTAAAACATAGAAATGATAAGAATAAGCTATGTTTTGTAATTATGAAGGGGTTTACAAACTTTTTACATATTCAAAGATGTAAGAAGTGTCAGCTGTCGACTCGTCTTCTTGTTATTGCCATCAGATGAGCAGTGTACCAGGCACAAATAAACAGGCCAAAGGTTTGACGTCTACACACCAGCTGACCTGAAATCATCCTGCATCAACCACACACTGAGGACCAGGTGATGGCCGACAGCTCAGAGTCATGGGTGTCATGCTAAGAAATCAATAGCAGGTGCTACTTCCTAGAAACACTGGATTCTCTAATGGATCACCTTTGTGCCATTGCAACTTGCTTTTTTAAGCCACCGAAAAATAAAACATCACTGTCGTCACTACATAGGAGTGATCAGTGTAGAGATACGTCAGATATTGGTCAGGTGAAAAAAAGGGAAACAAAGGGATCAGACGTTAGAGGTAAACTGGATGTTTTAGGCCAACCAAAAAAAAGCTATGTGAAATATTTAAAGAGAGAAGCTTTTTTAGTTAATGGATTAGTTAATAAACTTTATCCTTGTGTTGTGCTAATATTTTTGTTAATCATGGGTCCAGTGGACCAACTGCATTTGAGTGTTTTTAATGCCACTCAAATTATTCTATACTGAAGAGATGTTTTTTTACTCCCAAATGTCTGCAAAAAGAAATTCAAAAAGGTTTTTTTCAAAGCTATATTGCTTGTCCCAACATGGCTGCTTCCCATGGATTGTATTTTAAGGTATAAAATCTGTCAAAGAAGTACAAAAAAAAATTTTTTTCAACAAATATGCACATTTATTGGTGATACATAAAATACAATTGTAAACATGACTAGTACAGGTAGCCTTTAATGTCAAATGGGAAGCCAGCATTGAAAGAATGAAATGGGGCGACAAGTTTGCAGCAGAGTTTATTTGGACACTGCTCACATTTCACATTATAATAGAGGGCAGGATCAGGAATTTCAAAGTCAGAGATGGAAACTCTTTAATGTGTCTCCTGCTCTGCACAGCAGAATCCATGAATAGGGTCTATAGTGGCACAGTTAAGTATGTTAGATTCATAAATGTTAACAATTTAAGTAGCTAGTTTGACATTATAGACTTTTGTAGGCTTGCTTCATTTTGTCAGCACCTTTAAACTTAAAGCTAGTTAAAGAAGTGTGGTCTCTAATGCGTGTTTTCATTGAAAGAATAGTCTGTTGAACATAAAGCACCACATAAAGTCAATCCATATGTGCAGTGAACATCAGATGGCTCCAAACAGCAGCTGCTGGCTGCATCCAGGTTGTGTGTGTGTGTGTGTGTGTGTGTGTGTGTGTGTGTGTGTGTGTGTTCAGGAACCTGCAAGCGCAGTGGAGCTTCAGCAGACTCCCCCAGAAGCACAGGCAGAATACTAATAGTGCCAAGCTCACCTCCGTCCTCTCTTCTCCCTGAAACATACAAGGGCAACACTGCATTAATCATAGATTCACATCCTTCCTCTCGCCTCACACACATGCACACACACACACACACACACACACACACACACACACAAAAGCCAACATTTAAATAAAGTGTAAGCGTTTTCAGTGTTTTACACATTTTACATTTTAAACATTCTAGGGGTGAACTGGAAATGTCCCTGCTCATGCTCCTATTGATGGACAAAGTCTCAGCCATGGCCCAGCTTAAGTCAAAACAAAGACAACAGAAACACACTCCCTTTAAACAATGAGGGACCAACACATACCAACCACAACGATGAACTGACACCGACTCACTGACATACAAAACCTAAAGAGAGCGTGATGATAAGTGATTACAGCTCAATGTTGAATGTGAAGGACAGACACAACTGCCCAATGACAAACTCCAATGTAATTACAAGAACACAACAACTAACGCACCCACGCCTTTCGACACGGAGAGCAAGACAGACAGGGAAGAGGGACACGGAAACAAACGGAGAGAAAGACAGAAACAAAGCAAGAAAAAGGCACACCATAATGATTTCACTCCCACACAACTATGCACACTTACACCTGTGAGCAGAAAGCTATATCATAGACATGAAACAACACCTTAGCCAACATAGCTGAAGAGGCAGAGAGAGGCAGAGAGAGGCAAAAAGCAATGTCTTCTTCTCCTTTGAGTCATAATGTGTATCGTGATTTTCCTGGTTTACTTTTAAAGAACTCTGGTGGCGGGGGAACAACTCTAATTTAGAGAACAGGAGCAATCGGAGCGCGCCAACCTTCACCAAGTGCCAAATACCCTCTTTGCCAGATATTGGCAGTTACCTGGATCAGTGTTCCTGACCATGAAACTATATTAATTTACACTTTATATGCTTTAACAATGCAGTAGGTACAAATGTATGGACACCCCATTTTCTAACCCGAAAAATGACCATGTAATGCACAATCCCCAGGGAACAACCTGACTTGACTGAGTTAAATTTCATAAAGATCGGTGAATTACAAACTGAGATATGAATTTTTGAGAATTTGCTAATGATGTGAAATAGTGATTAAGCGATTATTGAAACTCATCAAGAATCAGCATGTTGATCCAGATCCCCTCCAAAATGTAATGGAATTTTCCATGGCGTAAGGTCTATCTTTGGTTAAAATTCTGCAAAAATCTGTTTGTTAGCAGGATTACATCAAAATCACCAGTCAAACAAATAAATAATTTTTCTTGACTTTTGCCTCTTTGAAAATGCAGCAAAAACCACTGAAACAAGTGGTGCATTTACACTGCTTTAATCCCAGACTCGGTCTGAATGGGCGGAGGACAGTTGGTTTGGCTCAGTTTGCGCTCAGAGCACAACTTCTGATCCGCCCCCAAACAGCCTCAGGTGCAGTTGCATGAGTTAATAGCTTGAGTGCGCCGCCACTGCAGTAGAGACTTCTCTGGGGAGAAAACCAGATGGCCCAAACAAGGCCGAATATTCGAGGAAACGAATCCTAGAGCGTTTTAAATGTATCCGTCGGTGTGGATGCACCCTAAGTAACCTGTACAGTTCCTCATCCCAAAAGACAATGTGATTTCCATCCACATGAAGCGTACACCAAACCAAGCTTAGGGAAGAAAGATTGACTTCCTTCATCTTGTGAAGCAGTAGGAAGAAGCAACTTTTTCAAAAACAGATCAACCTGCAACTTCTGATGAGTATGAATTACAAGTTTACTCTGATTTTTCAGGAAGCGATTTTCCTATGCTTGCAGAAGATGAGCGACCTCCCATTGCACAGTCAACCTTCAAAGCAGTGAAAGCTATGTTCTCCATTGGCCTCAACCTGCTGCTCCTGCTTCTGAGCTGGTCAAAGATACCATCCAGCAGGGTACAAGTCCTGCAGTGATCTCATCTTCTGTTCAAACTGATGCAAAACAGCCTCCTCAGAACGTTATCACTGAAGAACCAGCCAAAGTGTCTGCTGCTGTTGCTTCAGAGAGTCTCTGTGAACCACGGCCACAGATTAAGGACTACAACCTGAAACCGAGCCACAGCAGACCAAGAATTTTGAGCAAACTGAGGTAAATCAGGAAACCAACTTCTGACTTTTACGAGACCCAAGAAGTCAGGAGTGTAACCAATGTGCAAAGTGGATGTAAAATAAGTTTTTCGAAGCTTACCACATAAAAGAAAAAGAGAAGGAACTTAAAAAACATTATTATTATTATTATTATTATTATTATTATTATTATTATTATTTGGTTTTCTACAAGATTAAATGTTTGTGCAACAGACAGAGAAGTCCACCAGCCTCCAATTGAACTTCTTCAAATGTCATTTTGTGCTTCTAAACCATAACAGACACTGAACATCACTGTGAACTGAACATTCAGAAACGAGCTTCACATAATGTGGGGAAAGTGAAAACTCTCACAGCTTTAATAACAGAACGGAGGCGTCATGGTCTGTATGCAGGACGGTGTCTGATCGTGGAGGGAAATTGGGTGGGAGCGAGTGAAAGCAGAATTGTTTTTACTTACATACTGCATATATATAAAATAATATTTTTGTGGAGCGGGGAGCTGTACTGACTTGTATGCATTCACGGTGAGAAGAGCATAATAAAGTACAATAATATTTAAAATGTAAGATATCACTAACCTGGAAAGAACCAGATTGATGTGTAGCCCTCCCTCTAACTGGAGTTCCCCACACTGATCTGGGTCTGTGTTTGGTGAATCCTTTTGGAACCAGGGAGGGAAACATGAACAAAATGCTTGAGGCTGATTGGGCGAAGCTCCTGTCCACCATGATTTGTTTTAGCCAATCACAAGGTAACAAATGATGATGTCGTCATCAGCATGCGCCACAGAGATGCTACAACAACAACAAGGCTCCGCTTTGCTGTCTTTACCGTACAAAAATGCACAAAGCGCCTCTCGGTGTTGCTCTTTCAAAAAGGAAATGCTGGATTCTTCTAAAACTGATATTTATAGCAGCTTCCACATGTTCATCCTCCTGCATCAACATCTTTCTATTTTGATTAGGAGCTATGCTAATAGCGGTAGCCCAGCTAGTTCCCCCCCTCGCAACTGCGCATGTGCCAGTTTCGCTTCATCACTCCCGGATATCCCGCCTTAAACCACAACACTACCCCATGATTGATTCTAATAAGTTCAATTCGGTTTCGAAAGGCAAAGGCGAGAACAAAACAAGATGGATTCTTGTGTTTGTGAACACCAGGAGAATCATCTTGCAGGCAAGGTTAAGATAGCTCAGCCAGTTTTTAATAGTAGTTAATAATTATGTATAAAATGTATTGCGTTAATTGCTTGTTTTTTTTGCAACCCAAACAGCGCGGAACCTTTCTCATTGCACACGTTTCCGGTATACTCATAACACTGATGCACCGAGTACAACGGTAGAACCTGAGGAGAAGTCTTTGTGGTGTTAATTTTAGTTAAAGAAAACACATCGTATGAAAAACTAAAGCCTAGTTGTGTGCAAATT
This sequence comes from Gouania willdenowi, assembly GCF_900634775.1. Classification (NCBI taxonomy): domain Eukaryota; kingdom Metazoa; phylum Chordata; class Actinopteri; order Blenniiformes; family Gobiesocidae; genus Gouania; species Gouania willdenowi. The sequence goes on along the minus strand of NC_041049.1, from coordinate 30,740,676 downwards.
GTGCAAGAAAGAGTTTGTGGATCAGCGGAACTTTCTTTCTCCTCCAGCCTTCCAGCAGAGCCTTTCCACCTCAGTGCTAACAGCAGCTAGCACCTCAATGCTAACTATGTAGCAACTAGCACAGACAGCGGTTCTTTGGACACTACATTACTCCGAGCAGACAGAGTGGCCAATCCAGACAAGATGAAATGGTTCAGAGCCAAAATGAATGAGTCAATGACTGACAAATGAACAAAGTCAGTGGATAAATGGTTGACAGTCGACCACTTTGGTGGTACATGATCTGGTGCTACTACTACTAGAAGCAGCCCTTGGGTATAGTCTCACATACAGTGGAATGTAAATGGTTCAACTCTGTTAAAAACAAACAATGCATGACTTTATAAAGCCACTTTGTTATACATAAATGTTTTCATCTGCCACAATAATGTAAATACCTCAAATTGAGGGCGTTTCTCAGCAATTTTTCGGTGAGATTAAAAAAGAGATTAATTAGATGAATTAATCACATAGCATAATTAATTAATCGCACAATATTCTTAATCTATTGACAGCACTATCTATACTATAATGACGGAAAGGTCTGTGTGCGTGCGTGGGGAGCGAATATCTCCCCGACGCGGTGCCCGTTCGACCTGAAACTTTGTTGACGACTTCCAAATACCCCGAGTTTGTGCATCTGTTATTTTTGAGTAATTTGATAATTTCCAAATGTTTATTTTAATTTTGTTTCACTTCTGGACGTTTCAAAACGTTTATTTACGTTAGTTTGACCATACGCTATTTAGACCGGACAGATCTCACCTGGAAGTTATTGACGGCAATGGCTGCTGTGTTGAAAGCTGCAACATTTCTTCGCGGCGCGTGTGTGAGAGAGAACCAACGGAGGAGATTAGAGTCTCAGGTAGAGAGTCACACACACACACATACACACACACACACGTCGATCAGGTGGGCTTCACTATTGATCACCTTCTACGTGACATGCGTTCAGGTACAGTATGTGAGTGTTGAGTGTATAACGGACCACCATTTAGTCCGGTTACAGTCTGTCACGACACCCGTTCATTGCGTGGTAGTGACTGTAGTGTTACGCTCTGAGTCAGATCTAAGTGTTTACATAGTGAAGGTCACCTGATTACTCACGACACACCTGCCACTACATCTAACTACTAAAAATAGATACGTTTAGTGAAAGTTAGACAGGTACACGTGGATGAACTGGTGCGCATTAATTTAGAATGGATTGAACCCCCCACCCAACACACAACATACACACACACACACACACACACACTAAACGACAGCAAAAATATGAAAATGACTCAAAATAAACAAAACTAAATATTTATACAAAGATTACACAAAAGACAACAGAAATGCACAAAACTACACAAAAAAAACAAACAAAAACAAACTTAAATACACAAAATGACTCCAGAATCACACTACAATGGCAACAAAAAACAATAATTATACAAAAAATGCACAAAAATACAAAAGAGAGATACAAAAATACATGACTCCAAAAAACATACATTACAAAAAAAAATTAAATATTAAAAAAAAAAACAGCAAACATTTATGCACAAAAAGACAACAGAAAGATACACAAATACACATGACCAAAAAACATACGATTCAGAAGAATACACCAACAACACATTTATCATGCGCATGTTCCATAGAATTAAACCAGGGAAATTGCACATGCTATTACCCCATTTATAATACTACAGAGTATTATTACAGTTATTATTATGCCCATAATTGACAACTCTACTTAAGCTCCCACTATATGAATACATACTTCCGACGGGCACTCGACTAGACTTAAAAAAACATACATTACAGAGAAATGAAACAAAAATATGAAAATGGCTCAAAATACATAAAACTAAATATTTATACAAAAAATACACAAAATGACTCCTGAATCACACTACAATAACAACAAAAACAATAATTATACAAAAATACATACATTACAAAAAAAAATTTTAATTAAAAAAAAAAAAAAAAAAACAGCAAACAATTATGCACAAAAAGACAACAGAAAGATACACAAATACACATGACTCCAAAAAACATACGATACAGAGAAATACACCAAACAAAAAAATATGAAAGTGATGATGAAGTCATGCACATGTCCCATAGAATTAAACCAGGAAAATTGCACCCACATTTTGCACCCGCAAATATATCCCTTATGCTCCCACATGAATGCATACTTCCGACGGGCACTGTACTAGTTCATAATAAACATCATAAAGTTGTCTAATCACTGCGTTGGGTTCGTTCAGGAGCAATCGCACACACGGAGGGAGAGAGAGAGAGAGCGAGAGAGAGAGAGAGAGAGAGAGAGCGAGCGTGCGCTGAAACACTCCGGATAAAGTAAAAAATAGCCAGTTTATGAAAGGGATAAACAATAAACAGCATGAAGTTGTGTCCAGATTCTGACTTAGAGTCCGATTGATATGATCACTGCCTGTTATGATTGGCCAAGTCGTTTGAAGGGCACCCTCATCAGCCAATAGGGTGTGGCCTATGTCACGGAGCGGCCTTTACGTGATTTTTTTCTTGGAAAATTTCTGAATTATTCGAATGCGGCCAATACAGCGGCCAATAGCCTGGAAAATACGGTAATAATAATAACAATAATGATAATAGTGGTAGATTTTAATAATGACCGCAGGTAACAAAATTAGAATCATTTCTTATGACAGTAAATGTTGGCTTTAAATTTTTTGGGGGATTAATGGTTTCTATTTTGTAACATACTTCTGTCTGCAGTCTTTATTTGAAAGTCATTTTTTCCTTTATTCTGTTAAATATTACAGAACCAATTTAATTGCTGTTTAACTACTTTTAACTAATCTGATGAATATAAAATATATTTCACCCATGATCATTTTAACTTCACCTCAGTGCTACTAAATTTTTCATTATGCAACTAAATATTTTAACCTGTAAACACCGGTACAACCACCTTAAAAAGTAAGCGTACAGCACTGATTAAGTTGTCCAAGACAAACAGTGGATTACAATACTGTATTTACAAGCATGTACATCAGATTTCTATTGTTTCCATTTCACGAATGTATAAGTGCCATTTGAACATTTCTTAATGGCACAATGTGAGCCAGCCATATTGACTTATGGTGCTTAAAAAACTAAAAATAGTTTCATAGTTCAGTTATCACAACAAATAGGGCGCTGTGAGATCAGTTTGGTTATTGGACTTTTGACCATATATCCTCGAACATGTGAAGTTACATTGTAAATTCCAACTAGTGCTGAGTGGTATGACCAAAACATTTAAATCACAGTATTTTTCAACATTTTAACCATTTCTAGGTATATGATGGGTTTTTTTCCCCCAAGCATGACTGGGTGTTAAATACATGATTTAGAGCACACACAACACACAAATCATGTGCTCCATCATCAACCTTCATTAGCATGATTTTATTGTCACCTAATGTAAAAGATCATAAAATAATACCACAATGATGTCCGAGTCCTGCTGATAAAGATCTGATGTCCTTCATGTCCATAAAGTCCACATGCTGCATAACTCACACCAGACAATCTCACATTCTCTTTTCAACAACACCTACTCCAAGTATGCACAAGTACACACACCCACACAAACATAAAAAAAACAAAATCCAATTCGACGCTCTCCCATTTTCTGCTCCATCGCTCTGAGCAAAATGTGTGGGAAAGAGACACAGAAGCATGCAGATGTATCTGTGAATTCAATTTCTAAAACTACTTTAAGGAAAACAAAATGATATAATATTTATATGACTTAAAAAAAACAACTTGGGTCCATCCTGTGCTGTGAGTTGTTCTCATTTACCCAATGGGAGCCCTGGGAACATCGGTCTGAGAAGAAGCGCAACATGAGCTGTAACACTGTGACTCCGCATTTTATCTGTAATTAATAGATGCTACAGAGGGAGACAAACAGTCTAGCACAAGAAAACTCTGACAATTAGCAGGTTGAACTGCATGGTGGCCTAATTGGAACACAGTGTATAAGTCGAGAAACAATCTGAGACAGAAGTATCATTTTGTACGTCTGGAGATGTACAATGAAGAGTTTTCTCAGCAAAGTTGACAGAGCAGTAAGTGTGTTTTATGTTTCTGTGTCACATCAACACTGTAGTTTGTGGAACCTCTACACGCAATCTTAAACACGACATGTATGGCGTTCTCTATCGTCTTGGGACTATCTCTCCAGCTAGATACATATTTCATATGTATGGAGAATGACCCCCCTACATGGATAATTCTTTAAGACAGTCTAGATTGCCTGGCCACGCCCCACAAGTTGCCTATAAAACACCTGTTCAGGCGTGGATTCAGTGATTGTTTGATCTCCACTCAGTCAGAGTGCAGTGTGTCAATCCGTTCAATTTAGAAAATTCAGTGTGTGGGTTACAGCATATATCTGATTACCTGTTGAGGTTTGGGCATCTGTCTGCGGGCCCTGGATTGCTGTTTCCGCATCCATTAGACTTGTTTTCTTCACAAAAAACTTTTATTTGTATAGTGGGTGAGGAGGCCTTCCCTTGGCCGTATCGGCGCTGCGGGCGACCCTGAAGCGTATTGCTGTTGTGCAGCTGACCCGCTCAGAAGTTGAGTGCAAACCATTCTCTCTCTCACACTCCAAGTCCTAATCTCTCACTCTGTGTGTGAAGAAATGTGCTGTTTACTAGCATAAGCTAACTGAGTGCCACGGCCGTTTGTATACAAGGAAGTGTGTCGCTGAGCATCACACTTAGGTCCCGCCCCACTGTAATGGCAGCTATGGCTTGCTACCAGGAACATCTTTGTGTGGGTTGTGGCATTTCAATGCCTTCAGAGGATGGCCATGATATGTGTGCATGCAATTGTATTAGAGGAGAGTCCACTATCCTGTATGGACTGCTTTATCATGCTTACACGCACAAGAGAGGCCCGTTGTCGGTTTTTTGCTATAAAACGTGTAGGTTTCCCTCTTCATGCAGTTCCCAGTGGGAAAACTATAAGAAGGGCGGAGCCTATGAGAGGTTGGGGAGAGTGTTCAGGGCAGTGGCAGGCTACCCTTCCTTCCCATTATCGAGCCTACGTCGGTCCATCCTCAGACCAGCCTACTCTCTCCCCCGACTCTGGAGATGGAGGAGGAGGAGTAGGAAGAAGGGGAGGACGTGGATGGGGAGATTGTCTTATTTTTTGAAGAATGTGACCTCATTTATGGGAAGGAAATGGCAGGCACCACCTCTAAAGGCCTCTGCTTTGAGGAGGTTATTGGCAGGGCAGCCAGAGCTCTGGGCGTTGCCCTCCCTGAGAACCTTGGGGTACCCTCCTCCCGTTTGAGGAGGTTGGAGAGGCACCCACTACACCAATGCAGGTGCCTCTTCTGCCTGATTTAAAGGAGCAAGTGTGCAACCAATGCAGTGCAACGGTTACACACAGGTGGTTTGCATCATGTCAGATACTGTCTAACATGCAGGACAGCGTGAGCCGCTCCGCCATGTGAACCCGTCTCTCAAGCCACTGCTCTCTACCTCCAGCTCTGTCTTAGGTAGGGCTACCTGCCCTAGCAATAATTGCCAGATCATGGATGGTCTGCTAGCAAAGATACACAGGGCTATGGCCACACAGACCAGACTGGCTAATACTTGAGCCATTAGGCCCCTTTACTTCCGTCAACTGTCTCTACAGGTACAGGGTGGTTCCAAGGGATCTTGCGTTGTGGATGAGCTCCAGTCTGCTTATTCATGTCTCTCCTCTCCTATGAAGGAGCAGGCAATAGCTTCAGGCAGAGCTTTGGCTTCATTCTGTGGCTGTCTCAGTCTGAGCTTCTGCAGGGTGATCAAGACTGTTTTCTTAAGCTGCCAGTTCATCCTTCGGCTGTATTCAGAGCTAATGCAGCTAAAATGTTGCTGCAAGCTCAAGAAAGGGGTTGCTGTGTGCAAGCAGTCTCTGGTGACTTACGTAGGAGGGCTAGAGGTTCAAGGCAACCAAGAGCCTCAATGCCTTGCTCAACACTACATGTCCCACAATTCCTTGTCTGGAGGCCTCTCGCTGTCATGGTACAGGGGAGAGGGGGACAACCCACTACTAGAGGTCAGGGGTCCTCAAAGTGCCCCCCTCCAGCCAGCTAGCCAGCCACTTTATGTTAGATCATCACATTAGCAGCATGGCTAGCCCTGGGTGCGGACCCATGGGTGGTGAAAACTATGTCCTATGGCTACCGCCAGCAGTTTTTCCACAAACCGCCTGTAACAAAGTCAGCCACCTTCACCTCAGTACATGACCCTCAGTACGCTTGTATACTGCGGGAAGAGCTGTCCCCCCTTCTAGAGGAAAAGGCCATAAGAGAGGTGAGGCACAAGAACCATCAAGCTGGGTTGTTCTCCCACTACTTCCTGGTCCCAAAGCGTGACGGGGGGCTTCATCCTATTCTGGACCTCAGAGAGCTAAAAAAATATCTCCGTTCCCTGGGGTGCAGCACACCTTCATAGTCTGCCTAAACCACTTCCAGCTACACTTTCTGGTCAATTGGGGTCTTTGTCTTTGTCTCATGGGTCTAATGGCTTCCATGATACAAGTAGTCCCTCTCGCTCTCTTGCATATGTGGCCTGTCCAAAGATGCCTGTTGAGAACAGACCTTTGTCCGCAGAAGTCCCAACGTACCCCAGTGGTGGTCTCTCAGGGACTCCACAAGGCTCCTTTGCTGGGGGAGGGACTCGGCCAATATGGTATTCCTAGTAGGCTGGGGCGCTGTCCACGAAGGCTGCGGGGTCAAAGCGCTCTGGACTGGCCACTGGGTAACCCAACACATAAACATGCTGGAAATGAAAGCTGTCCTCCTCGCACTTTGGCAGTTCCTGCCAAGGTTGAGAGGCTACCACGTCATTGTCAGGACAGACAGTACCAGCATATATCAACAAGCAGGGAGGCCTAAGTTCCACTGCCCTTTGCAAGCTGGCAACCCAACTGAGGCAGTGGGCTCACCCTCTCTTTTGTACCAGGACTGTTAAACACAGTGGCGGACATCATATGGAGAGGGAGTCCCCATCCAGGGGAGTGGCAACTCCATCCTCAGGTAGTCAAGGAGATTTGTCGTCACTTTGGGAGGGCAGTGGTCGACCCGTTTGCTTCGAGGGAGTCGACACATTGCCGACTCTCCCAGAAACAACAATCCACCTCTGGGATGGGATGCTCTGGAGCACCAGTGACCCAAGGATCTGCTCTACGCCTTTCCCCCCTTAGGCCTTCTCCCACCTCTTCTCCAAAGGATCCACATGGAGGTGGTAAAGTTGCCCCTAGTGGCCCCCCTTTGGCCCCGCATGCCATGATTCTCAGCGATTCCACCTCTTTTGGATGGAACACCACGGGAGCTCCCGCTTCTCAGGCCAGCAGGACCCTGTTCCACCCCTTCTCTGCAGGACTCAGACTGGTGATCTGGCCCCTCAAAAGGACAGGCTCCTTGCCTTAGGCTTGTCTGAGCCTGTAGTCCGGACTATGCAGGAAGCATGGGCACCATCCACCAGGGTTGCTTATTTGTACCGTTGGGGGGTCTTTGCTGATTGGTGCGGAGCATGCAAGGTGGATCCCTACTCAGCGCAGCGATCAAGGCTGTTCGCATGTGCGTACTCAGTGAGGACAGTTGCTCCTTGATTTTGCATTTCTTCAGAGGTGCCCAGGTACTTACAGCCCAGAAGAAAAGGCCCTCAGTCCCTCTATGGGACTTAGGTATGGTCCTTAATGCACTGCAGCATCCCCCCTTTCAGCCTCTTGGGGTGGCAGGGTTGAAATGGCTTTCCCTCAAGACTGCATTTCTGTTAGCAATGGCATCTGCTAAGAGAGTAAGTGAGCTTCATGCACTTTCAGTTCACAGCGACTGTTGCAGGTTCTTGCCAGGGGTGTCGGGTGTAATTCCCCATCCCAACCCAGCTTTTCTACCTAAGGTTTTATCCGAGTTTCACCTGTCCCAGTCAATTGAGCTGCGCTCTCTTACCACCACCGGCTAAGGCGTTTGGCAGCATACATCCATATTTCATTTAAATCTGAAAAAGGAAAAAAAAATATTGAAGATGACCAGTTTTTGGATTGTTTACACGCAAGTCTCAACTATGGTCTCAGTCATTAGCAGCGTTGAAGGTGAGCTTTTTACTGCTGAGTCACTAGATTGAAGCTTAAAATGTAAGCACACTTGTCACGGATAGTACATGAAATATGATGCAACAGAGAAACTTCCTTTAGAACATGTTCCTTGCTGCACACAGTCTGTCTCTGTGTTTCTGTATAACAGCGTGTTTGACAATGCCTCAGCTAAATGCTTGCTCTGCTGTTAGCTGGTAAAAAGCACAAAGACCATGCTTGATCTTGTTGGTATGACTTTGTAGTTTGGCTCACGTCTCAGGGATATACAGTATTGTTTTGCACTGAACTAGCAATGGCTACAAATGAGTTGGTTTAATTCAAGTTCAGGTTTTCAAGGAGAAAAAAGCAATACTGTATTCATTTAAAAGAAGCACTTTCAACAAATACTGAACCTTTGCTGTATTTGCTGGAGCAGAGAACACAATACACATAATTTTGTTCAAAACTATTAATCATGATTAACTAAGTAAAACCATGCAATTATTATTATTATTTTTTCTTTAACAACACCAGTTTTCACACATTAGGATAATTGCACAAAATAACTACAGTATTGTTGTATGTTATAGCATTGCTTCCCAAACCTTTCACAGTCCCGTACCCCTTCAGACTTTTAACCTGACACCAGGTACCGGTTTTATAAATCAGATTTTTTTTTTTTTAGTGTAACTCAAACTAAATGTTTGATAAATGAGGTCCCTGATTCCAAAATAAATGTCTTGATTATGGGCGTTACTCCTGACACAGTAAGACACTCCTAGTCAGGCTGCCGGTCAACTGCACAGCGAGTTCACATCTTAACTCTACAATCACAGAGTCACGACATGAAGCTCACACACACCTTCACAGACAATATATTATTCAGTGATAAACAGCCCTGCTCTCCCCCACCTCACGCACACAGCGGTAAGACGTACAAACACGTCTGTGCACACGCAGAGACAGACTGGAATACACACATGATGTGTCTGTACACACACACATAGCTTGATGAACCCTCTGATTTGCGCAGAATTCAAATGTAATAGTCGGCTTTAAACACTGAGAGGCCAGTAACTCTGACATTTTACAACTAAATACGCTAAATTAAAATACTTTTACTAAAATGTGAAGAGTGGGACTAGGATTAATAAACAGCACTTAATACCCAAATACATATGTATTCAGCAGAAAAAAATGGGTTTGGGGTTTAGTTACTCTTTAAGAGCAGTAATGGGAAACTAAAAGTATTCTTTTTTGGTTGAGACTTACATGACTTTTGATGTCAGTGGGCGACTACCACCTTAAAGCTCAGACCCTTCAACTTTCTACTAGTGTGTATAATCATATTAAAGCTTCCTCTAAATAACACTAAAACCCATGACTCATACCTGTGACAAACAACACAAACACACAAGTACCAAAGCGACAGATGTCAGATGAGCAGTGTGATCAATAGTCCTATATTGCTTAACTAGGCAGAGAGCCAGTGTCCATGTTTAGGCCCTAATGCACTCTCTACTCTGATCGATACACAGCTGCTCACTGGATGAAGATGAGATGGGTGATGCGACTATTTTAGATCGTTATTTACAGTGCTGGGACTGAACAACACACAGTCAGGTCGTCAGGATCACCACACAGATGGTCCTTTTACAAAAAAGGCAGTAGAATTGAAGTTAAGAAAATACAGTCGAGAGATGGCCTTAGAAATGCTGCCAACCTTTGTCTGCTCAGAAAAGGCTTTTAAAGGCAGGTACAGAATGAGCAGGGGATGAAGAGTCTGCTGCTAAAAAATGAGAGAGCACTGTGTGGGAATGATAATAGAAAAAGGAAAATGGACCTTTGGAGAGAGGCTATTAAAAAGAAGATTGAAGCCGAGTAAGAGGCTGGGTACAATGCAGCAGAGATGCTCTGTGGAGGAATGAGAAATACTGAGATGCTCTTCACAAAAAAAGGCAATACCAATGTGCACACCTGTGTATGCCTGTTTGATTACACTGGGCAAACATGAAGTAGCCACTGGCGAAGCGCGTAAAGTCTATGTCAGTGTGCGGCAGATTATTTCTCCCTGTTTACAAATGTGTTAGTGTTTGTATTAGTCGGCTAATATGTAATGTAATATTTTAGATGTATTTCTAAAGGATTTCTGATTAGTGATCAAACCAAATAATCAGGAATCAAATAAAATCTATCAAAAATTACATAATTTATACTTCATTATTGAATTGTGCTTTTAAGTCATTAAATATATAAAGGTGAAGCAATGATTTCAGAACAAGGACTGTTGCAGCAGTCATTCATTAAAATAACTATATTATCTTCTTGATATAAAATATCCATAGCAATAAACAATAAAACGATGTCTCTTTTATATCCACCTTTATAATTATTTCAGGGCCAAAAGTTTTTGAGATAGGAAATCCTACAGATATCTTGGCTTGTGTTTTTTCCCCGTCAGACATATTTTTCATTTTACTAAAAAAGACACCTTTTTTTCTTTCTTTTTTTATTTTTTAAAGAGCCAACTGATCCAGGTTTTAAAAGTATGTTATTATTACATTTTAAAGCAACACAGAAGATAACTTTATCAGTGGAAAAATCCAACAAGGATCCAGGTGTAGGCAGTCTCACCACCAAGGATCATCAACACTCACTGAAGATCTGTGACACCCAGCTGACTGGGTTCTTTGCTTCTATTGGTTGACACTCGCCTGGCCTCCCCACCTCACTATTCAACCATGCTTTTCTTCACCAGATTTTTTTAACCAAGCTCGTCCCTACCTTGGATGCAAATGCTGTCTCATTAAAGAATATTTTGAGTGCATCGACCAGTAGCCTATCTTTTTACACTAAGCATTCCTGTGGATGTCTACAACAGAGAAAACACTCCAAGGTCCAGCACAGGCCCTGCAGAACCATCAGGTCCTGGATAAACCACAGGTGGAAGAATGTGGATGCCTGCACATATTGTAAACCATCTATAGATTAGAGAGAACTATTGTTTGAGCAGAAACACAAGAATAAGCCTTTATGTTTTGCTAGTCCACAGATCATCGTATCCAACCTGCTGTGTTCCACCACAATAGACAACCACTCTATAACTACAATATCATCTTTTTCTGGCCTATCAACAAGGATGGATGTTACCTGACTGAAAAACAAATCTACCCATGGATGTAAATAAAGTAACCTAAACCTGAACTCTTTCCCAATCTTTTCTGTCTCATGTACCCCCCAAGGCCTCTCTTCAGATTAGGAGAACCCCTTCGTCACTCCAATTAAACATGTTGGTCTCTGAAATCTCCTACAGCTTGAAAATGTCAACCTGTACGTATAACGCACACTAAATATCAATTTTGTGTATTACAATTATTGTATATCAGAGAATATATTGACCTCAATTTTTAGTAATGTGGATAACATGTTAGCAACAATTTAGTAGGATATTAAGGCTACAATAATGTTTATTCCATTAATGCTGTTTATTGTCAATGGGTGGAAAAGATATTGGATGAGCATGTACAGTGTCTGAAATAGGCTTAAAATGACTCAGCATGTTGGAAATAGATTCATCAATGTTTCCAAGCACCCCCTGCAATGTCTTCAAGTATCCCTAGGGGTACACGTACCCCTGGTTGGGAAGCACTGCTCTAGACCACACTCTGGTGTGTGTACTTACTAACACATACACACACAAATACATCCAACAATCATCCTCTACTTTGAATTCAATAACCTAATACAGTAAAATATAAAGTGTGCACAAAACTTTTTTGTGCTGCATTTGAGAATTTAGTAGATTGGCTCTATGTTAATGTTGCCCCCTATTTACCATTATAGTACAATGATATTTTAGACAGTTCCAATTATTGAAGTCACTGACATTGGTCCTCTTGTAGAAGTCCAAAATTTTGAAAACAAAACATAGTAGCTGAGCAGTATGATGGTTTGCCAGCTTATTACAGTATTTATTACGTTAGATCAGGGTTTTCCAGTTACCTTTGCCTGTCATTGCCACATTATGTCAGTGGTTATCAAGTCAAATTTTTAGTTTTTTTCCATTTGACGTGTAAGCATTGTTATATGTACAGATGCTTTTTCCACAATTTATTACAGTATAAGTGCCAGTATTATTATTATTATTACATCAGCATTTTAATTATTTAAATTAGTGGCAGCATGCATATTGATGAAGTGCTGCTTTAGATTTTCTGCATTAATGACAGCACCAGTCTGCATGCATATTAAGCTTGTTGGTTTAGCATTATGGTCCGGTAAAATAAATAGTCCGGGAGCCAAACCTGAACATGGTTTTGTTGAATAAAGTTTTTTTCTCACTTTTTCTGGTAGTCTAGGGCATGCTTATCATTCATTGGGTGGGTGGGGGGGGACAGATATTTGTTGCGCAACTCATGATATTACCCTTCTCTATCGGATACAGCCCAATTCTGAAATACTTCAGTATTCTCTGTTTTTTCAACTAAATATGCTGAGCAAACTTAAAATATGCTTATATTCTGCAATAATTGATGTTGAAGAGATTGTCGAAATCATTTTAGAAATATAATATTACAAATTACCCCTTCCCCCTCAAATTTGCAAGTGTGGTGGGCGTTGGTCATGAAAGAATGATGGATGTCACTTTTGCTTTGCCCCTCATGTCTTAGAAATTAGTCTAGGGCCTAGTTACTAAAAAACACTCCAGATGACACTGTACAATCACTATTGTTTTAAGTACATGTTTACCACGCCTTTCTTCAAAGTTCTTTTGCTTAGGAAAGACATTCATGCACATTAATGGAATCATAGGAAATTGTCGTGTACTGATGATTTAGAGTGTCGAATATGAAGGGGTTGATAACTAAAAATGCCAAAAGGATAACAACTGTCACCCCTCTGATTCATGATAAGCATATGCCCAAAACTACCTGAAAGAAGAGAGAAAATAACTTTATCCAACAAAACCAGGTTCACCCTCATGGCTCCTGGACTAAAAAACTAAAAATCAGTCTAGTCTAATTTAAACTGCCGATTTTGGTCGACTTATTTGATGTTCATTATCTTACTCCTGCTCCTTTGCTCCAGTAACATGCGGTTTTGAGCAGAAAAGAGGACGTACTGACCGTGCGCAGCACATCATACGTGAAAGAGTGGTCAAGTGTCCGGTGTGCGATGAGGTCAAATATTACACAATCTTCAGCCCCAACAGACCCACTGGCAGGGGCAGCTCCAGTTTCAGTGACTCTCACTGGTTTAATTTTGTAAAGAATGAACGAAATCACACATGCTATACCTCTCTATAACCCTAAGAAACTTATCTAAAACTATAGCCATCCCACATTCAGATGAAAACAAGGTAAAATAAAACATTCATACCCAAGACATTTACTGTCTGTTAAAAAAAAAGAAGCCTTTAGTAATTATGAAAAAAGAAAACTTTTTCTTACATGTAATGATGGCAGTTTGTGAAGAAGTGTCAGGGTCGGCACGGGCCAGACATAGGGCGTCTATGGGCCTGATCTGGCCCTGGGGCAGGTAATTAGGGTTGACTGCATTTGATCGACTGATAGTTGTTGTAGTGTTCCAAGCTGCATTTAGTGTGCATTTAGTTTGTTACACCATTACTGAACACCGATCAGGGTATAGGCTTGGATTAACGTTGATGTGATATGGTTCATAGCAGTCAATGAGGTTTTTAGTCCAGTTGTCCAATTGTGTCTGTTGCTGGACAGACTGGGAAGTTAGGAGTCAAACCCATCCACCTCGTTCTTGTCTCACAGTCCTTTCAGAAAGAGGCAGTGGCTCAGGTGGTTGAGGGGGTTTGAGTCTGTTTTAAAGGTCATAGGTTCAACTCCAGGTTATGTGCATGTGCCTTTAGCAGGACACTGAACTCCAATACATAAAGCACATTGAGTTGAGTTATGCTTCTCATATGAAATGTGCTATAAAAGTGCACTTGTTGTCTCTGTTAGTGTGTGCACATGAATGAGGACAGTAAAGTAACCTGAATAAACATGTGGGAAAGACCAGGACACAAGTTCTACTTGATTGGGTCACTGAACCACTCATTTAACATTTGGATGATAAGTGACTAAAAAATGTCAGAACTTCACCTCCAGCTATTGAAACAGGGTCACGTTATCCAGCTGCTCCTCTCCATGGGTGGAAGGACGACCCTAAAAATCAAAGATGAATCTTTCAGAAAATCTCTAATGTCTACCTGTAACTAGATGCAGCAGTGAAATGTGTTCTGACAGAATCTAAAGCCTAATTCATGCTTCTGACGCGTAGTTGGGATTTTTTGGATGTGGGCGTCAGGTTGCAATTTACACCGGAATTTCACTGGATCCGTAACTGCTCCGCAACATAATTGCAGCGCAATCTGCAATCCCCACCGCTTCCATCTGTGATGTGTATCTGATGCTGCAAGGACCCAAATAGATCACGTTAATTCATGTGTAATTGCGCGATATAGTGAGCTGTAATCAATACAAAAAGAACCACAAAGCCATGCAAACAATTAATTGTGTTCTTGGAGAGGAGCAGAAGGAAATCCACTTGTTCCGGTCCTGTAGATCTTCAGCTTTTGTGGAGACTATTGTGATTCACCCACGGATAAGTGCAATATTTACATTTGAAATATGATACACTGTCAACCTGTCCAGGGTGTACCCCTGCCTAGAGCATGAAGAAAGCTGAAGATCTCCACCAGCAGACCCACACGACCCTGAAAAGGAGCAAGTGGGTCGTAAATGGATGGCATTACAGTCTGCCTTGAACACAGAGTATTTTATTTTTAATTTATGCAGCACAGTTCCGGTGTAGAAGGGCTGCGTATCTGTTGCAGTGGGCTCTGGCATGATGGAGCAGTTACGCAGCTGTGTTGAAGCAGATTTGCATGTGGTGGAAATTGGCACGTTGACTTTAATTGAAACCTATCACCACAGATACAGAGCAGGTACGGATTCGGTGGGAATTCGGGGTTAAGGGTCTGTGTCGACACAAAGAGCTACACGTAGCTTCTGCGTCTATGTGACGAAGGAATATAAATTGCACTTTAGTGTTGTAGTCATTGTTTTTATTTCATGTTCCGTCTCCACCTCTGCTTAGGAGTTACATTATTGTTCATATATACTGACATATGCCCACACTGTGAACACGTTGGCCTGAATTCAGACAAGTACAAACTGGCCACGGTGTTTTCTTGCGGTGTTTGCTCGACTCATCATAATATCCTGTTTCGGCTGGGTTATTTTGGTAAAAAATTGTTTAAAAAAAATCACTTTTGAGACATTTGTGGCTGAAAATTTTTGATTGCCAAACTTTTCAGTTAATCACTAATTTAAATCAAGTCCATTTGTCATTTATACAGTATATGACAAAACCAACCATGCTATGACAGGCTCCAGCACCTTGTGACTCGATCTGTATTAACAAGTTTTGAAGAGAGATGGATGAATGTGGAACGTCAGTAAGTATAACATTGTCTTTATTAAACAGCATTGTTACCTCTGCCAGTGAGGTAATGTTTTCACTGGCTTTCATGCATTTGTTTGTCTTTTAGCAGGATTACGTCAAAGCATAAATATGACAACATTTTGCCAACTATAGACCTTACGCCATAGAAGATTCTATTACATTTTGGAGGGGATCTCGAATAATATACTGATTAAGTTCCAAAAAGCTTATCATTGGCGGAATGTCAAAAAATAATTTATTGGTTTTGTAAATGACCAATCATTATCAAATTTGTTATGTTATGTTGGGTTGGTTCCTCAATTACCCCAATCGTATCTGGATTGTGCATTTCATGATGATTTTTGAAATGGGGGAGTACATACATTTGAATGTACTGTATGGTAATTAATGCTGATAGACATTACTTCAAAGCCTTTATAATGTAAATGATCATAGTACCATGATCAGTATCACTGATCCACACAACTGCAAATATCTGGCAAAGAGGAGATTCTGCGCTTGGCGGAGGTTTGATCTCTGAGTACTCTGGTTTAGACTTGGATCTCCCTCTTCAAAAAATACATTTTTACATCTGTTGCAGAGTAACAGCCTCAAAAAATATGTGTGACATATAGTGTTACACTTAGAGAACTTGAATTCTGCTCTTCACTGTCAGATGACATGTTTGAGAGCGTGCACAGCGCCCACATGGACTGCATTTGCCCTCTACAAGCAGGTACACAACCTGTGGAGACTGGATTAGGAAGCAATTAGCTGCGGACAAGCCAGAGGCTGAGTGCTTCCACAGGGTAGGGAAAGGATTGGATACACAAGGACACAAATGCACCACAAAATCCATCAAGCTGTGACATACTTAACAAGCACAGCGAGTAGTCTGAAATTGTGCTGAGCGAACATGTTGAACTTGTTTCTGGCTGATGAAGTTAAAGTCACCCATATTGGTAATATGCAATCAGCTGTTAAGAGGCAATTAATATCCCCGATCTTACTGTCAATGACAGCAGAATGAGACTGATAATAGTTTTTGTCTGGGATAAATAAAGCAAAATAACAATAGAATTACAAAATATGTACTAGAGCTACAGGACTTTACAATCCACAAATACTGAGATGCATCACGAATGAATGTGAACCCATTTTGTGTTTCTCAAAATAATCCTGAACTGTTCCCCTTCTAAACAAGCAGCATTATTGTGCTAAAAAAGCCCATTCCCTTCAGCAACAAGAGCACTGAGAGGGGCGGATTCACTCAGGGTGCGTTCCCACATGTAGTCCGGTGGATTCAGGGGGTGAATCTGCAACATTGTTGCTTTCTAATTTGGTCCGTTCCGCTTTCACACATTCTATTTGCCAAGCGCACCAAACTTTCTGAAAGTCACGCAGGAAAAACGGTCGGTTGCTGATTTGGCCAGAATACTTAACCCCCAATGCCGTGATAATGTGGCGCTTCCCTGTCACTACTGACAGTTGTGCTGTCACATCCTATATTTGGTTTCTCTTCCTATGTTTTCCGTAAGAAGTCCTAAAACAATCCCTGCAGAAAAGTCATTAATATGAATTCAAAATAACCCATGATCACACGATGTGCTAATGCTCTACATAAACACAGAGATGACTCCGCTCCGTCTCCACCTGTCAGCGCTCAGAGCCATTATATCACTGGTAACTTACCGGTAGGGATGTATAATATGTGGAGATATGAGAATATATACTCAGATAAAACAGAGTAGTCAAATGTGCAGCCATCACTGATCATGTGAACAGTTTGGGAAAACAGAGATGAGTGAAACTAATTAATGATGTGGGAGAAATAGGGAAGGGAGTGAGGAAATACGTTTTTGTGTGCTGACAAAGCGACTCTGAAAATGGATGGGTGGACGGACAGACGGATGGATAGATGGATGGATGGATATCTGTGTGTGTTGCTGCTGGAGCACTGGATTGTGAATGTGTGCTTGTGCCTGTTACCGTTACGGCAGGCACAGTGGCTGCTGCTGCTGCGCTGTCACTGATGGAGTTGCTCCTATATTTGGTTCTGTTTACTTTCTCACATGGTTAAAGACCGCACCATGCTTCACTTGAGCCAAACTGAGAACTGCATTTTTCAGAGGACCAGAGTTCGCTTGTTTGCTCCACACCAGAGTACAGTGACCTTTCACATCTCAAAAAAAGACTGGAGTATCCGAGGAAGCGAAGCATGGTGCAGAGCAAAGAGGCATGTGTGAAAGCACACTTAGATCTGAAATAAAGGGTGGTGAACCAGATGCGTCTCTAAATCCTTTGGTGGTGCTGTTTCTTCACCTGTTGTGGGGAATTCACTAACATTACGGCACTAATAGCTGCGCGTATAGACGTGGTTGAGACCACCCTATTTAAATTAACATTTTGCTTGTTAACATGGAGAGGTGAGTGCAGGTGGACTTCTCTGTCTGCTGCGCAAACATTTAATAACGTAGAAAAGTAAATAAACAAATAAAAAAAAATTTTTTTTAATTTTATTTCTATTTTTTAAACAACAACTTCAAAACCGATCCTGTAACTTTGTTCTAATCAGTGCATGCAATATAGGCAAATTTGGACAGAAACCATCCTATTGATCTACCATTGATCTGAGTTAATACTGCAATACAGTTTTTAAATCAGTCTGCATTCATTGAAGATGATCTACTGACCATCATCCAGTGCAGGTCTGAGCAGCGCTGCGTCACACATACTCTCATATGTCACCATTGTGCCATCAGTGATGATGCGTCAATTACGCATCTGATCTGCTGATTCTGGCCTGACATCAACACGACACGAGACTTTGATGGTCAAAACATGGAGAGAAATGAGATCAGTGGAGCGGTGAGACCCAAGCGATATCGATCCATGGTCATATTCATATATCGGTATTTTACCAAAAACGTTCAATACGCCCTGTTGAGTTTTCTTATACTAGAAAAAATAACTGGATTTTTTTTCCATCTCCGCTGTGTTTTGTGTCAACAAATATTGCAGCTGATCTCTGCGTGTGTGTTTGCATCTGCTTGTCAGTCGTACTATTTTCAGGTGCTAAAACAGTCACCGCAAACAGTTCCAGGTTTAATGAACAGCATTGCGGCCACTGCATTAATTTATTTGCATTTCCTCCTCCCGTAACTTTACATATTCATCAGAGGGAAACTCACTAAATGAATTGTGGGCGTATTGTGAAGCGCAGAAGATGCCCAGTTCTGATTCTCTGGGGTTTGTACCCCTTATTGTCGTGTGTAGTGACGTTTGCACACATTTCAATAGCCCTAAACCTTTAGTGAATCCGCCCCAGAGAGTGCAAACCTCCGCCAAGTTTAGAGGTGCAAAGTCAATAGCAGGTGGTTTTGTAGAACCAGCCAATTATCCAAATACTGTGTTGACAATACTTGTTGGATCATATCCAAAATCAAACTCTTTCATCCTTTTGACATTGTTTATGAGCTCACCAAATTTAAATTCCATTCAGAACTTTTTTAGATATCTTGATAACAAACATCCATAATAACAGACAGATAGACGGATGGACGGAAAGCCAAACACCGGTGAAAACATAACCTTGCTGGCAGAGGTAACAAGGCTGAGTCAGGTGTATACCGGGAGAATGAGATTCAAGGATCAAGCACAATGATGCCTAGAGTATCTCATTACCAAGGTAGATTGCCATTCCACCCAAAGTGCATTTCTGTTGCATGAATCGGCCATCCATGCACATGATGTAGCAAAGAAAGTGATTCTTCTGATCAGGGAAATACTCCAATGGCTTTATAATCTATTTTAGATTTAAATACGAAGGATGTAAAATTTAAAGCTAAAAAATAAAAGCTTGGATGAAATGTGACTTCAATAGGATTAAAAAGCAATTACTTGTGCGATATGTGAGAACTTCTAGCTCTTAGGCACTGATAATGATGAGAAAGGTTAAAGCTCAAATAATCTTGTAATGTTCCAGTATACTGGTACTTTGAATAAAGTAGGAAAAGTCACTCTGCCTGGTTTTGGCTTAATACCAATTAACAGTCCCACAAGAAGCCACAACATCATATGTGAGTGGGAGGACTGCCTGAGAAGTTGAAATTCTGTGATAATTATGTAGATTTTATGCTTTGCAAAAATCAGAAAGAATACTATCACACTCAAAAATGTTTTTGTTTTATGTATTTGATATTGAGAATTATTGGCAAACTCTTTGAACATGCTGAGCTACTTTCACTGAGCAAAGCATGAAGCAAGAACTATAAGTAGAGAGAGGTGTTTGAGGTTTCAATGTTCTTATGGCCTAACCATTGTTGTCTGCCCCATGTCATTGTCCCACATCATTATTTAAAACTGTCAGTATTTGTGATGCTCCTGTTTAATGTGACCTTTTTTTATTATAAAAGTGACCCAAACCATCTCGTCACAGTCGTCAGAACCACGGTCTTGTCGTAGTTCACTGTGTCCTACTCCTGCAAACTCATGTCCCTGCCAAAAACTCCTGATGAGCTTTCTGACTACCTTACCCAGTCAACAGTGGTTGTGGGGAAATAAAGTGAAATCTTCTCCACAGAAGTTTTAAAATGTTTAAGCGTTATTTGACATACTGCTGCAGCGTTGACATATTTTGGCTATTTTGGGGTGAACAGGGTTAGCATTTGCTGTCTGTTTTAAATAATGACTGTGCTTGTGAACAGGTTGTCATTTTTGCCATTACATTTGTGTGTTCAGTTCAATTCAAATGCTTAGTAAAGATGCAAACCAAAAGGCTGGGATGGAAGAAATAATCTGAGCTTCTCTGTTGCCAATCATTCCACCACATGGATTAAAGCAGCTAGATCCTTTTTTCTGTGGTTTCTATGAACTCAATTAGTATGGCCTTATCCAAGAGATCAGATCCTGTACATAACCGCAGGAAAATCTGAAGATGGTTGCAATCAATTTCCCCGATGTACCTTTTCAGGTAACGAGAAACTGTTGACTGGGCAGCTGTCATCTCCTCTGGAAAATTTAGATGAGACAAATACTCTAGCTACAGCCTGCCATTCTTCACACTGAAAGTCATGCCTGATGAAGGGGACTTTCACCTCAACTCCCAGTGTGCAGCTGTCATAGAAATCCATCCAAAACTCTGTCAGGCAGTCTCGCTAAACACCATTTCCTTCCCCCGTTCAAGCTCTCCATTTGGTAAACGCATTTTGATGTTGAACTCAGATGCAATAATTTTTGGGTCCTTGAAGGCACTGATCAAGTCAGTGAGACAGTGACCTCTTCTTATGATCAGCGTTAACGGACAAGATTGTGGTTCAGGAAGTGCTTGAGCGGGAACACAGGCCTCCCCTGCAAGCACCGGTGGCAGATCCACTGTTTGATGAGGTGCATCATCCGCTTTTTCTGGAAAGAGTGTTTCGAGGTTTGGTTCATCCACTGTTACATAACTTACATCCCCACTTATAATAATATTTGCATCAGAATCTTTGCTTTCGCCCAGAGTTAGCAGACCATCTCATGGTAATGTGTCGTTCAGTTCCAAATTATCACTTGTGGAAGCTCCATCATTAATTCCGTAGTGGTTTGGTGATTCTGAATTTCTGAACAGATCCTCAATGGCCTGACTCTGTTCATTGTCAGTGAGATCTACCACTTTTGTGATCACCTGCCTCCACTCCTGAGGGCTGCTGTCTTGTTGTCTTTTTGGTGCACAGATAAAGTCGCAGCATTCTGACTTTGCTTTGGCTATACAACTCGTCTACTGTATTGGACACATCAACATGTATCTGTGAGCTGTCAATATGAGTTGAATAGTGTGAAAGACTTTTGTTTTTTTTAATAAAGATTTTCAGCAATACCTTTGATATTTGCCACTTTTTAGTCTTTGTCAATAGAAAGATGCCTCGTTCCTCCACCACTTACAGCCTTCACCTGTAGTACCTTTCCTCTTCCTCATCAAAATCCATCTGGCCAACCTCAATTCGTCTCAGTTTCCTTTTTTTTTATATCAAATAAAGACCCAGTGTAGGCCTCATAGATCAGTAAATCAAAGATCATAGCTCAAAAAAAGATGTAAAAGTTTGAAAATGACGCTTGTTTTGAGCTCCACTGTAAACACATGATCGGAAAAGTTTTAAGCATTGAAGTGTTTTTACTTCATTCTTAACATGATTCCTTGTGTTTCTTTGCCATGAGAACAATGATTCACTTGAGATATTTTTTGTTCTAGTTTGTTCCTGGTATTCCCTTGTAATATCACCTCACTCCACAAGACATTTACTTTTGGCTGGATTTACCGTGCTATCCCCAAAATTAACATCCGCCATTTTTTCGCTGCAACTTTCAGTCCATGAAGACACCAGAAATGTGTAGGGAATTCACTTTGGCAG
Organism: Gouania willdenowi; assembly: GCF_900634775.1. Lineage (NCBI taxonomy): Eukaryota > Metazoa > Chordata > Actinopteri > Blenniiformes > Gobiesocidae > Gouania > Gouania willdenowi. The sequence goes on along the minus strand of NC_041049.1, from coordinate 30,718,681 downwards.
TGTTTTTGGTGGCAGACACAATAAATCACGATTTAAAAAAAAAGTAAAGACACGTGTTTGAGTGGCAATTTCAAGTTTTTACATCATTTTTTTTAAGCAAAAATCTTCAATTTTTTTTTATTTATGAGGCCTACACTGTCTTTATCTGATAAAAAATATGATCATTAGCAGCTTTATGGATTGATGGATGGATAAATAGATAAATGGTCTGGTAGATGGATGGAACTTGTCAGGTTGAAAGTGAGTACAAATTTTGACTTGGGTCTATTAAGATTATTATTAATGCTACCCAATTAGCTTTAATTACTATGACTACTGACACAGGGCAGATTAGAAGATTAGATGTCAAGGCTCTGTTATTATTATTCCTAATACCTATCCCTCTCCTTCACATGACACCAGCTTTGTGCTCTTGTTTCAGGAAGACTTATTTTTGAAAACACTGGAGAACATTTCAAGCCGAAACAACGGTATTGTATTGTAATGTGTAACACAAGATAGTCCAAGGGTAATGTGGTCATTTTTTAGAAAAGTGATGAAACATTTTCCAAAAAAAGCCCAGCTGAGCTACAAATACTAATTCAATATGTTGGCCTCAAACTCATAACAACCACAAAGTCAAGGCCTTAAAAAAAAAAAAAACAAGAAAAAAAACAGGTTATTTTAAACTCACTTCAAGTACCTATTGGATTTTGCTCAGAGAGATTAAGTGTATATTACAGCAAGTCTCTCTAAGATCTTTTAAACTCTGTTCATGATATTCATGATGTCTCAATAGTCTTTTCACAGTACAGTCACAAGCAATGTGACTTAGTTGTAAAAAAAAAGAAAGAAAAGAAGATTAAAAAGTGATAATTATTTTCATAATTAGGTCATAGTTTTCACCTGGAAATGGTGGATTGGGAAAGAGTTGAACCTATTAGTAGAAGGACTAAAATACTGATAAACGGCTACTAGGCAGACATTGTATTAAATTCTCATGATTGGGACTTTTCCTGCTGGAACGTCCATCATTACACCTTCACTACCTATAGGACGTGAATGCACTTTTTGATACTGTTCAGCAGTGCTGCAGGTGTGAGATTTGAAATCCTAATATTCTGCTATTGTTTGTGCTTGTATTTGCAAGTGAAATAATAAAGCCCATCCTGAAAAACTTTATTTTACATCACAGTACTTTTTAATGGATCATTCACGGTCTGTGACTGTCCCTGTCTGACAGTTTGTGATTGCAGGCCTCGTGCCTGCAGGATTGCAGTATTATAAAACTGAATTATTCTACTTGATGAAAATGTGTTGCCTCAGAATTGCGCACATATATCAAAAAGCAGGGCCTCGCACAAACTGTAAGTTTGATTTAAGCATGTTGGCTCCCTGTTAGTCAGGGTGAAGACTGTTTTTCTTGAGTCGGTCAGCACATTTTTAGAACAGGTTTGAGTTATCAATAAAGGTTAAGTTAAGATTTTGCAGCAAGATTGTAAAAAGCAGTGCTGAGCTTTGAGTCTGAATGCGGGATCAATGAGGGTTCAGTCCAGGCAGTGGTGGAGACATTTTCCTGATTGTTGTCTCTGTCATCACATTTGAGCTGAAGTTGTCTTTGTTCTCGTGTTAAAGAAATGCTTCGTCCCTCACATATAACTACAAACTCTGGGTGTTGACCTGAAAAAAAACCAATCAAGATTTAAAGCTGCAGGAAAATAAAGTCTGCATCTGGGTTTATTCTTATAGACAAGGTAAAGCACTCTGATATCCACAAGGATCCTTGACATGACAAGACATGAACATGAACCTGTAGAAAATTTTTATATTTTATTTATCTGACCAAAGAATGCTTCAGGATTTCTACAAGGGCATGAAAACTGCCACCACATAGTGAAGCTTCTCCACTGTTTCTGCAACTAGACCCTAAATAACCAGATAAATGGAATTGATTTTGCCCAATTTGGTGAGTACTTCTTTTTCCAACAATGAAAATTTACCACTGCAACTTCTATTGCTAGAGCACTTTGAAATGGTAAAAAGAGAGGAATACAAATGAGAAGACCGGAGATAAAGACCTCTTGCTGAAACCAAACGGTCAGAAAGGTGATGACGACCCTTTTGATTAGAGATCGTAATAAAATCCAAACCTTTCAAGTAAATTAGTCATGAACTAATCTTGTTCCTAAGCTCCAATAAACTGCTCTAGCCCCTGACAAGAAGACACTTACTACAATGACGGGAATATGATACACCAGATTTCCACTTGATGCATCAGGGCTTCAGAGCTTCTCCGCTGTGAAATGTCTTTGTGCTTCGCTGTCCGTGAATCCCCATTAACTGCGTCTGTTATGTGTACTATTCCCGCACCGCCAGACAGGAAATCTACCTAATTCATGTGTAATCACGCGATATAATGTGATGTATTCTCTGTAAAGACAACAACAAAACCATATAAACAGTATGTTGTGTCCTTCAAGAGGAGCAGAAAGAAATTGACTCTGTCCCAGTAGATTATTGTGATTCTACTATGAATAAGTGCAATATTTATTTGTGAAATACAATCCAGTTGCCCTGTCCAGGGTGTGCCCTTGCCTCTCACCTGAAGAAAGCTGGATAGGCACCAGCAGACCCCCGCGATAATGAAAAAAGCTGTTTTATTCTTTGTCTGTGCACTACTTCTTGTCCCACACGAGCTTATCTAACTAAAAAGCAAGGGACGTCTGTGGGGATGTGGGGATGTGTGTGTGTGGAGCAAATATCTCCCCGACGCGGTGCGAGTTGGACCTGAAACTCGAGTCAACGGGTTCCAAAAACTCCAAGTGTGTGTATCTGTTATTTTGGAGTAATTTGGTCAATTCAAAATGTTTATTTTAATTTTTTTTTCACTTCTGGACGGCCCAGAAATGAAACCTTTTCAACTTTTGACCTCAGGGTGTGAAGGGGCGCTAGCACAACATCTATATCTATTTCACTGCACAGCTCACTTCCGGTGCGTGCATGAGCTCCCGTGGACTTCTCTTTTCTCTTTTGAGGAAAAATACTTTTTTACTGTTCTTTATTTGGTGAAGACATTTCGAAACATTTATTTTCATGTTAGTTTGACCATTCTTTTTAGACCGGACAGACCTCACCCGGAAGTTATTGACGGCAATGGCTGCTGTGTTGAAAGCCGCACACGTGTGTGTGAGAACCAACGGAGGAGATTAGAGTTTCAGGTAGAGTCTCTCTCTCTCACACACACACACACACACACACACACACTATCGATCACCGTCTACGTGACATGTGTGCAGGTATGTGAGTGTTGAGTGAATAACGGATCACCATTTAGTCCGGTTACAGTCTCTGTCACGACACCCGTCCATAGGGTGGTATTGACTGTAGTGTTATGCTCTGAGTCAGATCTAAGTTTACATGTCGCTACATAGTGAAGGTCACCTGATTACTGCAGCTTCTCTCACGACACACCTGCGACTACACCTAACTACTGACAATAGAGAAGTTTATTGAAAGTTAGGCAGGTACACGTGGATGGACTGATGCGCATGAATATAGAATGGATTCCCTCCCTCCGCCCCCAAAACACACACCAAACAACAAAAATATGAAAATGACTCAAAATACACAAAACTAAATATTTATACAAAAAATACACAAAAGACAACAGAAATGCAAAAAACTACACTAAAAAAGATACAAAATGACTCCAGAATCACACTACAAATGCAACAAAAAACAATAATTATACAAAAAAATGCACAAATGATGTAAAACAAAAAAACTAAACAATATTTATACAGAAAGTACACAAAACAACAACAGAAATGCACAAAAATAAACAAAAGGCTCCAAAAACACAAATGACTCCAAAAGAAAAATACATCAAACAACAACAAAAATATGAAAATGACTCAATAAACACAAAACTAAATATTTATACAAAAATACACTAAAATGACAACAGAAATGCACAAAACTACATCAAAAAAAGAAGAAAAATCACAAAATGACTCCAGAATAACACTACAATGGCAACAACAAATAATAATTAAAACAAAAAACATAAAAATTAGTAAAAAAACAAAAAAAACCCAACACATTCATCATGCGCATGTCTCATAGAATTAAACCAGGGAAATTGCACACGTTATTTTACTTTGCACCTGCAAATATACCCCTCAATAATGCGACAGAGTATGTTGTTATTATGCCCGTAATTGACAACTCTCCTTAAGCGCCCACTATATGAATGCGTACATCCGATGGGCACTGTACTAGTCATTGTTAAATGTATGCTTTGTTGCTTTGGTGTCTGGCAAAAATAGGAGTTCTGCATGTGTTGCGGAGGGCACTGGTCTGCCAGACTAGTTTTACAGCCATGATGCACAACATCCAGTGGATGGAAATTGTGCACATTTACTAGAATGGAATTGAATCGGCTCAGCCACCATGACACAATGGATCAGTAGCTGTTACACATCCAATGGAAATTGGGAGTTAGGCATGTAGGACAGAAGCCCCTGGACTGAAGTTCCACCACCCTATTCACATTCTCCTCTTATCTTTATCACCTTTTTAAATTCCTCTGCCCATCTGTCCTTGTTTCGATCTATCCGCTCCTTTTGTTGCTTGCTTTGTGTTTGCGCGATGGTTTGATAGAAACATGCATTATTCATATGTGTCCTTTCTGTTGCTGCCTGGCTGAGCTCTGATCCAAGGGATGCAAAGTATACCCCCAATCAATCAACATGCAGGCGCTGACACTCCCCATAATGTGATATGTTGATTGGATGTCATAGTATGTCAGTGTTAATGCTTCTACTCTACATGTCGAAAATTGCTAAAACCTTTTGTGCACCAGCATCATCTGAGGTTCATTTGTATTCAGCTCCTTAATGAAAAAGCCCAACTACCTGTTTTAGAAAAAAACAAAATCCCAATTGATGGCTTAGTTTGGCCAAAGTTCAGTTTGAATGAGAGGTTTCATATCAGTAGATATCAGGTTAATTATTCAGTTTTGAATCTCATTAGAAACACAATAAACCATATTAAACATTAAAAATATTCCAGAGCCAAGACTTTCTGCACAGTATTTGTAAACCTTTGCTTTGATCCCTTGAAGTGGGGTACACACATTAGGATTACCTAAATCTGGAGAGATTTCTTTATCTGTTACAGACCTCACATACAGAGCCGTCATATGGGCTATGCGAACCGTGCGACCACACAGTGCTAGTTTATTTTTTATTATTATTAAATAAATAAAATACACAAATCCACAAAATAGACAGGTTTTTATTCGAGAAGTGGTGTTTGGGGGGCGGGGGCAGGGCAGAGAGGGGGAGAGGATTCCAGCCGCTGGGGGGACGCGGGCATACAGCCTCACTGGGTGCTTTACGGACACCTTTCCTTGGCTCATAGGGAAGGGGGGGTGAGTGGTCAAACCTCTGACAGTAATTCTACAAGCAGGATTTATTAGTATTACAACATAGCCTTATGCCTGACAGAGAAATAATTAAAATAATAGTTATTGTAAAGTTAAAAAGTTAAGTCAAAATGATGTGGAACTTCCAGATCCAACAGTACAGTACTTGTTTTCTTATTTTCAGGATGTGGTGATATCCTGGTAATGGTGATGATGGTTTTTCAAAGGTGGTGTAGAAAAAGTCTTCGTTGACAACTGACTTGTAAGTAATACAAAGTTTAGTAATACAATAATCAGAGTTAAAAAACAGATCTAATTGAAACAGAGCCTGATGAGAGACGTGCAGCCAAAAGACAAACTCTGAGGCTGGTCAGAAAACGGCAGCGTATATATGAATCAGAGGAATTTGAAAAAACGTATGGATTCTAAATTAAGATTAGCACAGGAAGGAACAACCTATCAATCAATCGGATCTGGAGCCTCTTGTCCGTAGCTTTATGGTTTATTACTGCTAACAGATGGAATTTAGGAGACAGGCTGTCTGGGATCAGGACACCCTGGACCCCTCAGAACTAAGGCCTCTGTTCTTAATTTCAAAGGCATGTATGATTTTGGGGATAAAGTCAACCTTTATTCAAAAGAGTATATAACTTTTAATAGCACAATATGCAGTACTTAATACACCACAAGGGCACTTATCTTCTGTCAGTTACATTGCAGTCATAATGAGTAAGGTCACATTATTCTGTATGTTTTCAAACTTTTCAATATTGGTGTTTTATTAATAAGGAAAATATTCTGAATAGACCCCCTGCTTTCTCACTTTCATTGCTCAAATATTGTCTTTTTATATGTTCTTTTTGTCTTTATATATAAACTAAATAATATAATATTTTATTTTTTTTTAATACTACAAAATATTAAAACCCAAAGTGAAACTGACAAAACATGTAGAAAAACCATGGACATTCAGTAAAAAACTCGTTTCTAATACACTAACAGCAGAACCACAACAGGAATAACTTTATCCTGGTGAGCAGGTTAGCTGTAGGATAAATTGCATGGTTACTTGTCCGTAATCAACTTGGCCGGCTTTCGTTTAACCGACTTGGAGATAAGTTTATCCAGGACAGCCAAATTTTTCAGGCTTTATCCCCTATCCTGGTTTTGTTCAATGCCCCCAGGAATACCTAGAAACACAAAGACAAGACTTTATCTAGCAGCTTGACTTATGTAAAGCCATTCCTTCTTTCCTCTTTTTTCATCATTTGTCCTGTTTTTACTCGACCTGTAAAAAGTATTCGCTGTCTCTGTTCTGGGCTGCAACCCACGGCTTGCAGACCGGCAGGGTTTGATCAGAGTGAAGCAGACTTATCTTTATCTTAAGCAGCTAAGTGGAATACTTGGAACCCTGGAAACACCCACAGCAAGACTGGAGTCTACCTGGTATTGCTGTGTACGCATACACAGGAGCCATATGCCATTATAGCTCATCAAAAAGTAAAGGACAGGCAGTTTGTGCTCAGCCTTCATTGCACAGGATTGGCTCCTAAAGCAGATCATTTGTAGACACTACACAAAGCACTTATGGTCACAACTAGTGGATGTGGTGATGGAGAACACAAGGGCGGTAACATTGACCAGTGTTTTTCAATTGTTTTTTTAGCCAAGCTACAGCACATCTTTTCATCGAAAAAAATCCCAAGGCACACCACCAACCAAAAATGTAAAAAAAAATCAACTTTGTAGCGTATCTATAAAGCAAGAAATCTCTGTCTGTGGATCAAATATATCTGCGGTTCAGTGACAGACAGAGCTGAGACTTTCAACATGGCTGCTGCTTGGTTCATTGGTGTGCAACGTCAGATTTGTTTGGACACCCCACCCCCACGGGAGTGGACAATTTTAAGAATTGATGTTGACAGGTAGTCATGGTAACTCAGGATAAGTTAGGACAGCTCAATGTTGACAGGTAGTCATGGTAACTCAGGATAAGTTAGTGGTGTGCAACGTCAGATTTGTTTGGACGCCCCACGAGAGCGGACAATTTTAACAACACTGCACTAGTATTAACAATATACAGTCATTCTTATTGAAGTGTCTTGAATAGCAATCAAATAAACAGAAAGAAAAAAGTTTAGGTGGCTTTCCATGAAGTGGAGCAGACGAGTCCGAGGAGCGGGCGTACAGAGGCCTCCCACGAGGTGGAGCAGACAGGCTGAAAGAGCATGAGTTCGGACCAGACAAAGAGGGCTCCGGTGGGCCAGCCGTAGGGGCCTCTGGCAAGGCAGATGGTGACACCTTTGGCGGGCCAGACGAAGAGGTCCTCGGCGGGCCGGACAAAGGCAGACGGGTGCGGGGAACCGGAACTGGCGGCTGAGTTGGCGGCCTCGTGCGGGGAGCCGGCATTGGCGTCACTAACACAGAGCAAAATTTAATTGTGAAAAAAATATTATCAATGTATGTACTATTATTAATAATAATATATTTATATACAGTATATTATTAAGATTAAGATTAAATCGGGCTTTCGCCTTTAATTGACCATGTAATGTTAGTACATTATTGGAATTTGTCTTCTGCACTTAACCCATCCCTGAGGAGCAGTCGGCAGCCATTTTGCGGCGCCTGGGGAGCAGTTCGGGGTTAAGGGACTTGCTCAACATCCCACAGTGACGGCCCTGGTGAGGCTTGAACCGGCAACCCTCCGATTACAAGCCCAGCGTCCTTAACCACTAGGCCACCACTCCCCCTATATAAATATAATGTAAAAGTATATAATATATATACAATATATATATATAATATATATAAACAAAACAACATTTATCAGAATAAAGTACAATAGTAGTTCTAATCACATTTTATATATATATATATATATATATATAGGTATTCAAGACACTTTGATAAGAACTATGTATATTGTTAATATAGGCTACAACGTTTCATTGTTTAACATTTTTGGTTGGTGGTGTGCCTTAGGATTTTTTTTCAATGAAAAGATGTACCTCAGCTCAAAAAAGGTTAAAAAGTGAAAAAGCACTGGCTTTGTGAATTAGCAGGGGACATGACCAAGAGAGACGAGAGTGAAAAAGAAAAGCAGAGGTTCACCATCCATAACCAAAATAGCAACACAAACCCCAAAATTATCCATTGAACCTAATGTTTTGGGCTTTGAAAAGTTCTTGCCAATTGTATTGTGTATTTTCTGTACCAAATTTATTAACCACATCACTGTCTATCTTTTCAGGCTATTACAGTATGTTTTGTCCAGTCAGTGGGAAACATTGAGACAATTCAGGTCTTCTGTGGCTTATGTGGCTCAAATGTGCAGCTTTTGGCTTGGAGCTGAAGACAACAGTAAATGGATTCTATTAAATGTATTTACATTCAGAATAAAACGTTTATCTCACTATACTTTATAGGTTAAATTAATTAATAATTAATAGTTTATTTGCAGTAAAATTGTTACAGTTCAGACTTTATGTAACATGGTTCGTGTTTATGTGTTTACTACAGGGTGACCTCCATGACTCCAGAGAAAAGTGGAATACTCATACAATCAGACCGGTCCACCAATGTCGTTGTCCATCTGGTAAACCAGATGTCATGTACAGCCTGCCTCACAGCTTTGTTTTTAATATAAAGTTTCACATTTCTATTCTTCCATTAAAATAGTTGAGTTTCCTTTTCAATGCTTTTCTTAATGATGAAAGATTTTGTCTTAATCCATTCAATTTATATATTGTCATACTTTAGAATAATTGAAATAATCTGAGGATTGGCAGACAATCATTGTATGCAGACAAACATCTATGCATGCATCAACATTTTGTTGGTGAAAAGCAGCCCAGCAGCAATAGACAAAACTCAATACAACAATATTACCAGTAGATATAGGTATAGTATAGGAAAATGTGTGACTTTTTGATCCCGTAGATGTTGCCCTTGAGCTCCAGCTTGAAACCAAAAAAAAAAAAATGCTGTTTGGCCACACTGAGCAAAGTTGGTATTTTTTGACCAAAAAATAACACTGAATCAATGCACACTATGTTGTATTTGAAACTGTTCTGAATCTAGCAATAACAAGCATTTGATTTAACTCCTTTTGACTCTAATATACCTGTATCCATGTTTGTCTTGTACTATTTGTATCTTTCATATATAACCCAATTTGCAAAACATTTTTGTGTGTGTGGATGTGTGTGGGCAAGGCATTGTCTGACAGTTAAGATACAAATTCAAGGGGGAAAGAAAATTAAATTTTTCACATTGAAAACACAATACTACATATGAAATGCAAAATTCTAATGCCAGGCCAAGCACAAGCAAAGGATAACTAACCGTAATTCACACTTGTTACTGCAGGGAATTGTTTTTGCATGCACACTTGTTAAAGCTGTTTTCTAATTGATTTTAATTATAAAAAATGAGTCACTGTTCTCGTTTCTCTGGAGTTGTACTGTAATGAATGTGTGTATGTTTCGCATGAGATAATTATTGTGTGCAATATATAAATACATTTTTATCTGTGTGTGTGTATATGTGAATTGAAATCTAAATAACGAAAAACAATCACATTGCTTTCTAAAGCAATAACAAAGCTGCAATGCAGCAACAGTCATTAAACATATAACATGGAAGTAAAATGTTGCTGAGGATACTGCATGAACGGACAGATAATTAGAATATAAATATAAACGTTTTTCAGATTTTTTTTTGCAACAGTTTGTATCTGTTCAACTTTTTATAAATAAAATGTAAAAAAAAAAAGAACTAAACTTGAACTTTCTGCTGGTCAATAGTATAACGTACATTGATAGTATTTGTCAATCCTAAAAATCAGTGCAGAACAAAACCTGGCGAGTTGAGTATGTCAAAGTTCATGTCTCTTTGAAAGTCATTGTACGTTTTGGAAACAGGTAATTCAAAGGTGTTTGCAAAGGTTCTCCCACACAGACAACGCAATGTCCTCTGGGAAATCAGCTTTGGTCTTGGGTGGATTCTGGATGGAGGCATGGAAATCAGTCCTGTTGCAAACATCAGGTTGTCTGAGAGAGAGTCCTGTTTGTTCATCTTAAAAAGTAGAAGAATTTGTTTATCTGTTTCTCCAAAAATTCTGATAAAAAAAGATGACAAAGTGTAAATACATATAAACCTTCAGTCTCAAGAAGATAATCCCTCCAGAATCCTATGGTTGTCCCTTCCTCTCTCAAAACTCAAACAGTTCCTCCAGTGTTGCAGATGTGAGCTTTTGCACACTTGAGCACATGTGGTTCCTGAATAATGTAGCATGCTGCTCTAAAGCAAGAATTATATTCAGGGTTGAAAGCCCATCGTGGAATCTAGAAAATATTTAGCGCAAACATCAACGCAAAGATAAATATGACCACATTTTAATAAAACACCCAAATAAAAGCAGATGTAGTGGCCAGTGTAAAGCACGCTATCGAGCTCTATGTAAATCTGTAGCATAGTATAATGACATTTTAATCATTCGAACAAAAGTAAAATCAAAAAAAAAAAAACTCATATACAGTAGTCCCTCATTTATTGCGGGCGTTAACAACTGTTAATTCAGTTGTTTTGCCTTTTTGCAGCGCATTTGTTTTGCAGGGCGTTTGTGTCTTTGCATTTGTTTGGGAGTTTGCATTTGCTTTTGAATGTGCAGCGTTTCTGATTACGCTGCACATTTTACTAGATGTTTGTCGTTTCATCAGTTACTGCGCATTTGCCCTTGTCGGCCACCATAAACATGAGGCAGCTAATCACTCACAACCCAAACACACGGACATCACTAAGATGTGGAGACACGAGCAGAAATACCTGGGAACACAAAGACACAAGCGTTAAAACATGAAACGTGAACTGAAACTACATAAAACAAAGACTTACAGAACTAAAAGGACCACAGGGGCTGAACACGAATAAAACCGAACAAACCCTGACACTAAAGTCATTTTCCAGTGTAAACAGATATGGTGGAAAGCTTGAGGTGGGTGTGGTGTAGTTATGGGTTTCAGACGTGCGATTGACAACCACTGCCTAGCAGTTGACTCATTGGGTGCACCAGGTGACTGCAGCATGGGAGAAAAGTTATCACTGACATCTGACAGTCACCCCAGCAGCTAATTAAAAACTATCCCAAGGTGAGAGAAGTTTACTTTGAGTCCTTAGTAGACACCACGCCACACACATGCAGTTGATTAATAAAAGCTGGACACTTTTTAAACACTTGCTTTTATCTATGGTTCCGGTCATTACCTGGAAAACGGTTTTAACTATTATTGGTACACACACTTCAAAATATAGCAAAACAAAAAAAATGCTTCCACGAGTGCAAATCACAATAATACAAAAAGTGCTAAAATGTTATTATAAATTGCAAACAAAAGGGTTGCAATGTGGAATTTGCCTACTAAGCCCTCATCTGTTCACAATTTATCAGGAAAGTCAATTTCATGGCTAATAAGTTCATTACTGTGGTCATGCCTCAGGGCTCCTCTTAGAAATCTCAGGAGCTGAGGACTAAGCCGCTGGAGAAAGGGTGTTGAAAAGGTTCTCTGTCTCAGTGATTTCACTTTGTTGTAAGTCTGACCTGTTTGTTCCTTTGACTGCTGTACCTCAGCCTGTAGTGTGAAGAGCAGAAGGGAACAGATTAGCCTCATTAGCTCGATTCCTCACCAACGATTAATCTGCTGCTCTGAGAGAAAATCTCTCTGCTAAGATCCAGCCAATAAAGTCTGCTCTGTGCAGCAAACTAATGGTGGCTGATGATTTCCACCTCTCAGACTTGTCATCCTGTATTCAACCATGCTTCTTGTGTGCTGTCACGCTGCAGTGAAAATTGAGCTCTTTCGAACGTTTTGCACCAAAATGCTACTTTTGTAAGGAAAGGGATTCCTCTTTGTCACCAAGAAAAAACCTGAATCAACTTGTGTTGCGCTGTCCTTTTATCAGCCTGCTGGTTAAACACATTATCTACACCACAATGTTTGGCTGCTTCTAATTGTAAATCTCTCCCTCACATCTTTAACAAAGTGCAATAAATCCTCAAAATGTTAATGATGAACTTTGCAATGCTCAAGATCTTTATCTGCTAACAGCCCCGTAATATTCACCGCAGCTTTTGAGTTTATCCTAATGAACCACGAGTGGTGAATAATCCACTCTTTTGTTCCCAGTTTCATTATACTGACACCTCCAGTTCTCATTTTTGTCTATCACTCTTTCAAACTTCAGAGCTCAAGACTGCACAGGCTAGGCATCACTCGCATCCGCAGGCAGACTTTCCTGCACAGATATGAGTAATGAACCATCCTATGATGTGGTCAAGGGGAACAGATGAGCACGTGTTTGAAGGTGATTTGTTTGAACGAGATCAGCACTCTTGTCTAATCCAGTATAAGTGAACGTCCTCATCGGTTTAAATTGATTTTCAGATTAAGTAGAAGATAGTTCCTCAGAAGAGGATGGAGATAATATCTCTACCTGCCAGGAAAAGAGATATAAAGATCCCTGAACGTCTGAGGGGCTTAAGTGGATTAAGCACAAAGTGGTGAGAGAACATTTAATAAACTTTCTACACATTGCACTGCTTCAAAACTGTGCTTTTACTCAATCAACACGCTCTAATGTCAGACTAAATGAAGAACGTCTTCCCACTATATTTTTTGTACAGCTAAAAAAAAATAAAAATAACATCAAGGACAAGTTACATTTTTTTGTCAATATTTTCAGAAAGTGAAACTCATGATATAGATTTGTTTCACATAGAATTAAATATTTCAAGCTGTCATTTATTATAATTTTGATGATTGTGTTTTTATGACAATGAAAACTCAATATGATCAGTAAAAAAAGGGGATATTTTAAACACAAATGTTGGGCTTATTATGTTCATATACTGTATACTGTATGCACTCAACACTTGTTTGGGCCTCCTTTTGCACGAATTAGTGCAATTATTGCAGTGTGGCATGGAGGTGACCAGCCTGTGGCACTGCTGAGTGTTAAGGAAGCTTTTACCTAACATTGGGTGTTTAAAATGTCTAATTTTTTTCTTAATTAGTGAGCTTATTTCATATTTAGCAGATTTTCATTATCTAAAAGCCAACAAAAAGCTCATGAAACAAGTATTTTAGCACAAAATATGTGAACAATACTTTCTGGTGTGAGAAAACATTGTTACATTGCTAAGCATTAGTATGTAATGTAAAATTAAATATTTAATATTCAAGAAGAAGCTCACTAGAATTGCTATGGTAAATATTTATTTTTTGTTTGTTCAGGATGTAAAGCATGTTGCTGCTTTTATATAAAAAGTAACGACATTAATAATTCACAGGCTGACTGACCAGTGTCAGTGCAGTAAGTGAATATATCCAGGTGTTGAGAGCTCAGCGCTCGCTGAGTAACATTTTTTGTTGAATAAACTTGAAAGAAGAAATAAAGCTCTTAAGAGTTTGTGGTTTTTGTTAAATCAACTCTATAAATAGCTCCCACAGACGGTCCTGGCTAATTATTTATGAATAATAATGGAATGACTTGCATGGAGACATGTCACAGTTCAAAATAACATCATCCATCTCTGCTTCCATCTCAGCACTCATTGCCCAGGGGTTTTGGCAGTGTTGAGTGAAGCAGGGAGGGGAGTGGGTGAGGGAGGGGTGAGGTGGGGGAATAGAGAGTGGAAATCAAGCAAGATGAAACAGAAAGAAATCTGTCAGTCGATGCTACATGTGCGATGAACGCCTGCTGTAGTGAGAAGCATTGAAACTTTACACATCAACAGGATACAGGAAGGAGCAGCTCCAGAAATAGCTAGAAATCTGAACGGTGTGATTCTTCATCAAACAGTGTGATTCATGGTCAAAACAAGCTACAAGGAGAGACTATTTCTGCATACAATGTACAACAGTGAATCTCTCTGTTTCCTGCTTCACACTGTTGAGCTAAGTGTGAGTCAGGGGCTTATAAACATACTATGCTTCAAAACTTGGGAGTACTCGCACACATCCATGTGTGGTTGACTGGCTAATGAGATCCTCTTACAAATGAAAACAGTTCACACAAAATTTAACTACAGAATTAGTTTTTGTGGGACTTTATACACGATATTATTATGAATATTCTCCTATGAGTATGTCACAAACTTGGTCTATCATCCAACATTGCTAGCAGATGATACTGAAGATCTTAGTCAAGAAATCGCAGGTACTAAATCAGGGGTGGCCGAGCCTGGTCCTCAAGAGCCACTATCCAGCATGTTTTAGATGTTTCTCTCTTCCATCACACCTGATTCAAATGATTAACTCATCATCAAGCTCTGCAGAAGCCTGATAACAATCCTGGTCATTTCAATCAGGTGTGTTGGAAGAGGGAAACATCTAAAACATGCTGGATAGGGGCCCTTGAGGACCAGGATTGGCCACCCCTGTACTAAATAAATGATCCATCGTCAGGGCTCAGTCAGACCAATGTTGCCTCCTTTACCGGCTGTTCCAGCACTGGAGGTGATGCACAGACTTTGTTTGGTGTAACTGTAATGCAACCTCAGGGGAAGTGCTGGTATAATGGTTAAGGAAGGGCTTGTAATCAGAGAGAGTACACCCTAGACAATCCTTAGCAGGGCAGCACACACACACACACACACACACACACACACACACACACACACACACACACACACACACACACACACACACACACACAGATGGCAAAGGCTTTAAAGAAAATATTTTTTTTTAACTACACTACACAGTCCCCAGCCACGTAACACTCTGGACTAAAATCAACCGGCAGTGTGACATTCTGCGAGAGCGCATTAAGGAGGAGAGGAGCAGGTCACTAAACAACTGACCTTTACACATCCCTTACATCATAGGTTCAGCGTCAGGACCTACGCCGGGGGCGTGCCGTCAACATGATGCGGAGGTTGGCCCTTTTACTTCTGCGTGGAGGGAACGCCTCGTTATGCGATTGGTCGTGGCTGTGTGTTGTTGTTACAAATGAGCAATGAAAAGTCCTTGAGCATCTTCCGGTCACAGAATAATATATTTTGTGTTTTTTAAGCATCTTAAAATGTAATTTATTTCTGAATTATTACTTACCTACTGTACCAAACCATATGTGTTTTGTTGGACACAAACATTAAAACAACAGTTTCAAAACGTGCACTTTATTTTTCAATACAAACATAGGTAACTCATAAACAAAGTATAAAAGTGTATTGAGCGGACTGTCGACTGCTCCGGTCAACATTCACGCTGTGGGTGAGGAGACCTAGACCCCGCCGAAGAGTGGAGAGAGAGCAGCGAGGTAACCGGGTCTACGGCCCCGGGAAGCGGGGAGTTGGAGCGGGACAGCGCTGTAAAGATCGCTTTAAACATAACATCCTGTCTGCTTCTCTATCAGCCTCCACAGCATGTTGGTCATTGTTTACAGTTAATGAAACACACACAGACTGTAGGTACAGAGACGAGGCAGTAGTAGCGATAATAACAGTAAACACACACCTTTTGTCCGTGATTGACTCCATTTGGCGGTGCTTCACGTGTGCTGCAGCCATGAAAGGAAATGCTAAAAGTCTGGCACTTTTAGTTTGTCTCGGTTCTTTCTTTGACTCAATCCACTGTAGAAACAACTCTCGTATCGCTACGCAAAAAGTTGAAACGTGGCAGTGTGACTGGAAAAGGTAGTGACCGGGACTGAGGTTTGGAGCTGACCAATCACAGCCCTAGCTGACTAGACTGACTTTGGGAGGCGCACGTAAGGTTACGGGGGAGGGGTGTACTGGGCACACACTACAGTGGAAAATAAAGACTGATTTAAAAATACCTGAAATCACCAAGGCCTCGATGCAGCAAGACGTATGGTTGGTCGTTTTTGTCACTCATCTGTGGCAACTTGCACAGATGCAAAATGCAAAAGCAGTCCCGATTTTGCATTAAACTCAATAAACTCCAAAATGATTGTGCAGTCTGGTGGAATTCCACATTTGTGATGCTGAAGCGGTTGCATGACCAGAGGATTCTTGTGCATTCTGTCCTGGTGAATGAAAGCATCACAAAGCCGGCTGTAAAAAAGTTACTGGAATGCAAGCTATTAGGAGCTAATAGAACAATTGTGCTATCCACCGTGGCAAAAGTTACTAAGGTGATGTGTGGAGAGTTGCATGTGGTCCTCTCTTTCAACAATGCAGGAATTTTCAATGTGATCAAAACCACCCTATATGTCCAACAAGCAGACATGGGTGAACTCCGCTAAGAACACTGTGCGAGATCAGCTGGTAACTCGCTGCAAAGTGAAGTCTGATGGCCCAGTAGTTGTATGTCTTCTAAAGCACTGCTTCAAACCTCTCCAGTTCCTTCCAAGAGATGATGACCGAGATCATGGTTAGAGACCTCCCGAGACTCCATCCAGTTCAGACCAAACCAATCATTTTTTTGTCCCGTGAAAATATTGATCTTTCAAGACATTAAGTTATTTCATTATAGCTTGTTATAGCTTGATTGCCAATTGAAATAATAGGCCTACTTGAAAAGCTTGGCCGTGCTTATTGCCCAATATCTCACATTCCGGCCATGGAGAGTCTGTTGCAAAGGTAGTCAAACACAAGGAGTTTCCTGTGATTTTCTGACCAAACTGGCTCATTGCTACTTGGCTGTTTCAGCCACGAGCACCCCCAGAGAGGGTGTTCTCTCCAGTAGGGAACACCATCACCAGACAGCGCGCAAGCCTTGATCCAGCGCATGTCGATACTCACATCTTTCTACATGAAAACATGGAGTGCAAGGCCAAGGCTGTGAAGGAAGAGAAGGATTGAGAATATTGGCCTACAAGAAGGATTATTTCAGTCTGTGGTTTTGTAGGCTTCATATCCATTAATTTTACAAAGAAAACTAGCAGCTAAGTAATGTTCTGTGAAGTTGAACCATGCGAGCAAGAGCAATACTGAATAAAACATTTGACAGCCTGCTTTGAATACTATGTTAATTTATTTCATTAGGGCGATATGCATTCTTTTTTCAAACATGCTGCACATCCTAACTGCTGCTGTCTTAAACTATTGTCCCTGTATGGTGTGCACTTAAGTTTGAAAGAAAGCCTATGTTTTGTTTTGTTTGAAATGTCTGACAAGGACTGTTGGTGCTTGTGTCTTGCAGTTTTTTTTATTCTGCACTTTACTGTACATTGTTATTGTTACAGTGATAATACAAGTTGCTCCTTGTTGAACAGCTGTGTGTCTTGTCCCTCCGCTGTCAATATGAATACTTCATTACACGACTTGTCGACTTGACTTCCACATAATTGAAGTCATTTTTGAGTCACTCTGAAATAATCTGGTCAGTAATGGCAAACTCCACTCACTGATGACTCAAGCTTACCACGGCTGGTGGTGAAAATTGCAGACAGCACATGGAGATGAGTCAGCATACAGGCTGGAGGTGGTGGACCTTACGTGGTGGTGCATGGAAAACAACCTCGTACTCAACTTTGTGAAGTCCAAAGAGAAGGCTAACAAGGGCCTCTATTTCCTGTGGAAACAGAGAAAGGCTGAATTGATCTGCAACTTTTATCACAGTAGGGGCCATGAAAATGTGATTGCTTTATTTGAAGGTCACATTATCACCATTCAAGTCAAAAAAGGTTTTCAGTTATTTTCTGTCTTTTCATTTTGTTTTCACATATTTTACTCTCATTTTGTGTTTCACTCAAATTTTCTGTGTTTTTGGAGTTATTTTGTGTATTTATGTTTTCCTTAATAATTTGTCTGTAATTTTGTGTGGGTTTTTGTAATGTTGTGTACTTTTGTTGTCCTTTTGTGTATTTTTGTTGTTCTTTTGTGTACACACAAAATTCAGCCAGTGGCAGTATTTTGCCCACAGATCTCCAGATTCTTATGTCTGGTGGAGAGTGCCTTGACCTCCCGCTTCTCTGTGTGGTACAAAGGCTGCTGCACCCATCTTGTAGGTACACTCAACCAGAGCCACCTGCATCCTCTGTCACCCAGCCTGCACACCAACTGTTTACCATTCTGTAGTGTTCCTTTCCATATTCTGTTCTGCCTTATTGTATTTCAAAGAATTTTGTCCTATTCTGTTTGACAAGTCTTGCTTGTTACTGAAACCTGAAAGTTGGCTTTTGTTGTATATGTCATATAGTGGTTCAATTGGGAACAAATGTTGTCTGAGTCTGGCGCTTTGATTATGATGTGTAGAAGTCTTTTTAAAAATTAATGCAACCTTAATTTTAAAGATCCTAAGATTAAACACCTCATGAGTTCAGTAAATCTTAATCCATAGAAACTGCTCATTAAAAACCTTGAAGATAAAGCTGGTATTAATAAAGCGTCCAGCATTTACTGTCTCATTTAAAATAAAATCCATAGAATGGAGAGAATAACTACTGTATATTTCCAAATGGTAAATTAAGTGAGTGAGTGAGGCAGTAGATTGGAGGACCTTCCAACAAGACATGAGGATTTGTTTCCTCTTTAGAATTCGGATTTATTTATTTATCTCAAACATTAAAAAAAAACAATACAAAGCAATCATTGCTCACTTAAAAAAAAAGAGCCTCAGCAATGACTAGTCCTGCCCCTACTTCTGAACTATTTCACAAAGAACAAAATAAATGTGACGTTTTAACAAATGCATGTGTATACACATATATAAATACACATCAAAATACAAACAAATATAAACAAAAACAAGGATTCATAAGCCTAGAATCATTAGTAAAGTAAAGTAGAATCATTAGTAAAGTAAAACAGTCATCTTTAAATCAGCTTTTGGTCTACATAGAAAACATTCAAATATTCTGATCACAAAACCAAAATGTCATCATGCTTCAAGGGGATTTCAGATTGCATATTAACTTACGATAACCTGATTTTGTTTAGGATTGATTTGAACACACAAATCATTGTTGAATGGATGTAGGTGGAAGAAGTAAGGAAGCAGAAGAGGAATTACATAAACGGGACATTCACAGTTGGACATTGTAGTAAATGAACAGGTCTTTGCAGTGAGCCAGTATGAATATTAATAATAAATCAAGACTGTCTGACAGATTGTGTGCTTGTGCATGCTGTTAAGGCACATACATTCAGAGATGGCTCACTCGACACATAGCCCTAATCTCCTGAGAGTCAGACATCACCATGACCAGTCCAGGATCAACAGGTGTTTATGGCTCAACCCAACTGACATGTGTCAAATGTTTTAAAGTATTTAACTACATATAATTCTTACATGCAGATCATTGGGTTAGGATTAGGATTTGGGTCAAAGTGACATTTGTCTATTCTTCTTTTATCCCCTTTGACTGCATGTTGTCAAATGTTAACATTACCTGTAGTGCAATCTTTTTGTAACAGCTATTTGTTTTGTGCTTTCAAAAATAAAATAATCTATCTACAAAACAAGGAATCTCTGTCTGTCTGTCTCTCTGTGTGTGTGTTCCTAAAATATCTTTGTGGAACAGGATCAGACTGCCATGAGACTTTCAACATGGCTGATGCTTGGTTCAAGGGTGTGCAAAGTCGAATTTGTTTGGACTGCAGTGATACCGTTAATAAAACATTTCATAAAATTGCTTTATAGATAGATTTTTGGAATGTGATTGCTCCTAGCTGGGACTGATGACATCATCACTGTGGAGGTAGGACTGATGAGCCTTTGCTGGCTTTGATCACCTTTGCCTGATTGTCGAATGTCTGCAAACTACATCTATCTATAAAGAAAGAAATCTCTGTCTGTTTGTCTGTGTGTGTGTGTCTGTTATTCAAATATCTCTGCAGATCAGGATCAGACACACTTAATAGTTTTAAAATAGGTGCTGCTTGGTTCAAGGGTGTGCGACGTCAGATTTGTTTGGACTGCAATGATCCCGTTATTAAATTATTTCATAAATGCCGTTGTCCATTGTCCACCGGAGCAACCACAGTCACGTGCGCGCCAGAGCCAATCACAGCACACCGTGGTCATGTGTGCACCAGAGCCAATTTCTGGAGAGCCCACCCTTACGCCAAACGTAAATGTGCGTGAGAATTCGCCTCATAGAGGTATGGGTTTTATGCTCGGGTTTCTTGTTTTGAAACTAATGTGACACCATAGCCCCTCCCCCCTCTGCTCACAGCAGACTGAGACTTAACACACACATATTGATAAATCAAATGAGGCTTGAAGAGAAAAAAAGGGAGAGAAAGCAAAGCAGCTCCCAATCAAGAAGCAGGCTCCCGTCGTTCACGTCAAAGAGCCAGCTCTTAGAGTCAGTTTGTTCACGACCGACACATCACTAGAATTAGGTACTACTCTACATAAAGCTGTGTGTATGTGTGTGTGTGTGCGTGCGAATGCGTGCATGTCTGTGTTTATGTGGGTAAGTACACGTGCGCCAACCTGTACTGTATGTTCTTGCATGATGTGACATACATGATGATGGAATTAAGCCTGTTTTGTTACATGCAGGAATATTATATATAAATATTACCGTTTATGACTTAAATGACCGTCACTAACACTGACCCTCACCATTATTGAACAATTTCTCCTTCTAATAAAAACATCACTGTGCTACACTTACCAATTTCTGTCTTAAAACGAATTATTCAAAACTTAACATGTTTGTTTCAACAAACTCAGGGTTTGTGTTTAACACCAATGCAACAGCATAACAATGATGGATAACAAATTCATAATCATTACAATATTCAACCATACATACCCTTTAATTATCCTCAAAACAGAAATCTAACCAGATTTAGCCTTCCAAATAATTTAAAAAATCATGCTGTTCCATGACTGTTTTTGCTTTTTCCCATTGACTAATAAAACAAAAGTGGTACTTTCACATTAGTGGAACGAGGTTCAACTCCCTACGGTGTCCTTGCTAAAAGCCAAAATGTATGAAGACACAATAGTTATTACTCTACACCTTTCATAACAAACCTAAATGTCCCTGACGTCCCACCTTCAAACACAACCTAGTTTGGCCAACCATGAAAAAGCAACTTTAAGGTCCCATATCATGCTATTTTTCACCCATTTCCATTTGTTCTAAGAACGCCTATTATTGTTGGATGTGTCTAACGTTGCACCATTAGACTTTGAATTACTTATCAGTTCAGGGCTGAAGAATCCATGAATGTTTTTTGAAACCAGAAATTTTCCTAAAAATGAATTAATGTTAGCTCGGTATGTAAACTTTTGAGAACTTTTTAACTTTTCAGGAGGCTACAACTATGAGTTTACATATTCTACTGCGTGTGTGTGTGTGTGTGTGTGTGTGTGATATGATATCCTAACCTATAGTTTAACCTATGAAGTAACTGACTGTTGCACTAAAAGGACTGCATTCCTCAAAGCTCCACCTTATTTTCAACCATTGAAAATATTATCAGGTCAAATAGTCTGTATATTTAACACGACGCTCTCCTTGGGGACATCTGATAACTTATTCATGTGAACACAGTATGGTGCCCATTAGCTTTTTTTTCATCTTGCTTTAACTCTCTCCTCCTCCGTCCTGTAGGTCTGCTTGCAGAAGTTGCCCCCTGAG